>NC_044996.1:96564440-96864440 GCF_008728515.1 Papio anubis
CTTTCTTTCTTTCTTTCTTTCTTTCTTTCCTTCCTTCCTTCCTTCCTTCCTTCCTTCCTTCCTTCCTTCCTTCCTTCCTTCCTTTCCTTCCTTCCTTCCTTCCTTCCTTCCTTCCTTCCTTCCTTCCTTCCTTCCTTCCTTCCTTCCTTCTTTCCTTCCTTCCTTCCTTCTTTCTTTCTTTCTTTTTCATGGATCTCTCAAGCTTAGGAATTTGAGACTAGCCTGGGCAACATGGTGAAACCCCATCTCTACTAAAAATACAAAAATTAGCTGGGTGTGGTGGCGTGAGCCTGTGGTCCCAGCTACTCGGGAGGCTTAGTCATGAGAATCACTTGAACCCTGGAGGCGGAGGTTGTAGTGAGCGGAGATCACCGCCACTGCACTCCAGCCTGGGTGACACAGCCAGACGTTATCTCAATATTAATAACAACAATAAAAGGTTTTAAAAAGTGGAATTCCTTTAGTTTGTATTAGTTTTTACTTTTATTTTTTGTGGAGATGGGATTTCACCATGTTGCCCAGGCTGGTCTTGAACTACTGGCCTCAAGCGATCCTCTGGCTTTAGCCTCCCAAAACGCTGGGATTACAGACATAAACCACCGAATACCGACTGGTGTTTCTTTTTGAGTATGAACTGCCAACAACACAATTAAATCGGGGAGAGCCGAGGGGGTCTCTAGCAAGTGTGCGCAGGGTATGGCTGGTTTCCTAGCAGAGTTAAGCAGCAAGGGGCTCTCATCGCCCAGGTCATTCAGGAGGGGCAGAGTGTTGCAGCAATGGCTAGTGATGTGTGAAGGGACAGCAATAACGTTTCATAGGCTACGCTTTGGCTCCTGGATCTAATCAAAGACTAAAGCAAATAACGAGCCTCCAAAGAGTCCCAAGTAATTGAGGCAATAGTCCTGATACTTGTTTAGACATATCATCAACAAAAAGGGAAGCGGGCATCTAGAATCCTGGAAACACATATTTCTGTAGACAGTTCTTATACCAGGATTTGTGCTTGATTGTGTCATAATTATGGTTCTTTTAAACACAAAAAGCCTATAATCATTAAAATACACTTATGAGAACATATTTTACTTTTGTAGAATTAGCCTAGAAAGATAAGTTCTCTTTTTGATTTGTTAGTTTTTTAAAAAATCTGTTTAATAAGCCAAAGAGCACTTATAAGAATTTTGAATTCACATGTGAAACATTCTAGATAAACCTAATTACTTCTCTTGCCCTTCCTTTCATAAGGTGAAGGAGAAATCTTTAGATTACCTAATAACCATTTAATTTAATTTAATTCAATTTGTTTTTGAGACAGTCTTGCTCTGTCTCCCAGGCTGGGGTGCAGTGGCGCAATTATGGCTCACTGCAGCCTTGACCTCTGGGCCCAAACAATGCTCCCACCTTAGCCTCCCAGAGTGCTGAGATTACAGGCGTGAGCCACCATGCCCAGCCCTAATAACCATTTTAATAAGCCCCAAAATAGTTTATACAGAAAAGACATCTAACCAATTTTATTCTGAATTTGGGAAAATCAGAATTACAAAGAGTTGTTAGAGGAGTCAAAATATTTCATAAACATCTAAGCACAAGAAATATTTATAATTACTGCAGAATCATAAAGCAGTAAACAATATTTATTAGAAACTTTTTTCAAAAATAAGTACTTACTGGGTGTGGAGGCCTACGCCTGCAATGTTAGCACTTTAGGAGGCTGAGGCCAGCAGATCACTTGAGGCCAGGAGTTGGAGACCAGCCTGGCCAACATGGTGAAACCTCATCTCTACTAAATATATAAAAATTAGCTGGGTGTGGTGGCAAACACCTGTAGTCCCGGCTACTGGGAAGCGTGGGGCAGGAGAGTTGCTTGAACCCAGGAGGCGTAGGTTGCAGTGAGCCGAGATCGCGCCACTGCGCTCCAGCCTGGGCAACAGAGTGAAACTCCGTCTGAAAAAAAAAAAAAAAAAAAGATTTAAGAATATGTCGAAAAGCACTGAAAGATAGATTATTTTTGATGACAAAAGAAACCTCTACTAAACTAGGAAAACAATAATTTAGTTATTTCATAGGAAAAGGACACAAATTCTAATTTTACACCTTTTGTACATTATTCACGTAATAATTTCCAGTAGAGAATTTATTAATGTAAGTATATGTATGTAGTTAGCTATACATGAAAAGACAAATCTACAGATACAGGCCTGGCATGGTGACTCACACCTGTAATCCCAGAACTTTGGGAGGCTGAGGCAGGCAGATCACTTGAGGTCAAGAGTTTCAGACCAGCCTGGGCAACATGGCAAAAAACCGGTCTCTACAAAAAATACAAAAATTAGCCAGATGTGGTGGCATGCACCTATAGTCCCAGCTACTCCGGAGGCTGAGGAATGAAAATCACTTGAACACAAGAGTAGGTTGTAGTGAGCTGAGATCGCACCACTGCACTCCAGCCTTGGTGACAAAGCGAGACTCTGTCTCAAAATCAACCAATCTACACATAGTCAGTAAATTTAAAATTTTTCCATAGTTTCAAAATACAATTAACTTAGTATGATAAAATTATGTATGTATTAATTATAGCATTACCATTAATAAGCTGTAATAACTTTTTATTTTTATTTCTCAATTTTTGTAGTCTATCTTGTCCTCACCCCATAACTTTTCAATAAACAAATAAAACTCGTATCTATTTTCATGTATACATATTTGTATTTATCTATAATTCTTTTTGCCTAGGATAATCAACCATTCATATCAAAGGTTTTTAATCTTTAATTTTTTTTTTTTTTTTTTTTTTGAGACAGAGTCTCGCTCTGTCTCCAGGCTGGAGTGCAGTGGTGCGATCTCGGCTTACTGCAACCTCCTCCTCCCGGGTTCAAGCGATTCTCCTGCCTCAGCCTCCCAAGTAGCTGGGATTACAGGCGCCTGCCGCCATGCCTGGCTTTTTGCATTTTCAGTAGAGACAGGGTTTCACCATGTTGGCCAGGATAGTCTAGATCTCTTGACCTCATGATCCACCTGCCTTGGCCTCCCAAAGTGGTGGGATTACAGGCATGAGCCACTGTGCCCGGCCCCTTAATCTTTAATTTTTATTTTATTTTACTTTTTTTTCTTTTTGAGACAGA
This sequence comes from Papio anubis, assembly GCF_008728515.1. NCBI lineage: Eukaryota > Metazoa > Chordata > Mammalia > Primates > Cercopithecidae > Papio > Papio anubis. The sequence goes on from NC_044996.1 coordinate 96,567,560, forward strand.
GTCTTGCTCTGTCGCCCAGGCTGGAGTGCAGTGGCACAATCTCGGCTCACTGCAAGCTCCGCCTCCCGAGTTCAAGTGATTCTCCTGCCTCAGCCTCCCAAGTAGCTGGGACTACAGGCATCTGCCACCACGCCTGGCTAATTTTTTGTATTTTTAGTAGAGACGGGGTTTCACCATGTTAGCCAGGATGGTCTCGAACTCCTGACCTCGTGATCCACCCTCCTCAGCCTCCCAAAGTGCTGGGATTACAGACGTGAGCCACCACGCCCGGCTTTAATCTTTAGTTTTTATAAGTACATAGTGTATATATTTATGGGGTACATGAGATTTTTTTTTCTTTTTTGTGAGATGGAGTCTTGCTCTGTCACCCAGGCTGGAGTGCAGTGGCGCGATCTCGGCTCACTGCAACCTCTGCCTCCTGGGTGCAAGCCATTCTCCTGCCTCAGCCTCCCAAGTAGCTGGGATTACAGGCACCTGCCACTATGCCCAGCTAATTTTTGTATTTTTAGTAGACAGGGTTTCACCATGTTGGTCAGGCTGGTCTTGAACACCTGACCTCGTGATCTGCCCACCTTGGTCTCCCAAAGTACTGGGATTACAGGCGTGAGCCACCTCACCTGGACACATGAGATGTTTTGATACAGGCAAGGATGTGAAGTAAGTTCACCAGGGTGATTGGGGTATCCATTACCTCAGCATTTATCATTTCTCTGTGTCAGAAACACTCCAATTCCACTATTTTAGTTACTTTTAAATATACAACAGGCCAGACACCGTGGCTCACGCCTGTAATCCCAACACTTTGGGAGGCCAAGGCGGGTGGATCACTTGAGATCAAGAGTTCGAGACCAGGCTGGCCAACATGGTGAAACCCTGTCTCTACTAAAAGTACAAAAATTACAAAAATTAGCCAGGTGTGGTGGTGGGTGCCTGTAATCCCAGCTACTTGGGAAGCTGAGGTAGGAGAATTGCTGGAACCCGGGAGGCAGAGGTTGCGGTGAGCTGAGATTTCACTACTGCACTCCAGCCTGGGCGACAAAGCAAGACTCTGTTTAAAAAAAGTTAAATTAAATTAAATTAAAATATACAACAAATTATTATATCTTTAAAAAAAAAATTTAAATAGAGACAGGATCTTGCCATGTTGCCCATGCTGGTCTCCAACTCCTGAGGCTCAAGTGATCTGCCCCACCTCAGCCTCCTAAAGTGCTGGGATTACAAGAGTGAGCCACCTCGCCCAGCTGATTATTGTATATTAAACCAAAGTAAGCAATTTTTCTTTTCTCCAGGCAGAAAGGAAAGCTAAAGTATGGGAAACCGAGAATTATTTAGCTGTTTTTTTTCTTCACAAGTACTCATTCCATATATTTTTACAATTTTGAATGGCAAAAATTAACATATATATCATGCAAATACATCTGCATATTTTGTTAATTTACAACATTCTAAGAAATTAAAATTATGTTTAGTGGCTGGTGTTTTGTATTTGTTTCTTAGAAATTGTCTAGGCACACAAGGATTATTACAGAGTCTCGCTCTGTCGCCCAGACTGGAGTGCAGTGGCGCGATCTCGGCTCACTGCAAACTCTGCCTCCCAGGTTCACGCCATTCTGCCTCAGCCTCCTGAGTAGCTGGGACTACAGGTGCCTGCTACCACTCCTGGCTAATTCTTTTGCATCTTGAGTAGAGATGGGGTTTCACCATATTAGCCAGGGTGGTCTCGATCTTCTGACCTCGTGATCCACCTGCCTCGGCCTCCCAAGGTGCTGGGATTACAGGCGTAAGCCACTGTGCCTGGCCTTTTTTTTTTTTGAGACGGAGTCTCACTCTTGTTGCCCAGGCTGGAGTGCAGTGGCATGATCTCGGCTCACTGCAACTTCCACTTCCCAGGTTCAAGCGATTCTCCTGCCTCAGCCTCCCAAGTTGCTGGGATTACAGGCGCCCGCCACCACGCCCGGCTAATTTTTGTATTTTTTTTGGTAGAGATGGTGTTTCACCATGTTGGCCAGGCTGGTCTCGAACTCCTGACTTCAGGTGATCCCTCTGCCTCGGCCTCCCACAGTGCTGGGATTACAGGTGTGAGCCATCACACCTGGCTGGATTATTTCTTAATCAGTTATCTAAGGTCTTGAATTAGTTAAGGATCTGCATCTGAACAGTTACAATTTTTTTTTATTTTTTATTTTTTATTTTTAGGTAATTCAGAATTTTTAATTACAGAAAAGTTACAATTTTAACTAGCACATTATACTCTTACAAGTTGTAGCATTTTAAGAATTTAATACTGTTAAACTATTGATTGATTGATTGATTGATTGAGATGGAGTCTCACTATGCCACCCAGGCTGGAGTGCAGTAATGCGATCATGGCTCACTGCAACCTCCACCTCCCAGGTTCAAGCGATTCTCCTGCTTCAGCGTCCAGAGTAGCTGGGATTACAGGCATATGCCACCACGCCCAGGTAATTTTAGTTTTTTGGGTTTTTTTTTTTTTTTTTTTTAACGGAGTTTCACTCTTACGCTCAGGCTGGAGTGCAATGGTGCAATCTCGGCTCACTGCAACCTCCGCCTCCCGGGTTCAAGCAATTCTCCTGCCTCAGCCTCAGTAGCTGGGATTATAGGCACCCGCTACCACACCTGACTAATTTTTGTATTTTTAGTAGAGATGGGGTTTCGCCATGTTGGCCAGGCTGGTCTTGAACTCCTGACCTCAGGTGATCCACCTGCCTCCACCTCCCAAAGTGCTTGGATTACAGCTGTGAGCCACCGCATCCGGCCTAATTTTTGTATCTTCAGTAGAGATGGGGTTTTGTCATATTGGTCAGGCTGGTCTCGAACTCTTGACCTCCAGTGATCTGCCCGCTTTGGCCTCCCAAAGTGCTGGGATTACAGGCATGAGCTACTTCGCCTGGCCAACTCGTTTTAAATATACATTTTTCTGAATGGACATGGTCAGAAATCCCAGCACTTTGGGAGGCTGAGGCGAGTGGATCACTTGAGCTCAGGAGTTCAAAGCCAGCCTGGCCAATGTGGCAGAAACTCTATCTCTACGAAAAATACAAAAAGCCAGGTGTGGTGGTGCGCACCTGTAATCCCAGCTACTCAGGAGTCTGAGGTGGGAGGATCACTAAAGCGCAGGAGGTGGAGGTTGCAGTGAGCCAAGATCATGCCACTGCACTCCAGCTGGTAGTGGCAGAGTGAGACCCTGTCCTCCCCCCAAGATTAAATTTTTTTAATTAAAAAAATTAATTCAGGTCGAAGGTCTTCTTTTGTCTCCGTATTAAGAACTTTCCTTTTTTATCTCATAATGCTTGTAATGAAGAATTTCATGTAAATACAATTCCGAGTGTTCACATTTTTTTTTTCTTTGAGACAGTGTCGCTCTGTCACCCAGACTGGAGTGCAGTGGCACCATCTCGGCTCACTGCAACCTCTGCCTCCCAGGGTTCAAGTGATCCTTCCACCTCAGCATCCTGAGTAGCTGGGACCACAGGCACACACCAGCACACCCAACTAATTTAAAAATTTTTTTGTACAGACGGGGTTTAGCCATGTTGCCTAGGCTAGTCTCGAACTCCTGGGCTCAAGCAATCCTCAACCTCCCAAAGTACTGGGATTACAAGCATGAGTCAGTGCACCAGGCCTCTTTCTTTCTCTTAGATGTCAATGTTTCTCTGGACTAGATATGACTGAAATGTTTTTCGTTTGTTTGGTTTTGAGACAAAGTCTTGCTCTGTCACCCAGACTGAAGTGTAGTGGTTTAGTCATAGCTCACTGCAACCTTGATCTCCCAGGCTCAAGTCATCCTCCTGCCTCTACTTCCTAAAGTGCTAAGATTATCACAGGCATGAGACAGTGCACCCAGCCCAAAGTGTTTTTTTTTTCTTTTTTTTTTTTAATTTAAACCAGATAATACTTAAAGTTTCCCAAAAGAGCGCAAAAGAGATGGAGACAATTAGAAATAAAAGAGAGAGAAGGAGCTGGCTTCAGATGGACACAAAATTATCATTATTAGGCCTGGCGCAGTGACTCATGCTTGTAATTCCAGCACTTTGGGAGACCGAGGTGGGTGGATCACTTGAGGTCAGGAGTTCAAGACCAGCCTGGTCAACATGGTGAAACCCCATCTCTATTAAAAATACAAAAATTAGCTGGGCATGGTAGGGGGCGCCTGTAATCCCAGCTACTCGGGAGGCTGAAGCTGGAGAATCTCTTGAACCTGGGAGGCGGAGGTTGCAATGAGTTGAGATCGTGCCACTGCACTTCAGCCTGGGCAACAGAGGGAGACTCTGTCTCAACAAAAAAAAAAAAAAAAAGAAGAAAGAAAGAAAGAAATTATCATTATTAAAGACTTGTTAGATTCCCTCTGAAAGGACAGAGGAGAAATTTTGGTTGCAGGAAAACCCATTTGGCATAAACATACACAAAAGAGTTATTATATCTGTTTTATTTTATTTTATTTATTACTGTGATATTTTTGAGACAAAGTCTCACTCTGTCAAACAGGCTGGACTGCAGTGGGGCTATTACAGCTCAGTGCAGCCTCAACCTCCGGAGCTCAAGTGATCCGCCAACCTCGGCCTCCCAATGTGCTGGGATGACAGCGTGTGCCAACACAGCTGGTTTAAACAATAATTCAAGCCTTTGACAACGCTATCAAAACATACTATTAAAAAGTCAGCACTTCTGCATCCCCAAATACATAAATGACAAGGAGGGTCTCTCCTATGTTAAACAAAAGGATTTCTCTCTTCGAAAAACATAAGACAAACACTCTCTCCATGTGAATTTCTTCCCATGTTGTTATAAGGCACCTTTCAAATGAACAATCTTGTTTTTCAAAAGTTTCCCAAAGTGGTTGCTTCAATTTGCAAATTCCCCTGGTGAAACTGTGTCATTTAGAGAGATGAATATATGTGTTGCTATTATAGTGACAGAACATGAAGGATGCAAGTGTTGTTCTGGAAGAGGCACCGCCTCAGACTGAGAAGATTACATGTGAATTGGAAGGTTCCAGAAGGGGGGTGCTTGTGTAACTTCATGTCTTCATGTTTTGGCCAAAGGCCAATCACCACTGATTATGGGCTAGGAGAAAAAAACACACACAAAAAACAAAACAAGACAAAAAAACCTTCCTGATTCTGGTCAGAAGAAACTTAAAAGCAATTCTTAGGGACACAAAGACAAGACTGAGGAAAAAGTTCACTTAGGTGGTTTTTATTTTTTATTTTTTTGAGACAGGGTCTCCCCCTGTCACTCAGGCTGAAGTGCAGTGGCATGATCTCGGCACACTGCAGCCTCGACCGATCCTCCCACCTCAGCCTCCCAAGTAGCTGGGACTACAAGTTGTGCCACCACGCCCGGCATTTATGTATGTATGTATGTATGTATGTATGTAGAGAGGGGTATTACTATGTTCCCAACCTGGTCTTGAACTCCTGGGCTCCTCTCGCCTTGGCCTCCCAAAGTGCTGGGATTATAGGCATGAGCCACCATGGCTGGCCGATTTTTTGTTTGTTTGTTTTTTGGTTGTTTTTCAGAGTCAGGGTGTCACTCTGTCACCCAGGCTGGAGTGCAGTGGCGAAATCATAACTCACTTCAGCCTCGAAGTCCTGGCCTCCAGGTGATTCCTCCACCTCAACCTCCCAAGAAGTTGGGAATACTGGTGCACTCCACCATGCTGGGCTTCTGTGTGATTTTTGACAGGAGAAGCTAAGTGAGTGACGGACCGTTGACTAAGATGGGCAGACAGAGGGAGGGGTTTTTGGTGGGGGGAGGGATCGAGAACGGAGGTGCTTGGAGGCAGTAAATCAATAACTCAGCTTTGGAGAGGTTAACATTACTTTGCTTATTAAACATCCAAGTGGAATGTTGAAGAGGCAGTTGGATTTTGAATCCATAGAGGCCCAGGCTATTTTGTTTGTTTGTTTGTTTGAGACAGAGTCTAGCTTTGTCTCTCAGGCTGGAGTGCAATGGCATGATCTCAGCTCACTGCAACCTCTGCCTCCCGGGTTCAAGTGATTCTCCTGCCTTGGCCTCCCGAGTAGCTGGGATTACAAGTGAGCACCACCACGCCCGGCTAATTTCTGTATTTTTAGTAGACACTGGGTTTCACCATGTTGGCCAGGCTGGTCTTGAACTCCTGACCTCAAGAGATTTGCCTGCCTCGGCCTCCCAAAGTGCTGGGATTACAGGCGTGAGCCACCATGTCCCACCTGTTTTATCTTTCATCCATTTGTCCTCGGGGCGCCTGTCTTTTTCTTTTTGATTTCTCAAAGTCTTTTCTATTCTGTTTGTTTAACCTCTTGTCATTTCAGACAGAGCAAATATCATTTCCCAACCTGGCATATCTGTTACTTTTCATGTGGGGTCTTCATTAAGCAGAATCTGTAAATTGTGATGTGCGCATTCTCATCAATATTCTTCCTTGTGCATGATTAATCCATGTTGTAACGTGTATCGGCACTTCATTCTCATTTTTTGTTTTTTGCTTTTTGTTTTTTGTTTTTGAGACAGAGTCTCTCTCTGTTGCCCAGGCTGGAGTGCAGTGGTGCGATCTCTGCTTACTGCAACCCATGCCTCCCAGGTTCAAGCGATTCTCCTGCCTCAGCCTCCTGAGTAGCTGAGATTACAAGCGTGCACCACCACGGCCAGCTAATTTTTATATTTTTAGTAGAGACAAGGTTTCACCATGTTGGCTAGGCTGGTCTCGAACTTCTGGCCTCAAGTAATCTGCCTGCCTTGGCCTCCCAAAGTGCTGGGATTACGGCACCACACTTGACCTCACTTCATTCCTTTTTATGGCTGAATAATATTCAACTATACGGAGAAACCTCATTTTACTTATCTGTTCATCTACTGATGAACATTTGGGTTGTTTCCACTTTTTGCTATTATAAATAATGCTGCTTTGGGCCGGGTGCGGTGGCTCAAGCCTGTAATCCCAGCACTTTGGGAGACCGAGACGGGCGGATCACGAGGTCAGGAGATCAAGACCATCCTGGCTAACACGGTGAAACCCCGTCTCTACTAAATAAAAAAAATACAAAAAAACTAGCCAGGCGAGGTGGCTGGCGCCTGTAGTCCCAGCTACTTGGGAGGCTGAGGCAGGAGAATGGCGTAAATCCGGGAGGCGGAGCTTGCAGTGAGCTGAGATCCGGTCACTGCACTCCAGCCTGGGCCACAGAGCGAGACTCTGACTCAAAAATAAATAAATAAAATAAATAAATAATGCTGCTTTGAACATTTGTGTACAAATTTTTGCATGGATTCTTATATACATTTAAAAATATGGCCAGGTGTGGTGGCTCATGCCTGTAATCCTAGCACTTTGGGAGGCCAAGATGGGAGGATCACTTGAGCCCAGGAGTTCAAGACCAGCCTGGGCAACATGGTGAAACCCGTCTCTACAAAAAAATGCAAAAATCAGCTGGGCATGGTGGCAAACACCTGTAGTCCCAGCAAGTCGGAAGGCTGAGGTGGGAGGATTGCTTGAGCCTGGGAAGTGGAGGTTGCAGTGAGCCGTGATTTTGCCACTGCATTCCAGCCTGGGTGACAGAGTGAGACACTGTCTCAAAAAACAAACAAACAAACAAATAAACAAAAAAGCCAAAACAAAACCAGAAACCAAAAACCAAACAAAAACAACAACAACAACAAAACCCACACAAACAAAAAAATACATTTTATTACAGAAGGAGAGGATTACAAATAAAACAAAATAAAAAGTACATTTAATTGATTTTCTTTAAAATATTCAGCTGGGATTTAAATTGAAATTACATAGAAATTATATATTAGTTTGGATAGACTTGACATCTGTATAAAACGAAATTGCCTCATCCAAGAACATGAATTGCATCTTCATTTATTCAGATGATCTTTTTTCGTTTTTGAGACAGTCTTGCTCTGTCACCCAGGCTGGAATGCAGTGGCACGATCTCGGCTCACTGCAACCTCTGCCTGCCAGGTTCAAGCAATTTTCCTGCCTCAGCCTCCTGAGTAGCTGGAATTACAGGCACGTGTCACCATGTCTGGCTAATTTTTGTATTTTCAGTAGAGATGGGGTTTCACCATGTTGGCCAGGCTGGTCTTGAACTCCTGACCTCAGGTGATTTGCCCGCCTCGGCCTCCTAAAGTGCTGGGATTACAGGCATGAGCCACTGCGGCCGGCCTCTTTTATACCTTTTAATGGAGTTTTAACTTTTTCTCCATAGAGGTCTTATCCTAGTCAGACTAATTTTTTATTGCTGTGTAAAGAATATTACCACAGGCTGGGCGCGGTGGCTCAAGCCTGTAATCCCAGCACTTTGGGAGGTCGAGACCGGCAGATCACGAGGTCAGGAAATCGAGACCATCCTGGCTAACACGGTGAAACCCCCTCTCTACTAAAAAAATACAAAAAAAATTAGAAACTAGCTGGGCGAGGTGGTGGGCGCCTATAGTCCCAGCTACTTGGGAGGCTGAGGCAGGAGAATGGCATGAACCCGGGAGGCGGAGCTTACAGTGAGCTGAGATCTGGCCACTGCACTCCAGCCTGGGTGACAGAGCGAGACTCCGCCTCAAAAAAAAAAAAAAAAAAAAAAAAAAAGAATATTACCACAAAGTTCGCAGCTTTTAAACTATATACATGCAATATTATCTCATGGTTTCTGTGGATCAGGAGTCAGGGTGTGGCTTAGCTGGATTTTCTGCTTATAGTCTCAGAAGCTGAAAATCAAGGTGTCCACTAGGGCTGCTGTCTCATTTGAGGCTTCCCTGGGAAAGGATCCAATTTCAAGCTCACTGGAGTTCTTGGCAGTATTCTGTTTCTTACAGTCATAAGACTGAGGGCTTCGGTTTCTTGTTGGATGTCAACTGGAAGCCACCCTCATTTCCTAGAGTTTAAGGTTCCCCAAAGTGGCCACCTGCTTAAGCCAACAAGGCAGTGAGAGTCTTCTACAACGTGGTCATTTCAACCTTATTTATTTATTTAGTTTTTGAGACAGGGTCTCACTCTGAGGCTCAGGCTGGAGTGCAGTGGTGAAATCTTGGCTTACTACAACCTCTGCCTCCTGGGTTCCAGCAATTCTCATGCCTCAACCTCCTGAGTAGCTGGGATTAGAGATGCCCCCCACCACGCCCAGCTAATTTTTGTATTTTTAGTAGAGATGGGGTTTCACTATGTTAACCAGGCTGGTCTCGAACTTTTGGCCTCATGTGATCCGCCCGCCTCGGCCTCCCAAAGTGATGGGATTACAGGCGTGAGCCACCATGCCTAGCCTCAACCTTATTTTTAATATGATCACATACATGTAATGGCATACAGTCAGTCACCCTTGGTCATGCACAAACTCAAGGACAGGGGATTATGCAAGCATGTGAGCGCCAGATGGGAGGAATCATGGGGGCCATCTTAAGTGTGTTTTGATGACACCATTCCTGTGGATATGATCTTCAGGTTCACAAAAAGATTTATACAAAGATTTTCATTGTAAAGTTGTTTGTAACACTATCAAGATGAAGGCAGTTAGAGTCAATGGGTTAGATAGATACATCCACAGCACCATGAATGGATCTTTCTTTTCATCCCTTTAAATTTATGCCATGTTTTCATATTTTGTTTTAATTCCAAAATGAAAATATCTGTACTCTTTTTTATTTGATTATAACAGTGATACATAATTATTGTAACTTTTTTTCTTTTTCTTTTTGAGAAGGAGTTTCGCTCTTGTCACCCAGGCTGTAGTGTAATGGTGTAATCTCGGCTCACTGCAACCTCCGCCTCCCGGGTTCAAGTGATTCTCCTGCCTCAGCCTGCTGAGTAGCTTGGATTACAGGTATGTGCTACTAGGCCTGGCTAATTTTTGTATTTTTAGTAGAGACGGGGCTTCACCATGTTGGCCAGGCTGGTCTCAAACTCCTGACCTCAGGTGATCCACCCGCTTCGGCCTCCTAAAGTGCTGGGATTACAAGCGTGAGCCACCGAGCCTGGCCTATTGTAACTTTTTCTTTTTTCGGACAATAGAGAAGTATAAAGGAGAAAGTAACAAACCATTAGTTACCTCCCCAGAGATAACCATTGTTAACATTCCCTCCCCAACATTTTTTGCCCTATGGATACACATTTTTTCAAGATCTTGTTTGCTTTGATATGTCATTTCAGTGACTTGAACTTATTTCTGGAACAATATATGGGTAAAGTCTATGTATATATGTATCTATGTATATATCTATCTACGGAAAACAAGTAGGTATAGACAGTAAAATAAAGACAGAGACAAGACAGGGGTTGGAGAGATGAAAGGAGAGAAAGTCATAGACAGGGAGAGACATATGGGGAGAGGAAGACACAGAGAGAGCTGTGGGCACATAAGGACAGAAAGAGAAACACAGAGAGCCATGGAGAAATGAAAGTATTGGGCCAGGGCCAGGCATGGTGACTCAACACCTGTAATCCCAGCACTTTGGGAGGCTGAGGAGGGCCGATTACTTGAGCTCAGAAGTTGGAGACCAACCTGGGCAACATGGCGAGACCCCATCTCTACCAAAATACAAAAATTAGCCAGGCGTGGTGGTGGGCACCTGTAGTCCCAGCTACTTGGCAGACTGAGGCATGAGAATTGCTTGAACCCTGGAGGTGGAAATTGCAGTGAGTTGAGATCTGGCCACTGCCCTCAGCCTGGAGGACACAGTGAGACCCTGTCAGAAAAAAAAAAAAAAAAAAAAAAGACAAAGAGACAAGGAGAGAATGGAAAGGAGCATTTATTGAGCTCCTACTGAATGTCATTCTAAACCTCCAAGGTCACTTTGAGGGAGGCTGTCAGTAATAACCCCTTTATGCCTCTGAGAGCCTGAGCCTTAGAATGGCGAACTGAGCTGTCCATGGTCACATCACCTAGATTGAAACCATCTCCCTTGGCGCGGGCCGGGCCCACTGCGGGTGATCCATTAACTATTTATCTAATGAACAAACTAAAGTCCATCTCCTCCCCAAGGAAGAGAGATGAGGACCAGACCCCCATTTCACTCCACTGAGTCCATTTTTCTTGCCTGTTTTCCTGTCTGCCAAGGTAACTGTAAGGTCGGTTGCCCCAGCAACTGCCCTCCGACTGCCATGGCAACCGCCAGCTCTCCACCTTGCCCTTTGGGCATCTCCATGGCGACGGGAGGTCTGGAGGGGCTGCCAGTTCCCCGAGGCTGCGCCTGCGTCGGGTGGGGGGTGGGGGGGGAGGGGAGGCCCTGATTCCGGGCGTGCGCAGCCGCAGAGCGCCGCAGCCTCGCCAGCTCGCCCCGGCACTGCGCACTTGCCAGCCAGTTCGCCCGTCCGGAGCCCGGCTCGCTGGGGCAGCATGGCGGAGTCGCCGCTGCTCTGGGGGCCGCGGGCCGGGGGCGTCGGCCTTTTGGTGCTGCTGCTGCTGGGCCTCTTTCAGCCGCCCTCCGCGCTCTGCGCGCGGCCGGTAAAGGTGCGACTCCAGTCCCGCGCGGGGTGGGGTTGGGGGAGGATGCCACCGGCGAGGGTTGGAGTTGGGGCTGCGCCACCTCATCCTCGCCCAAGCCGGCTCCCGGTACGTGCGGAGAGATCGACGAGGGTGGCCTGGGCTCCGGCCGCCGGGTCCGCGCCCAGGCCACGCCGGCACACCTGAGACCTGACTCGGTCTCTGCCTGTGCGGGTGGCGTTGTCCCGGGCGCCGCCGGTAACCTTGCCCTGCCCACCTTTCCGAGCCCGGTGCCTGTGACGCTCTCCACGGCACTAAGGCGCTTTAAGAAAGGGCGCGCGCGCATCGGTGTGTGTGCGTGTGATGTGAGGACAGCGGTGTGGAGGTGTCGTGTCCTTGAAAGTGTGTGGTCTCTGGTTTGAGCGCTTCCAAGTGTCCTACAAAGGTGCCGTGGTGCGTCTGGGTGTGTAGTGTGTGTGATACCGGAATACTTCTGTGCGCGATTCTTCTGTGGGCCCGATTGTTTTCTCGGTGACACCGTGTGTATATTTATGAATCTTTATATGTGTGTTGGTATGGCCTATGGGCGTCTCTCTCTCTCTCTCACTCTCTCTGTGATTTCGTTTTTGTTTGAGAGGGAGTGGTCTTCGCATCTCCGTGTGCACATTCCGTAGTGGTTCTGTTGGACCAAGTGCCTGGGATTTCATTTGCGTGTTCCTGAGACTGTTTCTCTCTGTTTCTTTGTGGAGCTGTGTCATCCTGAGGAGAGGAGCCATGATGTCTCTCTGCTGCATTGTGTCTTTAAGGATGGTGCATGTCCTTGCACCTGGGTGGCTTGGCGACTGTAACTGCAGGGGCAGCTGCGGATGTGAACATGTGCAGGTCCTTACATGTGGCTGTGGCAGTGTTGGGCTGTATATGTGACATCTCCAGGCCTGTCAGTCCTCATAATGTGTGTGAGGCTGTGATTGCTGGTGAGTGTGACACCCCGGGGTGACTGAGGAGTGGTAGGCGCCAAGCAAGGGCACTTGCAGAGGCATCCTCCTCTAGCTCTTCAATACTGTCTGCATCAAAGATGGGAATTTAAAAAAAAACCAAAAACTGTTACCTTATATCCGTGTAACAATGTGTTTAATATATATGTACAATGTAAAGAATGATGACAAAATAACTCCGCCGTGTAGCAGTCACTCAGCTGAATAAATAGAGCCTGACCAAGAGTTAGAAGCCGCTGTGTGCCCCTCCCCATGGCAGCCCCTGTTCCTGCACAGTCCATATTCTATATTTTCTGTCCATTGATCCCTTACTTCCTTACTTTTGTTTGTAGCTTATCACATATGTGTAGCTCTCAAAACAATCCATTGTTTAGTTTTTCCTGCTTTTTGAACATCATTGAAATAGAATCATACTGGGTGACTGGTTCCTCGTAGTCACTAGGGGTCACTAGGAAGTCCTCAGGGTGTCTAGTAGTCTCAGGCAGTCTGCAGTGAAATTCTGGAACTTGGCTTTTTTTTTTTTTTTCCCTTGGCTCTACTTTGGTTGCGAGATTCATCCAAGTTTATGCTTGGTGGCTATAATTCATTTATTTGTATTACTGCATAACATTATATCCTATGAGGACATCATGATTTATATATGTGTTCTCAATTTGTCAGTGGACATTGGATTGTTTCCAGGCTTTTCTTTCTCCCCTGCCCTTTTATGCTATTACGAACAGTGCTGCCGTCATCTGTCATGAACTTGTGACCAGTAGTATATGTGCCAAAGCTACTCTGGGGCATAACGTCCCAGGAGTGGGTCATAGGATATGTGCATCTTTTTAGATATTGTCAAACCACTCTTCAAAATTACTTTGCCAGTTTAATTTTCACCAGCATAGTATGAGAGTTCCTATTTTTCTGCATTCATATCAACACTTTATATTATCAGACTTTTTGATTTGGGTCAATCTTTTAGTTATATTATGCATAGTATCTCACTGGCATTTTAATTTGCTTTCCCCTGATTACTAATGAGGTTTTTAATTTTATTTTATGTTTGTTAGAGACAGCATCTTCCTCTGTCATGCACACTGGAGTGTAGTGGTGCAATCTGGGCTCACTGCAACCTTGAGCTTCTGGACTCAGGTGATCCTCTCACTTCATCTTCCCAAGTAGCTGGGACTATGGGCATGTGCCTCGCTCATTTTTTTGGTTTTATTTTTTGTAGAGACAGGGTCTTGCTATGTTGACCAGGCTGGTCTCAAACTCCTGGCCTCAAGCGATCTTCCTGCGTTGGCCTCCCAAAGTGCTGAGATTACAGGCATGAACCACTACAGCTGGCCCAATTTTTCATGTTTAGTAATCATTTTTGTGAAGTAGGTGATCATGTATTTTTTCTATTTCTGTATGAGTTTTTCTCTTACTACTGTTTAGGAATTCTCTGTATCTTCTGTGTACTACTCTTTTTTTTTTCTTTTTTGAGACGGAGTCTCGCTCTGTTGCCCAGGATGGAGTGCAGTGGCGCGATTTTGGCTCACTGCAAGCTCCGCCTCCCGGGTTCACGCCATTCTCCTGCCTCAGCCTCCTGAGTAGCTGGGACTTCAGGCGCCCGCCACTACACCCAGCTAATTTTTTTGTATTTTTAGTAGAGACGGGCTGTCACCGTGTTAGCCAGGATGGTCTCGATCGCCTGACCTTGTGATCCGCCCCCCCTCGGCCTCCCAAAGTGCTGGGATTACAGGCGTGAACCACCGCGCCCGGCCCCTGTGTACTACTCTTTTATTGGCTATTTGTGTTGCAGGCATCACTCCTTTTAAACATATTTATATGTGGCCTGTATGTTTCTTTTCCAAACCTTCACAGTCATTTTTATGATCTTTTTTATTCCTTGCTCAGATTATTGGTACCCTCTTTTATTTCTTTAAACTTGTGGAAATTGTTTCAAAACTGCTTGAACTGAAAATTTGTTATTGGGTAATTTATTCTACAGATGAACTTGTACACATGCCAAATGGTATATGAACAAGTTTATTCATATAGTTCCTGTTGTCCACAATATTAAATATGGAAAAATCTGTAACTGTCATATCTACCATCGCTACTCTTATAAAGAAACTCGGTCCCCAGGAGTGGGGGTGGGGAGGGAGGAATTATGAGAGTCACCAAGGGATCACTGGCGCGCTGTGGGGCGGAGTAGGGGGGTGTCTGGGGATCTTTGGTGGCCTTAAGTGTGTTTGGAGATATTTGGTGGTTTCCAGTGGCCTTAGGGGAGTCCGGGTGTATTTGGATGGTCACGGTGCTTTTGGTGGCATCTGGGATGCTTGAGGCCCACGGAGCTTCCCAGGCTGGGGTCCCTGGCTCGACAGACGCTGACAAACTCTTTTCCCCCACCTCATTTTCCCTCAGGAGCCCCGCGGCCTAAGCGCAGCGTCGCCGCCCTTGGCTGAGACTGGCGCTCCCCGCCGCTTCCGGCGGTCAGTGCCCCGAGGTGAGGCGGCGGCGGGGGCGGTGCAGGAGCTGGCGCGGGCTCTGGCGCATCTGCTGGAGGCCGAACGTCAGGAGCGGGCGCGGGCCGAGGCGCAGGAGGCTGAGGATCAGCAGGCGCGCGTCCTGGCGCAGCTGCTGCGTGTTTGGGGCGCCCCCCGCAACTCTGACCCGGCTCTGGGCCTGGACGACGACCCCGACGCGCCTGCAGCGCAGCTAGCTCGCGCTCTGCTCCGCGCCCGCCTTGACCCTGCCGCCCTCGCAGCCCAGCTTGTCCCCGCGCCTGTCCCCGCCGCAGCGCTCAGACCCCGGCCCCCAGTCTACGACGACGGCCCCGCGGGCCCAGATGCCGAGGAGGCAGGCGACGAGACACCCGACGTGGACCCCGAGCTGCTGAGGTGCCCAGCAGGGGGTGGGGAGGGGTCGGGTTCCTCCGTCCGGGGAGGTCGAGGGAGAGGAACTGGGACGCCTGCTTCTCCCGTGGAGTGCGAACCTCTAAGTCTTGGGGCCCTAAGAGGGAGTGAGGTCCTGGATCCAGGGAGTCGGGGCAAGGATGCCTGGCTGAGTACTCAGTGGGGGAAGTGGACCCCAGGTCCTGGAAAGGGGAGAGGGAGGCAGGGAAGCCACCGTTTCTGGGATGAAAGACGGGGACGGCTGTCTCCTGAAAGCAGTGGACTGAGGACGCCTCCTTGGGGAGGGAACCTGTCCCCAGGCAGTACGTGGTTGTGGATCCTGCGTTCTGGGCCTCGGGGGTGGGGCCAGGGAATGCCCCACCGCGGACGTAGCCTCACTGCATTGCGCTCGGCCCTGCAGGTACTTGCTGGGACGGATTCTTGCCGGAAGCGCGGACTCCGAGGGGGTGGCAGCCCCGCGCCGCCTCCGCCGTGCCGCCGACCAGGATGTGGGCTCCGACGTGCCCCCTGAAGGCGTGCTGGGGGCACTGCTGCGCGTGAAACGCCTAGAGACCCCGGCGCCCCAGGTGCCTGCACGCCGCCTCTTGCCACCCTGAGCACAGCCCGGATCCCTTGCACCCTGGGACCCAGGAGTGCCCCCGCCATCCCACCACCAGGACTGCTCCCCGCCAGCACGTCCAGAGCAACTTACCCCGGCCAACCAGCCCTCCCACCCGAGGATCCCTACCCCCGGCCCCACAATAAACATGATCTGAAGCAGCTCTGTGCTTGTCTGTGTGAGTGGCAGTTTCTAGGGGCTGGTGGTGCCCACGGTGGTGGTTGCCCTTAGACCAGGGGAGAGGAGCCCCTACCCTGGGTCCTGCACTTTAGAGCAATCACCTGCTCAGTCTATGTCTCTCCTTGAGGTGGAGGGGAAGGCATCAACATGGACAATGGCAGTGCCCACGCGGATCTTGTGTCCCCCTTTTAGGCCTCACTTGGGTATGGGGATCCCAGGCTTTCAGGCCACTTTCAGGGCCTGCACCATCATCTTCCAAGGGACCATCCTCCTGAGGGCCAAGGGGTGGCTTTGTGGGGCACGGGAGTAGAGCTTGAGGTGCGGGCTGGGATGTCACAGGCACACATGAACACCTCCTGATGCGGGGGAGAGAACGGGAGAGGACTTCGCGCTGGGGAACCGGAGGTCCCAATACAGGCACACTCTTTGGCAGACAGGCACATTCTGGCAGGGAACTCTGAGAAGGCTGAGAAATTGGAGCCTGGATATCCAGGTCGCCAAGAAAGTGTATTTGCCAAATTAGGATAGGGTGTATTTCGTTTGCTTTGTAAAGCTTGATTTGCAATGTCTGTTTACCTATTTAGTTATGTAGTGTAGAGGCCTACCTGTACTCTTGCTCCAGGCCCTGGAGATACTGAGGGTTGCTGTGGTAGCAGCTGATTTGTAGCCATGGCCTTTGCACTGGCTAGTCCCTCTGCCTTTGGATATCTTCAAGTTTTTGTCCAGATGTTACCTACTCTCTAGAAGGCTTTCCTGGACCTGTCACCCTATTCCTTCACCTGCCTTTAACACGTAGCCTTTATCACTGTCTAGCCTGATGCCATATCTATCAGGGCAGGGATTTTTAAGTGTCTTGTTTGTCTCTACCTCTCTTGTATCTAAAGCGGAGCCTGGCACACCGTGGGCTCCCCCTGAATTTCTTGAATGAAAGAATTCTCACAACTCAAGTAACATTCTACCCAGTCTCACTCTCACCCACACAACACTCAGCACGGAGGCAGCTTTGAAACCAAAAACACCATTTATTTAATTTTGCACAAAATCTCTCGACATAACAAAAGCAACATTAGGCACTCCCATGTTACCAAAAAGCCCCTCACCAAGTGAAAACAAGAGAGGTGTCCATCTTTCCCTAGTATACTGAATGTGTCCCTCAAAGCTAATTGTTTCAGGGGTCTCATGTCAAATAAACAATCACCCTGGCCTGGGGGTAGGTCTACATTTCTTGGCCAAGACCTTCAGGCCACAGAGCAGCCACAGTGGCAGGTGGCCTTCTGGTGCCGGGCCTTCTCCCTACAGGACCTTGCCATGGGCTCCTTGGCCATGGCCTCCTGGACCCTCTGGATCTCATGGACCAGCAGAGAAAAGGCCTCCTCCACGCCTTGCCGTGTTTTGGCTGAGGTCTCCACGAAGTGGGCCCCCCAGCTGTGTGCAAGGGCTGCAGCAGCGGCATGAGCATCTCCAGCGGTGGTCACAAGGTCACATTTGTTGCCCACGAGGACAAGGGGCTGGGCGGGGTGAGGGCCCCAGGTGGCCCATATCTGTTGCAGCTGGATCAGAGACGAGGGGTCATCGAGAGCAAAGACGCCCAGCACACCATCACAGACAGCCAGGCACTGGTCACGCAGGGCCCTATGGATGGCCTGCCCTGCTGTGTCCAACACATTCAGAATGCAGTCCCCACTGTCCAGGGTCAACTCCTTCCAGTAGGAATCCTGGATGGTGGGGTCGTGGTCCTCCACGAAGCACTGGTGGTTCAGCTGGATGGTCAGCGCACTCTTGCCCACGCCACTCGCGCCCACCACCACAGCCTTGTACTCAGGCAGCTGCCTGCCAACATCCCTGCAGCGTGCCTGTGCCCTGTGGGTTTCCCCCTGGAAGGAAGGGCTCCATGTGGCCAGGCCCAGGTCGAAGGTGCCAGGCTTTGTTGGCAGCTCCATGACCCCAGCAGGCAGCTCAGGGAAGAGACGTGGGCAGCGGGCTCTGCAAGTGGGAAGAGAAGAAGCAAGACAACAGGCAATACGTTAGGGGAGACCATGTGAGGGCAAGGAGACAGTGGGGTGTCATTATTTTAACATTTACCGAGTGCCTATTGTGTGCTGATCACCTTCCAATTTGCGTGCTATATATATATGATTTATGTTGTTTTCTCCCTGCCCCACGTCCCCCCCATCTCTCCTTCCCTCCTCACACGAACCAACAACTGTGAAGTCTGGATTTCCCAAACAGCTTTATTGAGATGTAATTTACATCCCATCAAGTTCAGCCAGCTAGTGTCCAATTTAACGGGTTTTAGCATATTCATTAAGTTGCGCAACTATCACCATAACTAAATTTTAGAACATTTTCCTCACCCCGAAGAGAATGCCTATGCCCATTAGCAGTTCCTCCCCATGATGGAGGGAGTGCAGGATTTTGCCGGTTTGGGTCACCATTGAACCCCAGCCCAGCACGGTGCCTGCCAGACAGTAGGGACTCAACATTCCCACCCCCAGAAGGTTTATGTTCTAAAAGGCAGAGGCAGATAAGACAATAAACCAAATAAATATGTCAATTACGTGGTCTGTTAGCCATTATCATTAGAATGTTGTCTTTATTAATTATTCAACATACATTTATTGGGAACCTACTGTGTGGCAAGGACATAGAGGTGGGCAATAAATAGACAACAAACTGTAGCCCTCATGAAGGTTATATTCTGGTCTGGGTGAGAGACAACAAACTAGGTAAAAAAGTGGGCCGGGTGCAATGGCTCACGCCTGTAATCCCAGCACTTTGTGAGGCTGAGGCAGGTGGATCACCTGAGGTCAGGAGTTTGAGACCAGCCTGCCCAACATGGCGAAACCCCGTCTCTACTAAAAATACAAAAGATTAGCCGGGCGTGGTGGCGGATGCCTGTAGTCCCAGCTACTTGGGAGGCTGAGGCAGGAGAATGGCGTGAACCCGGGAGGCGGAGCTTGCAGTGAGGTGAGATCTCACCACTGCACTCCAGCCTGGGGGACAAGAGCAAAACTCCATCTCAAAAAAAAAAAAAAAAAGTGAACTATATGTCAGTAGCAGGTGATAAGCATGCAGAAGGTGCTTAGTTCATGCCAGGCTTTTAAATTATAATTTAATCTCCATTCATTAATTCAAGAATCTTCCTTCGTGCCAGGCATTGTGGTGTGGCAGTTAACAAAACAGACCCCAGTCCCTGCCCTTGTGAGGATTAGATTCTGGCAGAGAGAAAGAGACAATAACAAGATAAGGAACAAGGAAGTTGCATGTTCGAAGAGGATGGGCACACGGCAGGTGGTCAATTAGTGTTAGTTATTAGCAGCACATCCCCATTCACTCAGTGAATGCCCCTCGGTGTCCTTGGGCTCAGGAAGTGCCCCGCTTAGTGCATCCTAATGGCTGTTGCCACGACTCCCCTCCGAAAGCCTGGAGCAGCGACAGTTTGGGGGCAGATGGTGGCTTCGAGGTTTGGTGGAGTTGGAGATCCGGAGGTCGGGGTCGGGGCAAGGTCCCAAATGGGGATGTGGCCTCGGCGTCCTCAGCTCTGAGGGATCCCTGGGAATAGTCACTGGAGGCGCTGGCCCAGAAGGAGCGGGGGCGGGATGAAGAGAGCAGGAAGCGGAGGATGGAGCTTGGGGGTCCCAGACCGTTGGGGACAGGAAGAAGACCTGGAGGACTGCGGGGAGGGGCGAGGCGGTGGCGCACGTGGAGGGAGAGGTCGGCTTCTGGGGGTCCTGTAGGGGTGCCCGGCCATCTTTAGGGATGGGTCAGAAGGCAGAGGCGGGGTCGAGGCTGCCTCTTAAGTCGGAGTCCAAGCGGCTGGAGTCTGGGGGCGCCGACGGTGAGGA
The DNA here is from genome assembly GCF_008728515.1 of Papio anubis. Taxonomy (NCBI): domain Eukaryota; kingdom Metazoa; phylum Chordata; class Mammalia; order Primates; family Cercopithecidae; genus Papio; species Papio anubis. The sequence continues at coordinate 96,587,477 of NC_044996.1, forward strand.
AGGGGAGCCCGGGGACTGGCCGAGTGGCCGAGCGCAGCTCCCACCCCAGCTGCCTGGCGGGACCGGGCCACACTCGCCCAGTTCCCTCCACGCGCAGGGAGGCCGCGACCCCGGTCCTCACGGCCCCACTCCCGGGAGGAGCCACGAGGCGCAGAAGCACGTGCCAAGGGCACTGGCCCGGGGTCTCAGCCCGCGGGAGGCGCCGGGGATGGGGGGCTTGGTCCTCTCAAGTGGCGCGGAGCCCCCGGTGGGTCCCCTGGGCTCCTGGCGGTGGCTGCGCGCTCAGAGCCGCCGGGACCAGGTTGGGGGGCTTCGTCCAGCTCACCGAGGCCGGCGCACTGAGGAGCCTGGATCTGGGGTCAGGGCAGCCTCGCCAGGTCGCGCTTTCCCGGACGAGGCCGGGTGAGGTGCAAAGCTCGGAGTACGGAGGGGTCCCCGAAACCAGGGCTGCACTTCGGACTCCGTGTGAGCAGTGTCGCCCAGGCATCCTGTCAAGACCCACTCCGACTCCGGGTGAGGCGGCCCCTCTTCCAGCCCAGCGCCAACACCCCTCCCGGCAGGCCGGGTGAGGGGCCGCTCGCCCGGGAGAAGGCTTGGCGCTTGGGGGAGGGTCCCCTAAAGCCGGCGCGGGGATACCCCCAGGCCTGGCGGGGCCGGGGGCACGGGTGCCTCGCTCACCTGTGTCCGTGGGGAGGCAGGCGCGCTGGGACGCTCTGACAGGCCTGGCAGGGGGCTACGCTTGCTCCCCGGGGACCCCCGGCGGCGAGTGGGGGAGTGGACATGCGCAGCCGCCCTCCCTCTGCTCCTCAGGCCGCCCACCCCCCTGCGCCGCGCCCCTGCCCCTGCCACTGCCACTGCCCCGCCCCTGCCCCTACCATTGCCCCGGGGGAGCACGGGGTCGTGCCCCCAGGTGGCTTGCGCACAGGTACGTGGGTGCCACAGCGGCCTCTAGGGGTGCGCGGACGGCGGCCAAACCTCCTTGTGTGTCCCCTACAGCGCCTCTCCCTTGCTTTCCTATTGGTGGTGTGTGTGTGTGGGAGAGTTGGGGGTCAGATTTTGACCAGGATGGCCTGACTTTGGGAACCGTTTTGTGGGAAGCTCTTTGAGGCCACAGAGCCCGTGCTGCCTCAGCTCCGTTTTTTGGTAGCTCTGGAGAAAAGTGGAGAGTGACAGAGGAGAGGTCATTCTGTCAGGGAAGAAAGCCCCTGATCAGAGGCGGCTGCCTGTCAAGCTACACATTTCCCAGGCTCCCTTGCAGCTATGGCAACCACATGCACAGCCCTGATCAATGAGAGGGCAGCAGAGGTGGGGCATCCAGAGGGCTCTTAAAACAGGGCAGCCCCTGGCCCGGGAGTGGTGGCTCACACCTGTAATCCCAGCACTTTGGGAGGCCGAGGTGGGTGGATCATGAGGTCAGGAGTTCGAGACCAGCCTGCCCAACATGGCGAAACCCCATCTCTACTAAAAATACAAAAATTAGCCAGGTGTGGTGGCAGGCGCCTGTAATCCCAGCTACTCAGGAGGCTGAGGAAGGAGAATCACTTGAACCTGGGAGGGAGAGGCTACAGTGAGCCAAGATCGTGCCACTGTACTCCAGCCTGGGCGACAAGAGCAAGACTCCATCTCAAAAAACAAAACAAAACAAAACAAAAACGGGGCAGCCCCGGCCCTTCCCCATCCTTCCTCTTCTTGACTCAGTAAGGCTGTGGTGGTCAGCTCGGGATCATAAGGTGGCCATGAAGACAAGTCCTGGAAACCTCAGGTCCTACTCCCTTGAGCTGCCAAAGCAATTCTCACCACGTGGGAGAAATTCAACTCTCAGACTGTCCTCCAATTTCCCACCTCCGGTCAATGGCAGGCACCCCTTCTGCCAAGAAGCTACCATGACCACCACATTCAAGTTAAACGTGGACCTCCCACCATCCCGTCAGGCCAATGAGACAAATGGGGAAACAGGCCTGGTGAGGATACTTCCTGCTAGTTTTCTTGCCTTCTCAGCCTAGGGTGTGGGTGTGGCTGGGACTGGCTGTGAGGCCCCTATTTCTAAGGCAAGCACCCATTTTCTCATGGATTCTACCATTTCATCTCCCATGGAGCCAGTCAAAATGGCTGCTCTATTTTCAGTTAGTTTTTTGGGGGCAATGGATGGGTAGGGGATTGACCTGACAGAGACCCACTCCCTCTTTCCTTCATTACTCATTGGCTCTGCTGGCCAGGGATGTGGGGTTCTCCACCTGCTCAAAGTCAAAAGGCTTTCTCCAGGTTTTTTAACAGCTTGTACTTTATTATATATGCAACCTTGCCATACCTGCCAGTTAACTCCCCTCCCGCCAATGTTATCCTCGTGATATCAGCTCCCTCTTGGGGCCACTGAGCTGCCCCCCTTTCCTTCTGGGTTGGAGTAGTGGTACCCCTCAAGCAGGCAATGGGCAGGGGGAGATCCACAATTAATCGTCGCAGTTCTCTTAAAAGTATTAACACTTAAATAAGCACTCTTGGGGAGTTGCAAAGGATATTCAGGATGGGATGCAGTGGGAGGCTACCCCTCATCCAAGGTACAGGCTGGAATGAGCTACAGCTGGTCTATCGTGGGCCTCAGAAGGTGAAGAGGGACCGTATTCTGGGGCTTAGTGTGGGTGGGGCATATCCTCCCCAAACTTGTTCTGGTGGGCGATGTTCTTCACATCTAGGAGAGCCTGAGGAGGAGGCAAGAATAGGGCAGGTGAGAGAGAGTGAGGACCCCTCTACCTCGGCTGCAGGGCTGCCCCCACTCCAGCCCTCAACCACTCTGTCTTCTGGACTATCCCACAGCCCCCGCCCCATGCAAAATAATCACATGAGGCAGCCATGCAGAGGGGCCTGTGGTCTCCCTTTACCCAATCACAGAAGGGGTGTGTGTGTGTGTGGGGTGAGTGTGCACGTGTTGAAGGGTCTACCCAGGGCCCACCTGGTGGTGGACATAGGCCTGACAGTAGTAACACCAGGTTGACAGGTCGATGTAGCTGAGGACCAGCGGGTGTCCAGAATTTCCATGGTGTTGGAGCATGTGGCCATTGATGTAACGACCACAGTAGACCTGAGGTTGGGGGTGTGAGTGACAGGTGGGGGTCAGCACCCCCCTGTAGTTCCAACCTCCGCCCCATCCCCTTCCTCTGCTCCATACCTGATAGCAAGAGAGACACACCCAATTCTCTTGGATTGTTCCACAGTCCCCACAAGGTTGGGTCACGTCTAGGCCTGCTGCAGGTATGGGGCATACTGCCACCAAATGGGGACACCAGGGCAGTGGTGTCACAGCATAAAATATGGCCTGGAGTGGGTGGATGAAACTGAGTAAGCTGAAGACCCCATCTCCCCATTATATGTTTATTTATCACATGCTCCTACCTGGAGACACAAAGTGGCAAGAGAAGGAAGCCACAGTCCCAGCCTCTCCCTGAGCTCACCTGATCAGTGAGGCCCCTAGATCCCTGCATCAGCATCGAATCAGCCATGTCCTGACCTCCAGCTGCCTCTCCTAGTAGGTTCTCCTCTCCTGGGGCCTGAGATTCTGAGGCCCCCTGGACACGCAGAAGTAAGAGATGTATCAGAGAAGCCTGATTCTTGCCCCTTCTTGCCCCTACCTGGGTGTGGTGGGCCTTACCTGAGATTTGCTGCCTAGTTCCAAGGTCCTGAGACTCTCAATCAGTGTACTGGGAGATATCTGGGGTGTAGTTCCCTGCACAGGTGAGGTTGGGGGGGTCTGGTGGTCTGTGCTCGAGGCTAGAGGAGTTTGGATCAGCTCGGTGCCCCCTGGAGCCTCCTCTGACGTAGTCTGGTCCAGTGTGGCTCCCTCCATGGCTGCCTCCGAGGTGGTCTGGGCCAGTGTAGCTCCTCCTACAGCCTCCTCTGAGGTAGTCTGGCCCAGCGTGGCTCCCCCAACAGCATCCTCTGAGGTGGTCTGGTCCAGAGTGGCTCCTCCCACAGTCTTCTCTGAGGTGGTCTGGTCCGGAGTGGCTCCCCCGACAGCCTCCTCTGAGGTGGTCTGGCCCAGCATGGCTCCCCCAACGGCTGCCTCAGAGATGGTCTGGGCCAGTGTGGCTCCCCCTGTGGCTGCCTCTGAGGACTGGTCCTGAGTGAGGGCCACCACAGCTCTCTCTGACTTAGTCTGGCCTGGAGTGGACTCTTCCCCAAATGATGCCGAGGTGATCTTTCCCATGCCTGCTTCCAGAACCTTCTTTTCTCGTGTGGTCATCCGCTCAGCTAACCTAGGTTTGGCTGGTTGGGGTGCCTTCTTGGTGACCAACTTAGAACTGGAGGGTCCCTCTCTGTCTTCTACCTCTGGAACCAGGGAGGGAGATCCTTGAGTGTGGGTACTGTCCTCCTTCCTACCTCTAATCCCTGCCCCCCAGCCCCCTCCTTCCCTGAGTTCCCTCCATCGCCCCCAAATCCACTCACTCATGACCCGTAAGCTGCGCCAGTATCTGCGATGGACTTGGATGGTCTCAGTGATTGAGGCCAGGGCCCCTGATAGAGGAGGCCGTGGCAGGGTCAGCAGGGGTGGCGGGTCTCCAAGGAGGGAGCGAGTGCAGGCAGCCATGGACTCTGAGATGGATGTCAGGTTATAGCCACCCTTTGTTAAGGAAAAGGGGAGGGAAAAGTATGGTGGGGGTTCATTGGGGAATTTGGAGGGCAACATGTCCTGCCTCCCCAATCCTCCCTACTGAGCCCTGCAAGTCTGGAGAGGGAGGGAGAGTACTGGGAACAAGTGAACAGAACCCACACCTGTAAGATGGGCAGCACCCATTGTGTAAGGTGGTTGTTGTGGGGAGTAAATTGTGACGTAAAGTGCAAGATAACGATACTGATAAAAGCATTAGTAACAGCTGACATTTATTGTTTGCTGTGTGCCAGACCTGATTTTAAGTACTTCATGCATATTAACTCAATCCTCACAACCACAGGTGCTCAATCTATACAGGAACTTGCCTTCATGCCATACAGAAATCCGTCTTCACACTGTCCAGGAACCCCTGGCCTCACATCATACAGTAACCACTGACCTGACCTGCACAAGACGACTGCTGTGAATCCATACAAAAGACCCTGCCCTGACCTAGTACAGGAACAACTGGACTCCCTCTCCACATGGACTCCTGTATTGACTTTTTTTTACATTCCACAGGAATCCCAGTTGCTATTCTTTTTACAGATAAAGAAACTGAGGATCAGAGTGGTTAGATGACTCGTCCGAGGTCATAACAGCTGAAGAGGCAGCACTGGGGTTTGAACTTGGGCTCTCTGATGGAGTCATCTGTGTTCTTAACTCCCACCGTGTCCTGTCACAAGCAGTACTGGGCACACAGTAAGTGGGACTTTTTGCAAGCCAATTAATTTCTCTGTGACTTATTTTCCTCATCTGTAAAGTGGTGAAAATAACAGCACAGGCCAGGCATGGTGGCTTACCCCTATAATCCCAGCACTTTGGGAGGCCGAGGCGGGCAGATTACCTGAGGTTAGGAGTTTGAGACCAGCCTGGCCAACATGGTGAAACCCCATCTCTACTAAAAATACAAAAATTAGCCAGGCATGGTGGCATGTGCCTGTAGTCCCAGCTAGTCGGGAGGCTGAGGCATGAGAATTGCTTGAGCCCAGGAGATGGAGGCTGCAGTGAGCCGAGATTGTGCCATTGCACTCCAGCCTGGGTGACAGAGCAAGACTTTGTCTCAAAAGGAAAAAAAAAAGAGGCAGGTACAGTCGCTCATGCCTGTAATCCCAACACTTTGGGAGGCTGACGCGGGTGGATCACAAGGTCAGGGGTTCAAGACCAGCCTGGCCAACATGGTGAAACCCCATCTCTACTAAAAATACAAAAAAATTAGCTGGGTGTGGTGGCAGGCGCCTGTAATCCCAGCTACTTGGGAGGCTGAGGCAGAGAACTGCTTGAACCCAGTGAGCCGAGATTGCGCTACTGCACTCTAGCCTGGGCAACAGGGCAAGACAACGTCTCAAAAAAAACAAAAAACAAAAAAAAAAAAAGAAAAGAGAATAAGAGCACAGAAGGTTGCTGAGCCGATTAATATCTGAACAATGCATAACAGTAACCAGGGGCCAGGCGCGGTGCCTCACGCCTGTAATTCCAGCACTCTGGGAGGCTGAGGTGGGTGGATTTCTTGAGGCCAGGAGCTCAAGACCAGCCTGGCAGACATGGTGAAACCCCATCTCTACTAAAACTACAAAAATTAGCCGAGCGTGGTGGCTGGTGCCTGTAATCCCAGTGATTCAGGAGGCTGAGGTAGGAGGATCACTTGAACCCAGGAGGTGGAGGCTGCAGTGAGCTGAGATCGTGCCATTGCAGTCCAGCCTGGGTGACAGAGTGAGACTCTGCCTCAAAAAAAAAAAAAAAAAAAGAAAGAAAAACAAAAAAACAAAAAACCAGATCCAACAGATTCAGCATTTACCATATGCCAGATATTCCTCCATGATTAGCCTGCCTCATAAAAATGAGGAAACTGAGGCACAGGGCATGGGGATACTGGGCCATTTACAAAGGTCAGTGAATTTCCTTTGTCCCAGGAACTTGTTAGAGGCAGTTTAGGTAGAGTAAAAAGTACAAATCCTGGAGCCAGGCTGCATGGGTTCAAGTCCTGGTTCTGCCATCAGTAAATGTGCCATCTCAGGCTAGTCATCACACCTCTTTTTGCCTCAGTTTCCCAGATCTTGAGAGAGGAAAATGAGGTAAGCTGACCCTACCTCATAAGGCTGCCTTGCCAAGTAACTGAATGAATAAGACACATGAAGTGCTCAGAAGAGTGCTCTGTACATAGTGAGCACTCAATTAAGGCTGTTAATGTTGCTGTTATTCTTATTACTACCCAGTATGTGCCAACAATCCCAGGCAGGGACACTCAAAGGAGATTTCAGGAAACTGTCCTGAGTGATGGTGCCAACATTTCCAAACTACCCTCCCACTGTGGGAAGAGGGACCAAGAGAGAATTACCTCTAGAATAAGGATAATGCGGCCACTGGCAAGGCCCATCAGCAGGTGGGTGAGGTGGGCATAACCCTCAGGTGACACCTGGCAGCCCCCCAGCGGGTCCCCCCGTGCAGCATCAAAGCCAGCTGAGACCAGCACCAGTTCTGGGTTAAACTGAGGCAGGGAGAGAAGAGATGTATAAGCATGAGGGTGGGGGCTTTTGGTAGATAGTAAGTGATGGTGACCCAGAGACATGGAGAAAAGGACAAATGAAGACATGGAGATGCCAGTCAGAGAGATGGAGACACAGGATCTGCAGACTAGGAGATGCAGAAGCAGAGACTGAAAATGAAGAGGGGAAGAAAAGAAATACAGACTCAGAAGAAACAGATGCAGACTTAGAGACATGGAGACAGTAGAAAGGGACAGATGGGGACATGAGACATAGTCATGAGACATGAGACAGACTCAGACGTCAAGAGAGTGACATGAAAAACAGAGAGACAGAGACATGTCCTTACACACACACACCCCAGGGTCAAATGTGGGACACACATACACAACATATAGGGTTTTATATACATAGTGTCAAAGAGAGGTGTTTGCACACTTCCATAACAGAAGATGGCAATGCAAGTGCCACACACAGAGAAGATAGTCACACAGAGCCACAAGTACTGCCACACACAGTCCCATATAGACCAGTACTACATATCTGCACTAGTCATGTACACACACACACACACACACACAGTTTCTCAAAGAGGACAATAACCCACAGCCACCCTGCAGAGTCACATACACATGCCATTACCACACAGCCACAATGGCGACATGCACTCTGGTGTGTCCACAAGAGCTGGTTACTTGCACATACAGTTGTACACATACAGAAGGCTGTCCTGGCCACCCGCGCATGTGCAGATCCAAAGATGCACATCAGCGCCCAGGGTGACAGAGCGGTGCTCACACCCCCTCCCTCCCTCCCAGAGTCAGCCATACGCAAGCCACTAGCCCCCCAGCTCACACAGAGGGAAGGCAGCTACCTCCCAGTCAGAGACACACACATAAACAGCCAGGGCAGACAGCCAGACAGTGACTGCTGTAACACACAGCCTTTCACATCCAGAGGGTCCCACACAGGCTGTCACAGAGATGGTTGCATTTAGTGACATACAATATCACACCCATCACACAGAGAAAAGGTGAGAAATACCTGCCTGCACAGAGTCGCACACACACATACTCAAGCACTTGTGATGGCACACACACAACACAGATCCAGCCAGGACACGGGCCACTGCTGCATAGTCAGAAGGCCCTCACACACACAGCCAAGACAGTCACCCACATAGTGTCACACAGAGAAGGCAGTCATATAGTCACCTGTGCACAGGCAAATACACAAAGTGATCACAGTCACCAATTGCCCTGGTAGCCTCATTAATCACCCATGGGCTGTCTCATATCATCAGCCACCTGGCAGTCAGACGCACACATGCTGAGGAGGCAGGTCCAGGCTGCCACCTGCACAGGCATGTCACATACATCCTGCGATCTATCCTGAGCTGTACCTCGTAGGCAATGGGAAGCACCAGGCGATGCCAGGCAGCTAGGTAGTCAGCGTCACCCATGCGGGGCCCGTTCCATGCCACGTTGACGGTGAAGCCTGTGCCAGCAGCCCGGCCGATCTGGCTGCTGGCACCCTCATCCCCCATGGGGAAGAAGGTGCCATGATCATAGCGGTGCAGGGACACATATAGCACACTGCCGGGGAGGGGGTAGGAAGGGGGCCATGGCTGGTTAGGGGCTCCAGTACCCCTGAGGTGCTCACTCACCTCCCTGATCACACTGCGGCCCCTGATTGCAGCCCCTTACCTGGGGTCATCCTCAAACATATGCTGAGTTCCATTACCATGGTGGACATCCCAATCCACAATCAGGATCCTGGGGAGAAGACAGCACCTCAGTAACCTAGGATACTAACCCCCTGGAAGAGGGCTGGGCCAGACCCCTGGGGTCTGTAGGGGCATTTAGTGCTGAGTGGCAGGACCCTAGTCCTATCAGTTAAGGAGAAAAGTCTGATCCTGGTTCCCGAGGGCTGCCCTGTAGGCCTGAGCAAGTGCTCGGGGCTGGGCCCTGGGCTCTTCTGGGTCATTGCTAGGGAACTGGACCCTGGGCCTTGGGCAGCTAATGCTGGGGACTGGTTCCTGGGTCTTCTGGAGTATGCATCAGGAGCCTGGACCTGGGTTCTGTCGAGGCAGCTGCTATAGGCCAGAAATGCTGGGGTGGGACCCTGAATCCTGTTTTATAAGCACCCAGGTAATATGATCTGGGGGTCCTATCTAAATAGGCACTGAGAGGCTCCATCCTCAGTCCTTCTCTGGGTAAGGGCTGTACCCTTACTTCTTTCTGGGGAAGTCCTGGGAGCTGGACCATGGGGCATGATGAGTAAGCAATGGGCTGGGGAGAGCATCCAGGTCCCCACAAGGATCAGGATTTGGGGGGGGGTCCCCAGGAGTCCTTACCGCAGGGCACGCCCACTGATAGCCTGGGCATGGCGAGCAGCCACAGCCACGGAGTTGAAAAAGCAAAAACCGCAAGCTGCATCCTGCTCCGCGTGGTGTCCTGGGGGACGCACCACAGCAGCACCATTCAGAACCTAGGAAGCAGCAGGGTGCTAAGATCAGACAGCCTGCCCTCCAGCTCACCCTCACCTTCCTTTCTTCCTTCTTCTTTTTTTTTGAGATGGAGTCTCGCTCTGTCGCCCAGGCTGGAGTGCAGTGGTGCTATCTAGGCTCACTGCAAGCTCCGCCTCCCATGTTTACATCATTCTCCTGCCTCAGTCTCCTGAGTAGCTGGGACTACAGGCGCCCACTGCCACGCCCGGCTAATTTTTTGTGTGTTTTTTAGTAGAGACAGGGTTTCACCGTGTTACCCAGGATGGTCTCGATCTCCTGACCTCGTGATCCGCCCGCCTCGGCCTCCCAAAGTGCTGGGATTACAGGCATGAGCCACCGTGCCCAACCTTTTTTTTTTTTTTTTTTTGACACAGAGTCTCACTCTGTTGCCCAGGCTAGAGTGCAGTGGCACAATCATGGCTCACTGCAGCCTTGACCTCCTGAGCTCACCTCAGCTTCTCAAAGCATTAGGATTACAGATGTGAGCCACCCCACTTGGCCACCCTTCCCTTTCTCCAGTTCCTTCCATTATTACTGCAGCCTCTAGGCCCGCCCCCTCCTGTGCCCCTCCCCATGGCCCCTTTCCTCAGGCCCTGCTTGACTCTCTCAGAGCCTCCAAAAACAGCAGGTGGCCCTCTTTTTCCATTCTCCCCAGGTCCTCCTCTCCCCAGCCCAGAGGACACACCTCTCCCGAGAGCACAGCCTCCACCAGGCGGCAGGCAGCGCCAGTGGCAAGTTGTGCACAGGCGAAGGTACTGGGGCAGATGTAGATGGAGTCAAAGTTGGAACTCTCACGGTGCAGCTCCCGGGTTTTCATTTTCTCTGTGGCCCGGAGATGACCCACATACTCAGCACTGGAGGTACAGAGAGGCGCACCGGCAGGACAGTGAGGAGGGTCCATCCCCTCCCTGGACCCCACCCGCAAGACAGGAACTTCAGCCCCTCTCAAGTCCTGCAGCAGCTCCCTGGGAGGGGAAACCCAAGCTCCAGCCCCTGAGACCTCATCCACAGTCCTGGGAAGCCACCCACCCCAGGCACTGGGGTCTGACCTGTGGCAGGTGAGCAGCTCAGCCTCTGTGGCGGGGCGCGGTGTCAGGGTGAGGCAGCGCCCAGCAAGGCCCAGCTCCTCCAGACGGCACATGATCCGCAAGATGCGCTGTGGTACCTCAGGGTGGTGGCTAGCAGTGGGGAAATGAGAGGTAGGGGCTTAGTGCCTGATGGGGAGGGACCCCCAACACCTACTCATCCAGCCCTCCAAATGCCTACCTGTCCCACAAGTTGCAGTGATTCATCATACTTTGGTCATAGACCAGCCCTGTGCGAGACTGTAGCACTGGCCACGTCAGGATTGGGAGCACAGGGGGCTCCCAGGGTCCTTCCTCCTCATTCTCCTCTACATTGTCCTCCTCCATGTTGTCCCCCTCCACGGTCTCAGCTACAAGGGGGAGGCCACGTTTGTCCTACCCTCTCACTCTGAATCCCTGTCATACTCTGGAACTCAGGTGACCCCAAATAGAAAATGGGGTGGGAGGCCTGAAACCAGGGCCCAGGGAGAGAGAGGGTCTGACCCTCTACCTCCAAGGCAGCCCAGTAAAGTCAGAGAAAGTCCGAAGACAGTCTGCCCCAGGGCTCATCCCACATCCACCCCACACCAGGCCCACACCCCACTTCCTACTTGATCTCACAAGAACCTCCCAGAAGGGCTCAAGGGCTTCCAGAGCACAGGAGACTGAAGCCTGGGCACTGCAGGGCAGGGCAGGGAGAAAATATGAGGTCAAGGAATGTGGGCAGGCAGTGAGGCTCCCGCTTTCCCCTCCTCCACTGGGGCTCACCTCCGGCAGGGGGCACCAGGTGACTCCAGCATGGGGCAAGGGTCTCCCAGAAGGGTGTGGAGCGAAGCACTGACACCTTCAGCCAGGGCGCGGAGGTTGTAGCCACCCTGGGGCAAGGAGTTGTGAAGGGGGATCAGGAAAGGACCAGACATGACCAGGGAATAACAATAATGATGATAATAATAAGAGAGTGCATACCAAATGTCAAGCAACAAGGAACTTAGAAGGGGGCCTCATTGAATTCACTGGACAATGATATGAGGTGATTACCATTATTATGCTCGTTTTACAGAAGGAAAGCGGAGGCACAAAGAAGTGAAGTGACTTATGCAAGGTTGTCCAGCTAGTAAGTGAAATGCTGGGCCAGGAACTCCTGTTGGACTTGAAAGCTTCGTTCTTAAGCCCTCCAGGATCCACAGGCTGAGGGACGAAGGTGAGTCACTCACCTCCAGAGACAGTATCAGCTTGCCTCCTGCCAGACCCATGAGCAGGTGGGTTAGCTGGGCGAACCCTGCCGGAGTGGCGGCCATCTCACCCTGGGGGGACATGGAGGGTCAGTCTGGCTCCGTGCAGCCCATCTGCCGCCCCAGGGAGCCTGCCTTACCTTGGGGTCCCCTTGCAGGGCATCAAATCCAGCAGCCACCAGGACCAGCTGAGGCTGGAACTGAAGGGGGAACAGACTCCATGAGGCTACCTGCCCTCATGGCCTAACCTTCAAGGCCACTCCTCTCCCCCAACACACCCCAGACCCCCAGGACCTCGAGGGCGACTGGCAGCAGGACGTGCAAGAAAGCAGCAATGTAGTCAGCATCCCGCATCCCCACCTGCAGACACAGGAGTGTAGTGGGGGATGTTCAGCCACCTGTCCCGAGCTGCTGACAGAAGGGCGGGGCTGGGCCTCACTTTGGGGACAAAGGGTGGGTGGATGCTGACCTGGTTCCAAGGCACATTGATGGTATATCCTTGGCCTTGGCCGAAACCTGTGGTGGACCAGTTAGAGGCCTTCAGGTGGGGCCAGAACCTACCCTGCTCATAGCGGTGGATGGAGAAATAGAGGACACTGGGGGCAGAAGAAAAAGAGGTAAGAGAGTTGGAGAAGAGTCAATCCCCATAGACACTCCCAACCCAACAGTTGCCAGTTTCCTCTACCACTCATTTCCCCATTCAACCACTCGTTCATTCTCTCATTCATTAATTTCCCCATTAATTATTTAATCCATGAATCCATTCTTCCATTAATTTATCCTTACATTCAGTCACCAATTTAATTATCTTAGCATTTATCCATTCTTATCTTTATTTATCGATTACCTCACTCACTCATTCATTTAGTCTCTCACTAGAACCTCTTCCTCAGCAAACATCACTGCCCCCTCAGTGCCCACCCAATTTCAGGCTCAGCTCTAGGGTCTATCCCAGATCATGGGGGCTCCTGACTCTGTGGGGTATTCTAGATCATGTCTGCCCACTACCTGCCCCTATGACAAAGGTAGTAGTAACAGCAGGTCAAACACTGTGACGCTGGAGTCCCAAATGGAGCATGGGTCTCTTAGCTGCGGGGAGCTAGCTAAGGCTGAAAAAAGCCTCAAGCCAGGCTGGGGAGTTGGGTGATTCTCTAGCAGGAAGTAGAGAGACCTGGGGGGAAGGGGTGAGACTTGCTTCTGTGGGTGGAACTGGAGACGGGGTGCTGGCTGGGGCTGCCACAAGGCCAGTGAGAGGGCAATTCCTTCTCCCCAATGCCTTACAGGTCACCTCTACTACTACTTCTATTTTATAGGCAAGAGAGTGAGCACTCAGAGGGATGAGATGGACCGACATGCAAAATAGATACTGAAAAGATGCGATGCACGTGTTTTAACAGAAAGCCCAGCAAGGGGCCATGGGAGGGCTTAATTCTGACTGGGGAAAGCAAAATGAATAATCTATCATCCATCCATCCTTCTATCTGGTCATTTACCCCCTGCCTTGTTCCAGAGAGGATCTAAGGCAGCTTTTTTAGGGAAATGCAAGAAATAGTGGTATGCACTGAATCTAGACAAACTTAAGAGTCACATTTTAATGTGTTGATAATGTAGTTGTGAAATTTAATGCAAGTGATATAAAAAGATTCTTAAAATTGAGGGAAAGGAGCTTGGAATTTGGGAATAAAAACATGCAAAAGCTCTGGTCTTGAGTGGGTGGAGGATGATTGTTTTATTTTTGACATTGATAGATAAATCTTGGTTCTAAACTTTTGGTAAATTAATCATTAGAGGAAGAGAAACACAGTAGGACATAAAAATTATCATCAGGGGCCGGGTGCGGTAGCTCACACCTGTAATCCCAGCACTTTGGGAGGCCAAGGTGGGCGGATCACTAGAGGCCAGGAGTTGGAGACCAGCATGGCCAACATGGTGAAACCCTATCTCTACTAAAAATACAAAAAATTTTCTGGGCGTGGTGGCATGTGCCTGTAATCCTAGCTACTTGGGAGATGGAGGCAGGAGAATTGCTTGAACCCAGGAGGTGGAGGTTGCAGTGAGCTGAGATTGGGCCACTGCACTCCAGCCTGGGAGACGGGCGACAGAGTGTGACTGTCTCAAAAAAAGAAAAAAAGAAAAGAAAAGAAAAGAAAAAGAAAAAAAAATCATCGGGGAAGACAGCAATAAAGAAAAGATCTGAAGAAAGCTGACTCTAAAAGAGAGCCATCAAAGTCAACAAACAACAGAACTAGCAGTCAAGGAAGCTAAGTTTAAAAAGAAAACAGAAGGGAAATTCAAAATAAGTTCAACCACCTTCAAGTTAAATGGTGGACTGATAGCACGGGTTTACCTCACCCTCCTACCACCCCGGTCAAAATACAGTAAAGAAATTGTAAATAAACAGCAACCCAGAAAGAGAGAGTGGAAGAAAGGATGTCAGAGAATAAGAGACTTCAATGAATTTCTAGAAAGTAGACTTTGAGATTCCAGGAGCCCCAGGGTGCTCTGTCTCATGCTGAGCAGGATAAGGGGGCACCCAAGATAACCTGAGGTTTCTTTTCTGGAGAAATCCAGTACAGATCCAGGTCAATGCACACAAAATCCCTTCTGAAGAGCCCCATCGAATCACCAATGCACCAAAGTTATTTGTTTCTTTTAACTACTTAGTTTTAGATCATCTGCTTTCCTTGTCTTCACAACAGCATTTTAAGGACTGTCCAGTTTGTCTCCCTGCTGCTGGAGTTCAGAGACTGAGAGATGGGGAGCTGGGAGATTCAAGGGTATGGACATGTTCTTTTTGTTTGTTTACACATGTTTGTTTATAAGGAAGAATGCACTGAATGTGCACACGTTTCACATCTGTGTGTGTAGTCAATAGTGTACCCACGAAAGAACACACAGCTATAGCCTCCTATGCATTTATTCAAACAAAAAGAATGATTAATGATATTAAAGAATTCTTTGAATGACAGACCCTTGGCAGATTGAGAAAATAATTCTTGTTAATTTTCAGGTATTGATACTAAGGTAATGCTTTTCTAAAAAAGTATACTTATGTTTTAGAGATGCATTCTGAAATATTTACAGGAGAAATTATATGGTAGGTATCTGGGATTAGCTTTGAAGGAAAACAGGAAGAGGGCAGTGGGTACAGGTATAGATGAAATGAGATCGGCCAATGAGTTGATAAATGTTGAAGCATTCAATTCCAGAAGCCAGAAATGAACAAAATAAAGAATGTAGTAGGAAAAAAATAATAAAGATAAAACCAGAAAAATTAATGAAGTATTAAAAACCCACTATAATAAAACAGTAGAGATGACCAACAAAGCCCAAAGCTAGACTGGGAAAGGTAAGTAGAACAGACACACCTTTGGCAAGGCTGAGGGAAAAGAGATACTACCCCAAAGAAGAGGCCTCCTTTGTTCTGACATCTGGCAGGATCCCATCTAATGCCCGGGTACTTGCCCACACTCGCTAACGTTGCAACCTGTCAGTGGACATTCCCTGTCCCCATTCTGGGGAAATGCCTTTCAGGAAAACAGATCTACAAACACCGCAGCAGCAGCGTAGTCCTCTGCTCCCTACAATGGGCCTTCATTCTTGGGTATAAATAGCCAAATAAGGATTGCTAGACATTTGAGGGAAACCATCAGCATAAAAGAGAAGGACCAAGAAAAAATAATTCAACCAGCCTCAGAATAAAGAGACATAATTCAGACAACAGAAGAAACTTAAGGCACTTCTTTTTTTTTTTTTATTTAAAGACAGGGTGTCCCTCTATCACCCAGGCTCGAGTGCAGTGGCATGATCTTGGCTCACTGCAACCTCCGCCTCCTGTGTTCAAGCGATTCTCCTGCCTCAGCCTCCTCAGTAGCTGGGATTACAGGTGCGCACCATCACGTCTGGATAATTTTTGTATTTTTAGTAGAGATGGGGTTTCACCATGTTGGCCAGGCTGGTCTTGAACTCCTGGCCTCAAGTGATCCACCCACCTCGGCCTCCCAAAGTGCTGAGATTACAGGCATGAGCCACCACGCCCGGCTGGCAATTCTAATTCATACTCTATAAAAACAAGATCAGGAATGAGAGGGCACAGAAACAGAGAGGAAGAAAGAGCTTTTGGAGTTTAACAGAATATCTAAATACATAATTCAACAGAAGGGCTTGAGGATAAAGTTGACAAAATCTCCCAGGTCACAGCAAAAGAAAAAAGAGACAGAAAACATGAGATAAAAAATAAGCCTGGGCAATATGGTGAGACCCCGTCTCTACAGAAGATTAAAAAATTAGCTGGGTATGCTGGTGTGCACCTGTAGTCCCAGCTACTCAGGAGGCTGAGGCATGAGGATTGCTTGAGCTCGGGAGGTCGAGACTGCAGTCAGTCACATTTGTGCCACTGTACTCCAGCCTGGGCAACAGAGCAAGACCTTGTCTCAAATAAATAAAAAAAAAACTCAAAAAGAGATAGACATAGAGGATCAACCCAGGAAGTCTAACATCTGACTAATAGAAGTCCTAGAATGAGAACAGAGAAAACAAAGAAGAAATTATCAAAGATCTAATAGAGAATAATTTCCAAGAATTTAAGAAAAGCATGAATCTTCAGATGTAAAATGTCTACCTACTACTGAGCAGAGTGAAAAGGCCAGGGTAAAAGTTTAGAACATCAAGGCTAGGTACAGTGGCTCATGCCTGTAATCCCAGTGCTTTGGGAGGTTGCAGTGGGAGGACACTTGAGGTCAGGAGTTTGAGACCAGTCTGGGCAACATAGTGAGACCCTGTCTCTACAAATAATTTAAAAAATTAGCTGGGTGTGGTGGCACATGCCTGCAGTCCTAGCTACTTGGGAGGCTGAGGCAGGAGGATTGCTTGAGCCCAGGAGTTTGAGGTTACAGTGGGCTATGATCTCGCTACTATACTCCAGCCTGGGTGACAGAGTGATACCCTATCTAATAAAAAAAAGAAAGAAAGAAAGAAAAAAGAACACCAAGATAACCTTGCAGAGCAGAAAGTAGATTACTTGTAAAGGAATGAAAAGCAGACACCTGTCAGGAACACTGAATGCTGGAAAATAGTAAAGCAATGTCTAGAGAACAACCAACCTAAATTGGATTCTTCAGATGTAAAATGTCTTGGATAAGTGGATTCCCTGTAGTCAGCTGGGTAGAAGGCTAGATAAAACAACTACTACAGGTTGAGCATCCCTAATCTAGAAATCTGAAATGCTGTAAAATCCTAAACATTTTTTTTTTTTTTTTTAGATAGGGTCTCGGTCTATCACCCAGGCTGGAGTGCAGAGGTGTGATCTCAGCTCACTGCAACCTCTGCCTCCTGGGTTCAAGTGATTCTCCTGCCTCAGCCTCCTGAGTAGCTGGAAATACAGGTGTGTGCCACCACGCCTGGCTAATTTTTCTGTGTTTTTGTAGAGACAGGGTTTCACCATGTTGGCCAAGCTGATCTTGAATTACTGACCTCAGGTGATCCACCTGCCTCAGCCTCCCAAAGTACTGGGATTACAGGCATGAGCTACCGCGCCTGGCCCTAAAATCCTAAAGTTTTTGAAGGCCAACATGATGCTCAAAGAAAATGCTCACTGGGGTATTTCGGATTTTGGGTTTTCAGATTAGGGATGCTCAACCACTAAATATAATATAAATATTTCAAAATCTGAAAAAATCTGAAATTTGAAATACTTCTGGTTCCAAGCACTTCATATAAGGGATAATCAACCCGTACTTAGTAATGTCCCCTACTCACAAGGACTTGCTCAATCACTTTCTGCAGGAAGGGTAAACTGGTCCCCTCCTGGAGGGAAGTCAGACAGTGTATACCAGACTTTAAAGTATGCTGACTTTTTGGCCCAAGCCAAAAAGTCAGTTAGAAATTCATCCTACAGATAGACTCAGAGAAGTGCAGAATTACATATTTACTAGCCTATTCACAGTAGAAGTGCTTGTAATAGCAAAAACTGGGAAGCATCTTAAAAGTCCTGGTGTTAAATAACCAGAGGTACAGTCATAAAATTGAATACTACAAAGAACAAGATACTTTAAGGGGTACTAACATGGAGAAATGTCCCAGATATGCTGTTAAATGAATAAAGCAAGTTGTCGAAGAACATGGGGAGAATTATTCCATTAGGCAGTGTTATTAATAATTATAACAATAATAATAAAAATTCAGACATCTGTAGAAAAAAATCTGTAAGGATATAACCTAAACTGTCAACACTTATTTTTGAGGTAATGGAAATTAGAGGAGACTCACTACTTCAGACACTTCTGTATTATTTAATTTCTTTAAACAAATAGTTTGTTATTTATTTATATTTATTTTTTACTATCTACTGAAAGGATAAACAAATTTGAAGCATTATCCTAATCAGAAAAAATAAAGCACTAATTTGAGGTTCACTCCAACTCAAGGGTTAATCAGTGAATAAGATCTTCAAATATTTGTGGGTCAAATCCCATCTCTCCCAGTTCTTCTCTGTGTGACCTCTTAACCTATAAGCCTCAGTCCCCCTATCTGTAAAATGGGGAACCCAACAGTCCCTGCCTCAGAGTGAAATTAGGAGAGACGGCAGACACACAGAAAGTAGCACAGATCCTGATCCCAGGATAGGCCCCATGAATGTGAATGCTTTTTCCTCCCTCTGGACCCCTTCTGGCTGGGCCTGTAAGGGTGGGAGGTGGCTGGGAGTCTAGCACCTAGGTGGGAGTTGGGGTATACCTGGGGTCCTGGTCGAAGGTGAACTGTGTTCCTTGACCGTGGTGCACATCCCAATCTACGATAAGGACCCTAGGAGCAGGAGAGAGAGGGGACTCTGTGCAAGGGGATCAAGGTGAATCTGGGGGAAGAGCCCAGACCAGGACACCCCACCCCATGCCACCTCCATCACATCTGCCCTCTGCTGCTGACCTCCGGATGCGGTGTTTCTGTTGAGCATAGCGGGCTGCCACAGCCACGTGGTTGAACATGCAATAGCCATCCATAAGACTGTGCTGGGCGTGATGTCCAGGAGGCCTGGGCAAGACAAGAAAGTAACAGCCTGGAGTGTGTGAGGGGTCCTCCTCTTCAGAGACATACTATCCCCTGCTCTCTAATCCTGGACCACCAATTCCTTTAATGCTGATGCCTAAAAATCTGCCGGGAACTGAGTAATGGAGCCCCTCAAACTCTCACCCCCTGCCAATCTACCCCTCTGTTTCCAAAGGAGATTTGAAAATGTTCATTAAAATGATAAAGGCCGGGCATGATGGCTCACGCCTGTAATCCCAGCACTTTGGGAGGCCGAGGCGGGTGGATCACGAGGTCAAGAGATCGAGACCATCCTGGCCAACATGGTGAAACCCTGTCTCTACTAAAAATACAAACAACTAGCCAGCTGTGGTGGTGGGTGCCTGTAGTCCCAGCTACTCGGGAGGTTGAGGCAGGAGAATCACTTGAACCCAGGAGGCGGAGGTTGCAGTGAGCCAAGATTGCGCCACTGCACTCCAGCCTGGTGACAGAGCAAGACTCCGTCTCCAAAAAATAAATAATACATAAAAATAAAAATAAAATGATCAATGCATACATTCTCAAACCCAGTCACTCTGTTGCAGGAACTTAGCCCACAACCTATATTTTAAAAAGGGTGAAGTAACATTTTTATTTTATGTTAGTATAAAATAACATTTTATTTTTATAAAGGTACTAGTATATTTGCTGTAGCATTTTTCTTTTTTTTTTTTTTTTTGAGACGGAGTCTCGCTCTGTCGCCCAGGCTGGAGTGTAGTGGCCGGATCTCAGCTCACTGCAAGCTCCGCCTCCCAGGTTTATGCCATTCTCTTGCCTCAACCTCCCGAGTAGCTGGGACTACAGGCGCCCGCCACCTCGCCCGGCTAGTTTTTTGTATTTTTTTAGTAGAGACGGGGTTTCACTGTGTTAGCCAGAATGGTCTCAATCTCCTGACCTCGTGATCCAGCCATCTCGGCCTACCAAAGTGCTGGGATTACAGGCTTGAGTCACCGCCCCCGGCCTGCTGTAGCATTTTTTTTAAAACAGCAAATGACTGAGGAGAACCAAAATGCCCATTAGTCGGGAGCTGATTAACAAAGAGTACATTTACACAATGGTGTTGTACCGGGCTCCAAGATACATGCTGTCAGAGAAAGGTTTCCAAGATGTGTAAGTGAAAAGATGGTACGAAGGGAGTATGTCGTGTTACTACCATTTGTGGTTAAAAACAGGGGAGGGAGGAGAAACCTTTTGCATTTCATCAATTCTGGGATGCCAACGATGATAAGATGTACCATGATTTTACATGCCAAAAACAAAGCAGAAAATACTGCCAATGGAATTCTGAGATGTCACTGTTTGTAAGATGCATCTGGATTTCAAGATGTTACAGATATGAAAAAATGTACACCTTAGAATCAATGAAATATGGTATTTATTTCTTGAATAAGACTTTGTGGGAGGACACATGAGTCAGTGGTTCCAATGACTACCTCCCATGAGAGGAGGCAGGTGTCTGGGTGACAAGGATGGGAGACAGATTTTTAATTATATTCTCTTTTGTACCTTTGGATTCTTGAATCACATGAATATATTACCCATATCAATACATTTTACACTTGAAGGAAGGACTTTAAAACAATGTAAAAAGTCAAATGCTGGAGAGTCCTACCTAATGATGGCCATGCCATTCCGGATCTCAGCCCCCAGGACCGCATCCACCAGCCTGAGGACAGAGCCTGAGGCCAGGCAGGCACAGGAGTATGAGTTCTGGAGAGACAGTGGGGAGCCAGAGAGGGAGTGAGGGAGAGAACAGCCCTATCCACTCAGCTGCTTGCCCCAGGGTGGGGTGGGCATAGGGATAGGGACCCCAAGATTGCCACCATTCCCTGCCCCCACAGTTCTCATCCATACCGGATGCAGATAAACTGAGTCGTAAGTGTCTGCTAGGACGCGGAGTTCTCCCTCATTCATGTACTGAGTTGTTTCCATCAGATCAATATATTCTAGGCTAGACACAGATGGGAGATGAGATTCAGGGCCCTGTCTCTTCCCCACCTGAGCCGTCCACACACCAAACCCCTGGTCAAATTAGGGCTCGGCTCCCCCAACTGTCAACCTGAAGGAATAGCCGGGATTTAAGACACATTCTGTTTCTTCCCTAGCCCGCCTCAGTTCCAGTAATATTCTCTGCTCCCCTGCTCTAGCCATACCAAATCCTACTTTCAGGCCTTTGGCCACTCTTGTCTAGCTGTCTGTTCTTCCCTTCCCTCAGTCACCCTCTTCATCTGACTCACTCTTTTTCTCCTCTTAAAGCTCAGCTCAGATACCCACTCTGCCAAGCTAGCTTTCCTCGAGCCACACAGCACCAGGCCTCTAAATCTGGGTTCCTGCAGCCCCTGGGGAAACTGTCCACACATCCACCATCACTCTGTCCACACATCCACACATCCACCCAATCACTCTGTCCACACATCCACCATCTGTTCAATCAGATCATGATAACAGTAATAGCTCATGATGGACTGATGATACATCAGGCCCTGTTCTAAGCACCTGACACACATCGAACTCTCCTGAAGAACTTAAGTTTACTGGTTCCCTTGTTACAGGCGATGACATAGATTCAGAGAGGCTTAGCGACTTGCCCAAGGAAGGACATTCCTTCCCAAAGCGTTTAGCTTGCCCTGGTTTGTCCAGGGCAGGCTCCTCCCCATCCCTACAAGGCTCCCAAGCCTTCACCTGTGAACCAACATCAGCTCTTCCTTTTCAGCAAACCGGGCCTGGGGAGAGATGAGGAATAAAGGCGGGATAAAGGGTTAAGGCATGGGCTGAGCCCAGGTCAGGTCAGCTCCCTGCCCTTTACCCAGAGTGTTGGCTTGGGGGCCTTACCTGAAAGGACACACAGCGATCTAGGAGGCCCTCCTGGATCAGTTGCTCTTTGATGGCATGGAGCCGCTCAGGGCCTTCCGGGAAGCTGGGGAGATGGAGACACAGTCACAGATGCATGGGGACACTGGGGAGCTCCACATCTGCTCTCTCCACATCTCCCCATCCACCCTTCCACAGCTGCTTACCCCAAAACTGTGGTGTGAGGCCGGGCGTGGTGGCTCAAGCCTGTAATCCCAGCACTTTGGGAGGCCGAGACGGGCAGATCACGAGGTCAGGAGATCGAGACCATCCTGGCTAACACAGTGAAACCCCATCTCTACTAAAAAATACAAAAAACTAGCCGGGCGAGGTGGCGGGCGCCTGTAGTCCCAGCTACTCGGGAGGCTGAGGCAGGAGAATGGCGTAAACCCGGGAGGCGGAGCTTGCAGTGAGTCGAGATCCGGCCACTGCACTCCAGCGTGGGCGACAGAGTGAGACTCTGTCTCAAAAAAAAAAAAAAAAAAAAAAAAAACCCAAAACTGTGGTGTCAGTCCTGCCTTCCATCAGCTCTGGAGTGTGACCCTCTCCTCACCACTGCCACTGCTACTACCATACCCTCCTGCCTGGGCTGTGGTGGCATCTCCTCGGCCTCCCTGCTTCGACCCTCGCCACCTCAACAGTCCTTTCTGTGCATGACAGCCAGACACTGGTTAAAACCCTAATCAGTTCATGTCCCATTTTTTTTTGAGGCTCCCATCCCATTCTGAGTAAAAGCCAAAGTATTTCCCATGCCCAGAAGGCCCAAAACTGTCTGTTCTCCATCACTTCTCTGACCCCATCTCCTACCCCTCTTTCTTTCCTTTGCTTCGCTTCACCTACACTGGTCTCTTCCCTGGTTCTCAGTCGAACCAAATACTCTTCAGCCAGCCCTAGAACTTTACTCTAGCTGCCCCCCCAGCCCTGCCTAGAATACTCTTCCTCCAACTGTCTCCATGACTTACTCCCTCACCTCTTCAGATCCCTGCTCGAATGTCAGTGAGGCCTGCCCTGACCAGCGTATTGAAAATTGAAGTCTCCTCCACTGTACTTTCTCCTACTATCCTCCCTTTACTGCTTCTCCATAACACTGCCCTTTTCTACCACAGTGTATCATTTACTTTTCGTTTATTTATTGTCTGTCTTCCCCCTTTTCCCTGAAGGCACGGGCTTTTGTTTGTTTTGTTTACTGCTGCATTCCTAGCTCCTCAATAGATGGTAAATAGGTATTCCATAAAAGAAGTCTTTTCCCATAGTAAGTTACTCTTAGGTTGGGATAAGGGATATAGATATTAATTGGTAAACACACAAGTATGACAATTAGCAAACAATGTCATGGGCTAGGAAAATAAGATCAGGTACTGGGGTAGGGTTTGGTCAGGCAAAACCTTCTCTGAGAAAGTCTCATTGGGATGTGAAAGGTAGCTGGAAGAGAAGGTCGAAAAGAATCTCTGGGAAAGGGGTTGGTCAGGGTACAGACCAGAGGTAAGAGGGTGCCTGGCATGTTGGAAGAACAAGGGGACTAGTGTGGGTGAGGAGGATTGGCTGATGAGGTCACAAAGTGATGTGGAGCCAGATCATGTGGAACCTTCGAGGCCAGGATGAAGAATTTGGACTTTACCTTGAGGGCAACAGTTTGCCCTTAAAGCATTTTTTTTTTTTTTGAGACAGAGTTTTGCTCTTGTTGCCCAGGCTGGGGTACAATGGCACAATCTCGGCTCACTGCAACCTCTGCCTCCCAGGTTCAAGTGATTCTCCTGCCTCAGCCTCCCAAGTAGCTAGGATTACAGGTGCGTGCCACCACGCCCGGCTAATTTTTGGATTTTTAGTAGAGACGGTGTTTCACTGCGTTGGTCAGACCGGTCTCGAACTCCTGACCTCAAGTGATCCACCTGCCTTGGTCCCCCAAAGTGCTGGCATTATAGGCGTGAGCCACTGTGCCCGGCCTCCTTAAAGTATTTTAACAAAGACATCATCTCATATGTATTTTTTTAGGTTGCTGCATGAACAGACAATAGAGGTGAGGCTGGAAGCAGGGGACCACGGAGGAGGCTTCTGCAAGTCTAGGTGAGTGATGATGATGGTGGCAGTGGAGGTGGTGAGGAGAGGTCAGAACATATAGTCAAAAAGATTTGCTGATTCTTTTTGAAAAGTAAAGCAAATGGGAGGTTTCATCCTTCTGTTTCAGTACAAACGTCTCTTCCTCTATAAAGCCTTCTGGGAAGCCTGGATACTAGTTTAGGATCCTCTTTTATACACCCTTGAATCCCCTGGTCTTTAGTCTGTTTTCATTAAACACATCATACTGCTGTTGGCTGTTTAATGATCTGCCCTCCTACTCATCAATCCGCTCCTAGAGAAGGGACCCTGTCTATTGTTTGGTACATTTGTATCACCAACTCTTGGCACACAATAGGCAATAAATGTTTGTTAGCTACACAGAAGAACCCTTTCAAGTGTGAGCCCTACCTCTCCAAATCATCTGCTTCCAGTATCCAGGCTGGGGTAAGAAAGGATTTATTCTTGCTAATGGGCTCTAAATGTGTGTATTTTTGTGTTTTGGAGACAGCCTGGAGGACCCAGCCTCACCTGTCATCCCAGAGGCAATGGAATTCATTTAACTGCTCATCCAACACCAAGCCAGTGCCAGCCAGTGCTTCAGCCTCAAGGTTCAGATCCTGCAGAGGAAAAAAAAAAAAGGACATACAGATCCATTTCAGGCCCGGAGTCAGAGGGAACTGTCCAGGGTTGGGAACCTTTGGGTTTTGATTGTCATAGGAGTCTAAACTGCAGCCAGGCCCTGCTCACCATCCCTTGCAGTCCCGCGATTAGGTCTTCTTCCATTGCTTGGCCGAGCTTCTTCATTTTGCCTTTCTTCTTTACCTCCGCTAGATTGGGGATGGAGCGAGGAACGGCTCCCTTTTTAATGTTTCGCTTCTGTGAATCAGAGAGAAGGGTCAGAGTCCAGGGCATGACCAACTTGCTCCCTCTCCCCCTCATGAGGGCGGGTCTAGGGCCTCACCGAAGTGACACTGGAGTCCTGAGGGGGAGATTGGGGGTTCTGCCTACTTCTTCGCTGCCTGGTTGTGGTAGAATCCTGGCCGGTTGAGGTCATAGTTGAGGAGGCTTGACCCCTGCCGCGGTTCTGGAGAGGTGGGAGCGTGGGTATGTGAGGGGGCTAGTGTGCCCTGAGGACCCCACCTCTCTGCCCTTTTCCAGGCTCCGCCCCCTCTATTAGATTCCATTCCTTACACGATCTGATTCTCCACAGCCTTCCAAACTCCGCCTCTCTCAGGCCTTCTCCCTCCACTCAGGTGGCCATTCTACCTGGCCCCGCCCGGTCCGCTAGACTCCACCCCTTTTACAGGATTCTCTTTCCCTAGTCTTGCCCTTTCACTGAGCAATGAGCCCCCTGGCTCACTCAGTCCGTTTTAGGGCCTGCCCTTTCCAACCAATCACCGCCCCTTCCACTCTCCCAAACCCCATTCCCAGACCCTCTAAGCCCGGCCCAGACCCCATTCCTTCACGAATCTGCCCTTTCGGCCTACCTCCCGGGATAATCACCCACCCTCTCACTCAGCCGGCCCCAGCCCCGGCCCCGGCCCCGGCTCCACCCTTAACGATTCACTTAACTCCACCCCTCATCGGGCCGGACCGGTACCTTCCACTCCGCCAGATCCCGCCCCTAGCGTTTCAACCAGCCCCGCTCCTCAGGGGACTGCCCCGTTCCTTCAACCAGCTCCACCCCCTGCCCAGACCCGACCGCTAACGTTTCGCTAACCCCCTTCAGCCAGTCCCTAGCCGCCTTCGGTCGGCCTCCGCCCCCTTCCCGCCTCCGCCGTCGACGCGCTGTACTCGCCGCTCCACTCACTGGACGCAGCCCCTTTCTCAAACTCCGCCCTTGGCTCGCTCCGCCAAGTTTCTGGCGACCTGTGGGGACGCGAGCGCCCTGGCCTTTCTTTTCCATTGGGCCTGGTCTCTCGACTGCCCGCCCAGATCCCGCCTCCAGAGGGGAGCGTGCCTCAAGGCCGCGCCCCTCGCGCGAGCCACACCTCTCGCGAGCTCACAGGCGGCGGGGGAGCGCGCCAGCGTGCTACGCCAGCTGTGCTGAGCCACACCTCTCGCGAGCTCACAGGCGTCGGGGCGGTGCGTCGGCGTGCTACGCCAGCTGTGCTGCGCTTGCGTAAAACGCAGGCGCCGGCAGTTCCCAACGGGGCTGAGGCGCAAGCTTTGCCGTGCCTCGGCTACCGTCGCTGTCGTCCTGGATGCCATAGCCGCCGCCCCTCCGTCCCTGTCCAGTCACTTAAGAGCCCTTCGGGCCGGCGGTGTCGCGAAAGGAAGCAAGGAAGCGAAGGAATTAGGAAGGGGCGTCTTCCCTTTTCCCCGCGACTTCCCGCGCGACACGCCGTGATGACGTAGAGCGGGCGGGCTGGTTGTGGCTGGGTCGAGAGCGAGGTTGCCACTGGATTTTGGCTGGCGGCGGCCAAAATAGGCGTGGTGACGATGCTAAATGTTGTGATGATTTTCCAAGTTAATATTCACTACGGTGGTACACAGGAAGCACTCGCCGAATGTTAGCTATTAATATTCTGCCGCAATATTCTGGGTGGAAGGAGTCTTAGTGGGGGCAGGGAATGGTAATGATAGCAAGTATTATGTGACAGGCATCGTTGTAAACCACAATTCTATGAGGTAGTTCCCATTATTAAGACTGCTTTGCAGATAAGGAAACTGAGGTTACGGGACTTAACCATGTGACCTTGGGCAAGTTACTGAACAGCTCTGTGCTCCGTTTCCTCATCTGGAAAGTTGTGATAATAATAGTGCCCAGGGCCAGAATGGACTTGAGGAGGGGAGTTCTCATGGGCAGCAGCTCTCCCTATCTGCCCCCTCCAACGGGTAACCACTGCTCCCAAGCAGTAATAGAAAGTGTGTGTGAGTCTGGGGAGCTGTCCCTGGGCACCCTGTCTCCCCCGCAACTCCCACTCCGTGTCTGAATGTCAGCTCTGCAGGAGGCCGGTTTGTCCTCTAATCTCCCTCTCTCATTCTCCACCATTTCCTACCGGGCTATAAGCTGGGACCGGAGAGATAAGCAGTTCGAGGGTTCAGCATCAGACTGACAGATTGACGGTCTCACCGCCCAGTAGCTGTGCCCTCTAATCCTCTTGATGGCAGTTCCTGACGCCGATTCCCTTTCACCCCTCCTACCTGAACCTATCTTTTGTCTCAGCGCAAAAGAGTTGCAGACCTAAGACCTTTAAACCCCTACACTCACCAAAGAAAACACATACAATGATAACACAGTACAAAAAATTTTACAGTTGTGATACCTGCAGCCTAAAAGAGTAGGGAGTCTTGCAAAGGGTCAAGGCCCATTTTTCTGTTGGATCAGAAGAGAGGTTTCTGTAGAGCAGGGGTCAGCAAACTTTATAAAGGGACAGAGAGTAAACATCTTAGGATTTGCAGGCCACATACGGTCTCAGTGGCATTTTTCTTTTTTTCTCTCTCTTTTTAAAACACAACTTAAAAATGTAAAACAGCCCACAGTCTGGCTTTGGCTTGAATGCCGTAGTTTGCCGGTCTGTGCTGTAGTGTCAGGCCTTGATCGTCTCTATCTGGCTGGGATTCTTTTACAGGATTGAGGGTAGGGGCCTTTTTTCCTTTTGTGTGAGGTGTGTGAGGACAGGGATTCATGGGCAGGGTCAGGTCACTTCTAGTGTACCTCTGGTGGGTCATTACAAATGTGCCCTCTGATCCTCTTGATCAGACAGAGTGAGGACAGGGATTCCAGGGATTCCTATGGTTTCTATATTATTGTTCCTTTACTGAATCAAGCAGGGGTTTCTAGAGAGCTCCAGACTATGGGTTCCTGTTCCTGTACAAGTTCAGGATTAAGCTTTTTTTTTTTTTTTTTTGAGACGGGACAGGGTCTCACCCTGTTGTCTAGGCTGGAGTGCAGTGGTGTGAACACGGCTCACTGCAGCTTGAACCTCTTGGGCTCAAGCTATCTTCCCACCTCAGCCTCCCGAGTAGCTGGGACTACAAGTGCATGCCACCGTGCCTGCCTAATTTTTTTTTCTTTATAGAGATGGGGTCTTGCCATGTTGCCCAAGCTGGTCTCAAACTCCTGGACTCAAGCAGTCTGCCCGCTTCAGCTTCCCAAAGCGCTGGGATTACAGGTGTGAGCCACCGTTCGGGGCCAGGATGGGGCTTCTTAGACCTATGTTATGACAGCTTCCTACAAAGAGATCAGGTGGGCCAGTACTGAGTCACAGGTGTTTCTGTATAGGTTCAGAGCTTGTGTTCATATAGATAGTAAGATCAAGTGTGTAGATTTCAGTCAAGAGGTTATTACTGGCCAGGAAGAATGGCTCACACCTGTAATTCCAGCACTTCAGGAGGCCAAGGAGGGCAGATTGCTTGAGCTCAGGAGTTCAAGACCAGCTGGGCAACATTATGAAACCCCGTCTCAATAAAAAACACAAAAATAGCTGGGTGTGGTGGTGTGCATCTGTAGTCCCAGCTACTTGGGAGGCTGAGGTGGGAGGATCGCTTGAGCCTGGGAGGGGAGGCAGAAGTTGTAGTGAGCCGAGATTGTGCCACTGCACTCCATCCTGGGTAATAGAGTGAGATCCTGTCTCAAAAAAAAAAAAAAAAAAAAGATTACTGGCCAGGCATGGTGGCTCACGCTTGTAATCTCAGCACTTTGAGAGGCCTAGGTGGGCAAATAATTTGAGGTCAGGAATTTGAGACCAGCTTGGCCAACATGGTGAAACCCCGTCTTTACCAAAAATACAAAGATTAGCCGGGCGTGGTGGCATACACCTGTAATCCCAGCTACTCAGGAGGCTGAGGCAGGAGAATCTGGGAGGCGGAGGTTGCAGTGAACCAAGATTGCGCCACTGCACTCCAGCCTGGGCGACTCCGTCTCAAAAAAAAAAAAAAAAGAGAGATTATTGTTAATTAGGCTAAATTATCCTAGCTGCTGTAACCCAGAATTTCAGGGGCTTAACAAATAAATGTTTATTTATTGCTCATTCAAAAGCCAATCTGAATATTTACTACTGTTCATTCATGGACCCAGGCAAACTCTATTTTGTGACTCTGTCCTCCTTTAGGTCCTTGGAGTTAGTTGGTTTTCAGTTAGTAGACAGGGAAAGAGAGAAAATGGAGGATTGCATGAGAGATTTTTATGGGCCAGGCCTGGAATTGGTATATGTCACTTCTGCCCATACTCCATTGGTCAGAACCCGTCTTGTGCCCATATCTATCAGCAGGGGATGTTGGAAAAGGTAGAGTGAGCTCAGGAAGAACAGGAACAGGTTTCAATGAGCTTATAGCAGTGTCTGCTATAGGGTTCCATAGACCCCACAGACCTATGCTGTCCTATATGGTAGCTACTAGCCACATGCGGCTACTGCTCTTGAAATGTGGCCAGTTCAACTTGAGATGATATGCTATAAATGTGAAATGTACACCAGATCACGAAACTCAGTATAAAAAGTTTATAATAGCTCAGTAATTTTTATATTGATTACATGTTGAAATGATAATATTTGAATAGATTGGGTAAAAAATATATTGATGTTATTAACAATAATTTTATCTGTTTTTTTTTTCTCTTTTTAGTGTGGCTACATTGAAAATATAAAATTACTCGTGTGATTCACATATTTCTATTGGACAGCACTGCTATAGAAAGTTCTCTTTAAAGTATTGAGACAGGGACTCTTACTGTGTAGGGGTAGGAGCATCTCTGGGTCAGGTTAGTGTTTCCTGTCTGGGGTCAGGAGAATGATTCTGTTACCTGGTAAGGCAGGTTTGCAGGGAAATACGAAGATTGGAGACATTGTAAAGTGAGAGGGAAAGCTGTGAAGGCATTTTTCTTCCCATACAGATTAAGGTTAGGTGTTCCTTTTGAGGCCAGGAGAGTGGTTTTCTGTAGATGGCCAGGCCAGAGGATCACAGCATACTCGGGCCGGGTATTTCTGTCCAGGATCAGAGCTGTGTTACTAGAGACAGACAGATCAGGTGGGTCCATTGGGGGTTAGACCAGGGGTTCCTGTGCAGTCTCCAGGCAGGTATTCATGGTGATTCTGATTATGGGTTTTACAAGTTCAGAACAGAGGTTCCTCTACAGTGTAGAGGTTTTTTATACTGGTTCATTCTTTGGATTACTCTAAAGAGGCAAATCAAAGGTTCCTGTTGAGTGTAAGGGCAGGATTTTCTGTGCCAGCTTAGGACACAGGTTCCCGCTGAGGGTCATAGAGGTTCCTGTGCGGGGTCAGGACAAAGATCCTGTGTGTAGTTAGGACACTGCCCCTTCAGAGATTCAGGTTGGTGTTTCTTCTGTTGGGTCAGGGCAGTGGTTCCTGTACAAGGTGCAGGTGGGGCTTCTAGGACAAGGCCAGGGAAAAGGCTGTTTTAGAGAATCATATTAGACTTCCTGTTCAGGATCAGCAGTGTATTTCCAGGGAGTGAAGCTAGGAGTTACTATAAAGATCAGAGATTCCTGTAAATTCCTATAAAGATCAGAGATTCCTGTAAATTACAGAGATTCCTGTAAATAAATTACTGTAAAAGTAAAGGATTTCTGTTGAGGTTCAGGACAAAGGCTTTCTGCAGAGACCGGTCAGAGGTTCCGGTACAGTTTTAGGGTCAGGCTTCCTGTAGAGCAGTGGTCCCCAACCTTTTTGGCACCAGGGACCAGTTTTGTAGAAGACAGTCTTTCCATGGATGGCGGGGGATGATTTGGGGATGAAACTGTTCCACCTCAGATCATCAGGCATTAGTTAGATTCTCATAAGGAGTGTGCAACCTAGATTCCTCGCATGCACAGTTCACAGTAAGGTTCGTGCTGCTATGAGAATGTAATGCCACTGCTGATTTGACAGGAGGCGGAGCTTAGGTGGTAATGCTTGCTTGCCTGCTGCCCATCTCCTGCTGTGTGGACCAGTTCCTAATAGGCCATGGACCGGTACCAGTCCATGGCCTGGGGATTGGGAACCCCTGCTGTAGAGGATTAGGGTAGTGGAGCTAATGCAAGGTAAGGACCAGGAGCCTCATGCAGCATCAGTAAATGCCACCCATATAGTGAGAAGGGGGGGGTCCTGTATCAGGTGAGGCCATAGGTGCCTGTATAGGCTGAGGTCATGGCTTAAAGTAAATGGTCAAGACAGGCATTCCTGCCATAAGGTCAGGAAGTGGTTTTCTATACAAGTTTAAGACTGAGGTTCATGTTGAGAGTTGGATCATGGGTTCCTGTGGACTCTACCGGATAGGGTGTGAGATCACGGATTGTTGTGCAGGGCAACGTCAGGGATCATTGTCACCAATGAAGGCAAGAGGTTCCACACACAGTTGGGGTTCTTGAAGAGGTTGAGGACAGGGATTTCTGTAAAGACAGAGCTGGGTTCATGGTTTACTACTCAGTTTATTGTGAGTGAGGTGTTTTTAAAATGCTACCTGGAGGACAGGACTGCAGCAGTGTGAGGACAAAGGTAGTCCTGTCTGAGGTCGATACAGGATTCATATAGGGAGACTGGGGCTTCTGTGGATGGTCAGGACAAGCGTTCCTGTCCAAGATGTGCAGGGGCTTCCTTACAGCTTAGTTCAGACGTCTCCAGCTGGGGTTAGGCAGAGGTTCTTACTATCCAAGGGCTGGCATTCCTGTACAGGATCAGGATGGGTTTCCTGTCGATAATTAGATGAAGGGTTCCCCTAGAGCTTCAGAGCTAGTCTTCTGTACCAGGCTTGGAGAGCTATACTTATGGGGGTGAGGCCCAGGGTTCCTGAACAAGGTGGGGCCAGGCATGTGTCCAGCACAGGTTCTGAGAGGGGTTTTTAGAGGATGGGGCCTCCTGCAGGGTGTGAGGGCTGGGCTTCTGAGGGGAGGCCAGACACATGTCTTTTATGGGATCAGGGCTGTTGTGGACAATGCCCACAATGAGCATAGACTCCTGTGATTCTGCAGCAGGCTACTCAGTGGAACTGGCATGCCCACTAGCTGATGGATGGGCTGGTGTTCTGTGGAGGACAACTGCTTACCTATAATATGGTCAGGATCTATGGGTCCCTGCAACCCCCATATCCAGGGCTCTAGGGGAGAAGCCATAAAGAGCAGTTAAGTGTGGGCAGCACTTATTTGCTGGGCTGGGTGTGTCACCCCATCCAAAATCTGCTCTTTAAACTTGGTGGTCAGGGTAAGTTACTCATCAGTTCTGGGCCTCACTCTTCCATTAGTGAAATGAGTATGGGTATATTATCCTCAGAATCTTTGTTTCAGGCACTAATGAGCTAAAGCAACTGGAGCCTCCAAGCCTGCTGCCCGACCCACAGTGAGCCCTCAGGAAAGGGTGCTGCTGCTGGCTGTGGGGAGTGACTGAGCACATGGACCCCAGGCCAGACTGCCCCGCTGGGCCCCTTGCCACCGGCTGTGTGGCCTCCATTGAGCCACTTAAACAGTCTGCCTTAGGATGTCCCCTGACTCAGAGTATGCTCTTGTGTGTTTGTGAAATTGAGGAACAGACTCGCTGTGGGGAGAGCAGCTCACCCAGGTGAGTGGGAGTGTTGGGGAAGGGGTTGGCCCTGTGTGGAGCGCTCCACCTACTGAGGTTGAAACTACCTCCAGGGGCTGCTTTGTCCCCCTAATCTCCCCCTCTCATTCTCTGCCATTTCCCACAGGGCTGCAGGCCGAGCTGGGCTGAGCAAGATAAGACCCATCCGACAGGAAGACCCACAGACAACCCCACGCCCCAGCACTGGCCTCTGACCTTGCCAGCTACCATTCCAGCTCCACCCTTCTCCGCATTCCTTTCCTAAACGTGTCTTTTGTCCCTTGGAAGAGAGTCCCTAACTTACACCCTCTGAAACTCTGCCTGTTGAGACCTCAACAAACAAATGTACACAGAGCTGCTCACATTGTCGGCCACTCAGAGACACTGTGACATGGTACATGCCACACGTAATGCACACACACGCACACCCACGCCCATGCACAGGGACTTGCAGCAAAATATTGCCATTGCCAGACCCACGAACACATCCTGACACACACTTCTTTTTCAACATTCCAAGACTCTTTATCAGATTCTGTGCCCACCATGTATGCTGTCCTGCTGTCTCAAAGGTCCCCCAGCGTTGTGCCCAGCTGCACGACCACAGCCCTGCACACCTCCTTATCACCTGCTCCATCACACACACTTCCAGTGTGCTCATACAGTCACACGGCACCACCCCCAACGTCAGCAGGCCCTGCATGGCCTCTTACCATGACATATGGAACCACCTGGACATTTCACAAAAAGCTTCACATAGACTGTTCCAATCACACAACATAAACCTTGGTCACAAAGTGTCACATGTGCCGCCTCAGCCAGCCTCACATGGTCACACGTTGCAGGCAGGCACTGTCATCAGAAAGCCACAGGCATTGCTACACACTCCACCTGGCTCTACTGTCCAGCCACACACAGACACACCCCCAATTTCAGGACTTTGATGGTTTTATTTTACAAAAGCTTTGAAGGTTCAGGCCATGGGGTGCCTAGGGCCCAGAGACTTGGGTTGTCCAGACAGCTGGCTACAAGAGGAGGAGGACACCACCCCTCCTCTGGAGGCTGTGCTCTGTGCCCTCACGAGCTGAGTGGAGCCACCACAGTAGCGCTGGTGGTGGGGGGCATGGGGCCTGTGGGGAAGGAGCCTGTGGGTGAGCCCAGCAGGGGTCCAGGGAAAGGCATGAGGTGGCTAACAGGCCCTGACAGCACCACAGGGCCCAGGCCTTGGTAGAGATGGGCAGTACCTGGGGGGCCCAGTGTCAGGCCTGAAGCCACCTCCCCACAATTCCCGCTACCACTGCCCCCAGCCACCACCATAAAGCCACCAGCTGGTCCTTCGGCTGCTCCTGTGCCTCCCAGACTGGAGCCCCGTTTCTTTTTCCCTTTTCCAGATGCCTTGCGGTTTCGAGTCTGAATACCATCCTTCCGCATGGTCAGTGGCCGGTTCACCTGCCAAAAGGGAGGCTGCGGGTGTCCCCAACTCCAGACCTTTGCATCTCTGTGTCTCAACCAGGGACACCCTCTCTACCCCACTTCCTTCAGGGTAAGATAATTTTGGGGTGCAGAGATTGTCTTAAGGAATCCTGAGGTTGTGAAACCCTGAGCTTGGGAAAGCCTCCAAGGCTGATAGGAGCTGCCCAAGGTCTAGGACAGGGGGGTGGACATTAACTGATGCCTGGAAGTAGGGGAGAGGAGAGGAGGGAGGAGGGTGGAGGAGGAGGGAATGGAGAAGGAAGGAGGGAGGGTAATAACAGAGAAGGGGGAAAGTAGAAGAGATGAGGGAAGGGGGAGGAAGGAGGGAAAGGAGGAAGGGGAAAGAAGAAAGAGGGTTGTGGGGAAAGAGAGAAGGTGGAACAGGAACAGAGTCCGGGGCAGTGTGGCATGAAGACAGGGAAAGCAGAGGGGTGGCTCCAAGGGGCAGGGTGTCACCTGGTGTAGCTTGTAGTAGAGGCCGCAGGCATTGCACACGGGGTCCCCGCTGGCATTTCTCCGCCACAGTGTCGTGGTGGTCGTCTGGCAGTTGGTGCACTGAGTACCTGCCCGTTTGCTGACAATCTAGGGGACAACAGGATGTGAGATCAGTGCCCTGGGGATGTGGAAGTGGGGGTAAGAGGCTCACAGGGGATGTCAGGAGGACCCAAGAATTGAGGGTCAGGTTAAAGGCAGGGCTTTGTATACAAGGTGATGCCTGAGGATTCTGTATGGGGCCAGTACAGGGGTTCCTGTCTGGTATAAGGTTCTTTTGTTCTGTATTCTATGGGGGACTACATTGGTGGTTCTCAGCTTTGGCTGCGTATCAGAATCACTTGGGGAGCTAAAATATCCTGATGCCCAGGCAGCACCCCAGTCCAATTCCATCAGCACATCTGGGAGAAGGGACCTGGGGTGATTCCAGTGTGAAGCCAAGGACGAAAACACTGGTGTACAGGGTGAGGACAAAGGTTTCTGTTTGAAGCCTATAAGGGTAGATTGAGGATAGGAGCTTCTATAGATCTGGGTTCCTGTACAGGGAAAGGGCAAGAGTTCTTATGTAGGGTGAGGGCAAGGATTTCCATACGGAATGAAATTTTCCTGTGTAGGATGAAGGCAAAGGTTTCCATGTGATATTGGGACAGGGGTTCCTGTACAGGGTGGCCTGCAGTAGCTTCCTGTAAGCATGAGAACAGCGTTCCTATACAATGAGAAGAGGTGGCTGCTTGTACAGGATGAGGACAGGGGTTCCTGTGTGTATGGTGAAGCAGGTCTGTGGTCTTACCAGGCGCTTCTTGGGCCGGATGAGGGGCCTATTCTGCCCATTCATCTTGTGATAGAGGCCGCAGGCATTGCATAGATAGTGGCCTGTCCTGTCCCTCCGCCACAGTGGAGTGGCTGTTGCTCCGCAGTTAACACACTCCCTGGCCTCTGGTGGGGTGAAGAGGAGAAGAGGGAGCTAGGCTTAGCTCAGCTTTACTTTGAGCCACCCTTCCCACCTCAACTTCCCTGTCCTTTTTTGAGTTCCTCACCACAGGGAGGCAGGGGCAGAGTTCCACGAAGCTTGGGAGAGGAATAAGCTGCTGAACTGAGGGGGCTCCCGGTGGGAGAAAAGAAGGTACTGGAAAAGTCAGGGCCCCCATAAGCACTACTGGGGACAGGGAGTGATGAAGGCAGTGCAGGCCCCAGGGTCAAGAGGTCTGGGCTCAGCCGCTCTGTCTTCAAAGTCTCCAGGAAGCTGGTGCTGCCTTTTCCATCTGGATCTTCCGCGGCCTGGGGAGGGGAGTCCTCGCGGGTGGGACACACAGTTGAGGCAGGGTAGAGCCCCGTCTTGCCGTAGGCCCAGCTGGCATATGGTGAGCCCCCTGGGATCCCCTCCATACAGTTGAGCAATGGGTACACCTGAAAGACTGTTGGGGGGCAGGTAGGGACAGAGGAAAGAAGAGGCAAAATCAGTCTAGGGTCAGCCCATGTCAGGGTGCAGTGGTTCCCGGCACCCCCAACATGGTGGCCAAGTTCCCAGCTTTTCCACAGGCTGCCAGAACAGCTGCTGGCCATTGGATGCTTCCTGGATCCTGACACCCACTGGTCAGTGTGGCCTCTGCAATAACCTATGACCATTTCCAAGTGGGCTTTTGAGGATGACTGTTGGGATTTGGAGCTCCACAGATCACTCAACAACTAGGGCAACCACCACATACTTCCAATATTGCCTTTCAGTGTGGTCACCCCAATGTGGCAGGTTGAGGAGCATTGGGATTCCCAGGTCTGCCCTTAACTAGGGAAAGTGGTCAGCACATCCATTTGAGAAGCTTCCAGCCTTTTCTGAGATATCCTCACAGTGGTACTCTGACCTAGCCAAGGATCTCCATGGCAACCCCAACAGCACTCAGCCAATGCCAAGACAGCCACCCAATGGAGTTACCTGGAGAGTGTCTGTAGGCCTCAGCGTCCCTGTAGTAGGCCAGCGCTGCAGCTGCAGCGGTGGCTGTGCTTGGGGCGGTGGAGGAAGCTGCTGCATCCAAGCCCTCAGGCCCAGAGGGGAAGAAAACCCCTGATTCTGGCGTGGAGGACACCAGAGCAGGATCCACAAACTGGGGGAGGGGCTCTGAGGTCCCCAGGGTCCCCAGGCCAGGGAACTCCATGGAGCCTCTGGGGGTTAACCTGCGAAGACAGAAGGGGTCCTCAGACACAGAAATCCTCTGTCCTTCACCTCCTTTCACCTGCTCCTCTTCCCTCCTTCCCCCTCCTCCCACTCCATCACCTCAGTTTCCATATTCCTCCTTCCCACCTCCCATTCCCCTCCTCCTCCTCACCTTAGTCTCCCTTCTCCTTCCCCTCCTTCTCTTCCTCCCTCTCCTCTCTTTCCTCCTGCATCTTCCCCTTCCACTCCTGTGTGCCCCTCCTTTCATCTTCCTCCTCATTCTCTCTATCTTGCCCCGTTTGTCTTTCCTCTCCTCCCTCCTCTCGCTCTTCCTCCACTTTCATCTGCTCCTACCTCTCCCTTCTTCCTTCCATTCTCTTCCTCCCCCTCTTCCCTTTTCCCCCTCTTTCTCCCATCTCTCTTCTTCCCATCTCTTCTTTGTCCCCCTCTTCCCCACTTCCTTCTCTTTCCACTCTTTTCTCATTCTCCTCTCCTACTTCCTTTTTCTTCTCTACCTTCTTCTTTTCCTCATTGACCTCCTCCTTTTCCTTTCCTGTTTCCCCTCTTCCTTGTCCTCCTCTTTTTGTCTTCATTCTCCTTTTATATCTTCCTCACACACCTTATCTCCCTCTCCCCCATCCGCACACACCACTTTTTTTTTTTTTTGAGGCAGGGTCTCCTCTGTTGCCAGGCTGGAGTGCAGTGGCATGATCTCAGCTCACTACACCCACTGCCTCCCAGACGCAAGTGATCCTCCTGTCTCAGCCTCCTGAGTAACTGGAACTACAGGTGTATGTCACCGCGCCTGGCTAGTTTTTGTTTTTTTTTTTGTAGAGATGCGGTATAACTATGTTGCCCAGGCTGGTCTTGAACTCCTGGCCTCAAGTGATCTTCCCACCTCAGCCTCCCAAAGTACTGGGATTACAGGTATGAGTCACCATGTTCGGCCTCTCTTCACCTGTCTACATCTACTCTCCACTCCTTTCTCCTACTACTCATTTTCTCCTCCCCTCCATTTTCTTCATCCTTCTCCTCTCTCCCTTTTCTGTTCATCTTTTTCTCCCTTTCCCCATCTCCTCTCCTCCCCTCCTCCACTTCCTCTTATTCTCCCCATCCCCCCATCCTTTCTTCCCTCCCCCTCTAGAAGAGTCTGGGTGAAGGTGGGATGGGGTGCAGGACCAGAGTCCCTTGAGCCTCTTGGTCACTTCCCCCAGGACTTTGGGGTTCACCATCCTCTGCTCCCCAACTTCATCCCTATCTGTTGTATCTTGCCCTCTAACTTTCTCAGAAACCCCATGGTTTCCGGGCTTGACTCCCTCCTCCCTCCACCTCCGTTGCATCTACAGACAGAAGGCCCCCTTAGTTCCTCCGTAATTCTTGGTGTGGGGGGGTCAGTACCCCCCACTGCTTATCTCTGCCTTCCCCGCCCAACTTTTGAAATCACCCCAAGGCCACTGACTTCCTCTGAAGAGGGTGACAGGTGGGAGGTACCTCTACCGGTACCCTTTCCCCTTGGGAGGCCCGCCATAGTTCTGCTTTCAGGCTCTTTCAGTTCCCAGGCCTCAGTTTCCCCATCTGCTGTATTGGGGGTGGTGATGGGCTGCAGCTGAGCTGAGACTTGTGGGATGGTCCTTTGCCTCTGTTTTGCCTTGTGTGTGTCTCTGTCATCTAGCTCTCCACCTCTCTGTCCCCCAGGGCTCTTTCCCCTGACTCTGTTTCCTCTCAAGTCTGACTCTGTAGCTCCCCCAGCTTTCTGTGTTTCTATGATATAGCTTGTCTTGTCTTCTCCTTTTGTGCTTTTTTTTTTTTTAAGACAGAATCTCACTCTGTCACCCAGGCTGGCGTGCAGTGGTGCGATCTTGGCTCACTGCAACCTCAGCCTCCCAGGTTCAAGTGATTCTCATGCCTCAGCCTCCCTAGTAGCTGGGATTACAGGCACGTGCCACCACACCCAGCTAATTTTTGTATTTTTAGTAGAGATGGGGTTTTGCCATGTTGGCCAGGCTGGTCTTGAACTCCTGACCTCAAGTGATCTGCCCACCTTGGCCTCCCAAAGTGCTGAGATTATAGGCGTGAGCCACCGCGCCCGGCCTCTTTCTGTGCTTTTATAAATGTTTGATGATTTTCTGTCTTGTTTTCTGTCTTTCCATGTTTCTCTCTCTGGCTCTCTCTGTTACTCTTGCTTTCTCCCTTTCCTCTATCTCTCTGAACATCTCTGCATGTCTCCCATTCTTCCCGCTTGTTTGTCTCTTCCCTCTGTTTCCCTCTCTTTGGGTCCTCTGACCTTATGTCCATGTGCCTCGTAGTAGTCTCATACCCCTAACCATACCCAGCCACATGCAGCTCGGGATAAGGAGCCTGGAATGCTGGCCCTGGCCCTACTGTGCTGGCCTGCTCTGTTTCTGTGTCTGTAGGGTGGAGTGACAGGGCTAGACTAGAAGGCTGTCTTCAAACTGCCCTTCACCCCTGCTTACATGACCCATGGTATAGACAGGCTAAGGGGCAGGCCCAGGCTTGGGGATTGTGCTAGGAAAGAGATGGGCCACAAGTGTGCCCACCACCAACACCTTCACAGCCCCAGGGTGCCTGCTGTTGCTCTCTGAAGAGAGTGTCTTGCTTCCCCATCTTGGTCTCTATCTCTTTCCTCTCTGTCTCTAATTCTGTGTTAGTCTCTGTCTCTTCATAGTGCTACCTGCGGGTATCTCTGCATTTCTATCTCCTTTTCTGCTCCTGGGTCTTTTTTTCTTTTTCTCCGGCCGTTTGTCTGTCTCTGTCTCTTACTCATTAAGTTTCTCTCTCTCTGTTTTTCCTTTCTCTTTCTGTCTCTTTTGTCTCTTGCTCTTTGTCTCTGTGTCTCTGTCTCTCTCTTCCCATCTCTCCCTCTGTTTCTCCTTCCCGTCCCTGTCTCATTGTGTGTCTCCTGCTCTCTTTCTTTCACCTACTATTCCCTCATCCCCTCAACCCCACCTTGCACACCATGATCTCCCTCTAGCCCCACTGCCCCCAACCCCTGCACTTCACACCTTGGTGAGTCCAGGGCTGCCCACCCCTCCCATGGCAGGGGCCCAGCCCCCTCACCCCCAGTTATCACTCTCCGGACAGAGATAAAGTTTATCTCGAGGCTGGGGGATATGAAAGCTCCTTATCAGCTGCCCCACTAGAGTAAGTGTTGCCCCAACGGTGGCAGCAGGCAGCAGCCGGCACCCTCCACTCTCCCTCGGCCCCAGCCCCTCACCCCAGGTAACATTCCAATCTTAGCCCTCAAGGGAGGGTCTCACGGGGCTGAAAGGAGCAGATATAAGGTCTAGGGAGCAGATACGGGGCTTGCGGGGAGATAGAGGTGGAGTTTGAGGGTCAGATATGGGGTTAAGTCAGAGAGAGGTTTGGGGTGTAGCCATGGAGTTTGGGGGAAGGCAGATATGGGGGTTTATGGAGCAGAGACAAGCTTGGAAGTTCAGGGACACATTTTGGGCTCAGGAATAGGTTGTGAAAACAGACGAGGTTGGGGGATCAGAGGCAAAGTTTGAGAGTCAGAAATAAAGTTGAGAAGTAGTGTGGGAGTCAGATTCTGAGGGTCATAGAAAAATCTGGGGAGTTCAAGGGTTTTTCTGGAGGAGAGATGGAGTTTAGGAGTGAAAGATCTGTTTGGAGACAGAAATGTGGCTAGTGATTAAAGGGGAGTTTGAGAAGCCAAGATAGAATTGGAGTAGAGAAAGACTTGGAGCTGGAGAGATTCAGGGAGACAAAGAGATGTGTTTTAGGGCTGAGATAGGGTTTTGGGAAGGCAGACATGAGGGTTCATGCGGCAGAACAGATTTTGGGGAGTCGACTTGGTATTTGGAGTGACAAAGATATTTTACTGAGTAGGCAGGGAGTTGGGAGAGAGAAATGGTTTGGGGAGATCAGAGAGAAGTCATTGGGAACAAAGAGTGGGTTTGAGAGGGAGAGATGGGGTAAGAGGATGGAGCTAGGGTTTGGCAGATCAGAGACAGGTTTGGGGGCTCAGAGAGAGTGGGGCAAAGACAAGGTGTTATAGAGCGGATAAGGGGTTTGGGAGCAGAAAAGTGAGGTTTGGAGGAGAAGTCAGGGAGACAGAGACAAGTGTGGGTGAGTGGAAATCAGATATGGGACAGGGAAAGGATTTCAGGGGATAAAGTCATGTTTTGAGAGGCAGAGTTAGTGTTCAGGGGAGACAGACCTAGGGGTATAGGGAGCAAAGTGAAAGGATCCAGAGGATATAGATATCTTGGACGGAATGGATGGGAGGGCAGAAAGAGGTGGGGTTTAGGGGGTAGATTTGGGGTAGAAATGGGAGTTGGAAAGACAGATGGGTCTGAGGAGCTGTAAAGGGATTCAGGGCTGGCTGACACTTTGGGGACCAGCCGTGGGTTGGGGAGCCTGGAGCAAGCTGAGGGGTGGGTAGCCATAAAGGTAGGGGTAGCAGGCCCAGGGTTGCCTTGGTGGGAGCTCAGTGGGGGCTGAGACTGACCTGGGCTGGTTGTTGCAGAGGGTTCAGCCGCCTTGGGGATGTGGCAAGCTCAGTGTGATCCCAGGGGGTGTCCTGGCTGGCCTTGGCCTTTGAGGCTCCCTTCCTCCCTCCCTCCCTCCCTCCCTCCCTCCCTTCTCCCTCCTCCCTCCTCCCCAGGGAGTGGCTGGTGCCCCAGTGGGTGGGGCGGTCCAGGGGAGGGGCCGGGTCCCATGCTTGTGGGGCACCTCTTGGGCACTGGAGGCCCTCTTCCACCCTCCCTGCCCACGCTGGGGATTCTTGAACCCCGCTCAACTTAGGCTCCCAGGGACTGTAGTGTCCAGACAAGCAAAAGAAGCTGAAACCAAGATAAATGAAAATAGCAGATATGGTTTCATGACTTCACTGGGCTTTTCAGAGAGTAAAGCCCTTAAGGTGTGCGGGGCCGGTGTGGGCTAGACTCCTATGTATGTGCGTCTTCCTGGCTGCAGGGAGAGAAGGGATGTGGCTGTACCCATTTTGCAGGTGAGAAGAGTGAGGCTCAGAGAGGTTCTGCTGGATTTGAACTAGAGCCTGTGGGATACCTTGATGACCCAGGCTAAGCCTGCGGGCCAGGCCAGTGCTGGCGGGAGTCAGGGGCATACTCACTGAGCGCCCCACTGGGGCTTACGCCAGCTCCAGCCTGCCCTGGGGCAACAGATAAGTCTTATCAGATGTAGGCGACTGTGGCTGTTGGCGCCGCAGTAACAGGCTGTCTTGGGGTGAGGGTGTGGGGGTAGGAACACCCAGGGACAGCGGCCTCAACTTCTTCCCCACCATGCTGCCTTGGAGGCGGGAAACTGAGGTGGGAGCCAGGGATGATTCCTCGAGGAGTGAGATAGGGTAGGGAAGGATAGGGATAGAGTGGGAGAGACAGAGGCAGAGAGACAGACAAAAACAGAGATAGGCGGAGAGAGATGGAAATGGGGAGAAAGAGAGTGACAGAGATAAATAGAGAAGGAGACAGACGTGGAAGGAGGCAGAGAGAGGGCACAAAAGGAAAGGAGAAACAAAGAGGGCGAGACATCCGGGGAGAACCAGAGACCATTAAAGACAGATAGAGAGAGGCAAAGAGAGAATGAGAGACAGAGATGGACAGAAGCGACAGACAAAACCTGAAAGGGAAAGAGGCCAAAGACACAAGTGGAGAACTGAGAAGGGAGACAGAGACAGAGGGATATTCAGAGACAGACTCAGAGGAAGGTCATTAGACCTCCGGTGGCCGACTGGATCACACCCTTGGCATGTGGTGCCCACACAAGTGGGATGGGGGGATGTGAATTGATGTAGCTTGTGACTCTGCCCTCAGCCCTCAGCAACGGACAACCAGAATGTGGCTAGACCTCTGCACCCCAGTACCCACACTCCTGCCCTGCTCCACCTCCTCCAAATATTAATGACAACAACCACAGTGTCTCATAGACCTGTACCTAACCTGAGCACTTTTTCCACATGAAAGCATCTGACACACATGCACACA
This sequence comes from Papio anubis, assembly GCF_008728515.1. Taxonomy (NCBI): domain Eukaryota; kingdom Metazoa; phylum Chordata; class Mammalia; order Primates; family Cercopithecidae; genus Papio; species Papio anubis. The sequence continues at coordinate 96,629,970 of NC_044996.1, forward strand.
TGGGACAAGGAGCTGTCCTGCCCACCTAGTCTACAGATGGGGAGACTGAGACCTACAAAGGGCAGAGGGCAAGGATGGAGCCCCAGGTCAGTGGGGTCGACTTGCCCACTGGCCCACCCTGGAGGGATCTTACCATTCTTATCTCACTCCTCTGAACCTCAGTGTCCTCATATGCAAAATGAGAGATTTGAGGAGGAAAGAGAGCAAGCCCATGAATTCCTATTTATTGAGCTCCTGCTGGTGTGCCACACCCCGTGCTGAGCCCACATCAGTAATAAGGAGAACGACTACAAAGACTCCTCTGACTTAAGTGGCAGTGGTTTCAGGAGATGGACTCTAGAGCCAGCTCATCCTCTTTCAGAGACTGCCCTAAACACTAACGGATTGGGTGACCTTGGGAGAGTTACCATCCCCTCTGGAATTTAGCTCCTCATCTGTAAAAATGGGGTAATAGTATACCCCAATAAGCCACTCCATGCAGTGACTGGGGAGACTAAATGAGTTTTAACCCATGTTACATGATTTTAGCTTACTTGAATCTGAAATCTCAATAAATATTAAGTATCCTTATTTATTGAGTACCTACTGTATACAGGGGAGAGTACACAGCCCTTTCTAACCCTACAACTACTTATAGTACTAATGCTAATAATATGCTGACACCAAGAGTAATACCAATATTAATTGTAATATTAATACACTAAAACTAATTTTATTTCTTTAAATTTATGATTGACACATAATAGTTGTACATATATATGGGGTAAAACATGATGTTCTGATACATGTATACATTGTGTAGTGATCAAATCAAGGTAATTAGCATATTCATCGCCTTAAACATTCATCTTTTCTTTGTGATGAGAACGTTCAAAAACGCCTCTTTTAGCTATTTTGAAATGCACATTTATCGTTGACTCTAGTCATTGTACTATGCATTAGAACACCAGAACTTATGCCTTCTATCTAACTGTAGCTTTGTACCCATTGACAGCCTCTCCCCATCCCTCCCTGCCTCCTACCCTCCCATCTGCTGGTAACCACTATTCTACTCTCAACTTCTATAAGGACATACTAATTTTCATAGTAATACTCATCTAATGCTAATACTAATTTTAATCTAACAGTAATACTATTATTAATACTAATTCTAAAACTATTCTAATTCTAACAACAATAGTGATAATGATACATACTAAATCTTTTTGGAGGACAGTGTCTGACTATGTCACGCAGGCTGGAATGCAGTGATGATCTCAGCTCACTGCAGCCTCCACCTCCTGGGCTCAAGCGATCCTCCCACCTCAACCTCCTGAGTAGCTGGGACTTCAGGTGCATGCCACCACACCCGGCAAAAATTTTTTTTTTTCAGTAGAGATGAGGTCTCGCTATGCTGCCCAGGCTTGTTTAATTCTGATATTAATGGTAGCATTAATAGACTAATAATAACAGCAGCAGCATTATTTGCTGAGTGACCCCAGGCACTGTGCTAAGCTCCCTCCACCCATAATTCTATCACATTCTTACCAGCTCCTTGTGGTGCAAGTGTGTATAATTGCCCTCACCTCCAGACTGGGTCTACATAGGTGTTAGGAAATGAAGATGTTCCTCCAGGGCCCTGGGTTCTTGTCTCAACTCTGACACTGATTTGCTGTGTGATTCCTGGGCCAGACACCCTCTGAGCCTCAGTTTCTTCATCTGGAAAACGGGTACGGTCATAGCCCCCCACATGTATAGGAACCACTCAGCACAGGGCCTGCTGGCACACCATAAATGGTGTGCTCTGTAAATGGGAATTCTCATTATCATTATTATTATTAGAAGCAGTGGTCACAACATAGGGAAATCTGTCCTCACAGGGAATGGCAGGCTGGAGGCATGTCTAAGAGCTAAGACAAGGATTAGGCTGCTGGACTCACCCCATTTCTTCATTTCTGGAGAGCACAAAGGGCTCAGGAAGAGAAACCAAGGGTGAGGAGTGGGGCACCCCAGAGCCCTGCCTCCAGCAAGAGCTGGAAACCCAAAGGCTGTGAGGCCAGGCCTCACCCCATTCCCTCCCCCATCCTCGTGGAGGGGGCGCGGGCTCAGAAGTCTGCGGCGACAGTTCAGCCGGCAAGGAGGCAGCTGGGAGTGGGCAGATAAGGGAATCGGCAGGGCCAGATCAGGCTTTGGGGGAGACGAGGGCGGGGGTGGGGGTGGGGTGTCCTGGCCGCGCATCTTCTCCGTCAGGCCTAAGTTTGAGACTCATCTTCAATGTCCTCTCTTCTCGGAAGCCTTCCCTGACTGGCTCACTCCCTCCTGGCATCTTTTGGGGTTCTAGGGCCCCTGCTTGGTCCAGGCCCCATGGCATTTGTACTGTTTGTGCCTCTTTGTACTGTGGAGCTCACCAGGGTGGGGACAGAGCCTGACAGACTGTGGTGTCAAAAGCACCAAGGCAAATGTCAACCAAAGCCTGGCTAAGGAGTCAAGCATTTGCCCTCAGAACCAAACTGTTGGTTGATTTTTTTAAAAAAACCGAAAGTATAAAGGGTACTGTAACAAGCATCTGCTTTTGTCAAACATTAATATTTTGCCTTATTGACTTCAGATTGTTTTTAAAAGATATGTGATATTACAGATGCTCTTGTACTGATTCCATTTCCTTCCCTCCTTCTACTGCCTTGAGCTTGGTGTTTATCTTCCTCATGAGTATTTTTACTCCATCGCTCCATATGTTGGTACCCATAAACACCATATGATGCCCAGGGTTTTTGTTGGCCTGTTTTTGCACTTCATGGAAATGGAAGCACATCATACAGTATGTACTGCTTTTGCTCAGCCTAATGTCTGTGACGTTCTGCCACGTTGTCGTGTGTATCAATAGTTCATTCTTTTTTTTCTTTTTCTGTTTATTGAGACGTAATTCACATACCATAAAATTCACTCTTAACCATAAAATTCACTCTTAAAATGTATAGTAAAGCGATTAGTATATTCACGAGGTTGTGTAACTATCCACTACCTAATTCAAGAACATTTTCGTCACCCCCAAAAGGAACTCTGTATCTATTAACATTCACCCTCCCATTCCATTTCCCTCTCCTCCCATCCCCGGGCCATCGCAAATCTCTTTGTCTCTATGAATTTGTCTGTTTTGGACATTTCATATAAATGTATTCATATAATATGTGGCCTTTTGTAACTGCCTTCTTTTACTTCACATAGATTTTTTAAGGTTCATTCATGTTGTAGCATGTATCAGTACTTCATTTTCATGACTGAATAATATTCCACTGTATGAAAATACCTACTACATTATAGCTAGGATATGGTGGCTCACGCCTGTAATCTCAGCACTTTGCGAGGTTGAGGTGGGTGGACTGCTTGAGCCCAGGAGTTCGAGACCAGCCTGGGCAGCATAGCAAGAACACGTGTCTACAAAAAAGATTAGCCGGGTGTGGTGATGCATGCCTATGGTCCCAGCTACTTGGGAGGCTCAGATGGGAGGATCAGCAAGTTGAGGCTGCAGTGAGCCGTGATTGCACCACTGCCCTCCAGCCTAGGCAACAGAGTGAGACCCTGTCTCAAAAGGTAAAAGGGAAAAAAGAAATACCACATTATGCTTATCCATTCACCCATAGATGGACTCTTGGCTATCATGAATAATGCTGCTATAAACATTCATGTGAAAGTTTTTTTGTGGACATATGTTCTTCGTTTTCTTGGGTATATAACTAGGAATGGAATTGCGGGGTGATATGGTAATTCTATGTTTAACTTTCTGAGGAACTGCAAGTGTTCTTCACAGCTACTGTACGGGGATTCAAATTTAAATTTAACCACATTCTCTCCAACACTTGTTTTTCTTTTCTTTTCTTTTCTCTTCTCTTCTCTTCTCTTCTCTTCTCTTTTCTTTCTCTTTCTCTTTCTCTCTCTTTCTTTCTTTTTGGCAGGGTCTCACTCTGTTGCCCAGGCTGGAGTGCAGTGGCATGATCTCAGCTCACTGCAGCCTCAACCTCCTGGGTTCAAGTGATCCTCCCACCTCAGCCTCCTGAGTAGCCAGGACTACAGGTGCATGCCATCACACCCAGCTAAATTTTTGTAATTTTTTTGTAGAGGTGGAGTTTTCGCCATGTTGCTTATGCTAGTCTCAAACTACTGGGCTCAAGCAATCTTTCCACCTTGGCCTTGCAAAGTGCTGGAATTACAGGCTACCACACCTGGCCTCCAACACTTTTTATTGTCCCTCTTTTGATTCTAGCCGTCCTACTGGGTGTGAAGTGGTATCTCGTTATGGTTTTGATTTGCATTTCCCTGTGATCACTGATATTGAGCATCTTTTCATAAACTTGTTGGTCATTTATCTTCTTCTTCTTCTTTTTTTTTTTTTTTTTGAGATGTGGTCTTGTTCTGTCACCCAGGCTGGAGTGCAGTGGCATGATGTTGGCTCACTGCAGCCTCCAACTCCCGGGTTCAAGCGATTATCCTGCCTCAGTCTCCTGAGTAGCTGGGATTACAGGCGCCCGCCACCATGCTTGGCTAATTTTTGTATTATTAGGAGAGATGGGGTTTCACTATATTGGCTAGGCTGGTCTTGAACTCCTGACCACAAGTGATCCATCTGCTTCAGCCTCCCAAAATGCTGGGATTACAGGCATGAGCCACTGTGCCCGGCTCATTTATCTTCTTTGGAGAAGTGTTTATTTAAATCCTTTGCCCACTTTGAATTGGGTTGTTTGTCCTTTCATTGTTGAGTAGTAAGAGTTCTTTATGTTCTCTGGATACTAGACTCTTTTTAGATATGTGATTTTCAAACATTGTCTTCTATAGGTTGTCTTTTCACTTTTTTTTTTTTTTTTTTTTGAGACAGAGTCTCACTTTGTCGCCCAGGCTGGAGTACAGTGGGGATGAACGTGGCTCACTGAGGCCTTGACCTCCCAGGCTCAAGTGATCCTCCTGCCTCAGTCCCCCAAGTAACTGGGACTACAGGTGCATGCCACCATTCCTGGCTAATTTTTGTACTTTTTGCAGAGACAGGGTTTCACCTTGTTGCCCTGGCTGGTCTTGAACACCTGAGTTCAAGCAGTCCACTCACTTCAGCCTCACAAAGTGGTGAGATTACAGGCGTGAGCCACTGCGTCCGGCCAGAAAGCTTATAGTTTTGATGAACTCCAATGTATCTATTTTTTCGTTGGCTGCTTATGCTTTATATGTCATGTCTAAAAACCATTGCCTAATCCAAGATCACAAAGACTTATGCCTGTTTTCTTCTAAAGTAGCAGTCCCTAACCTTTTTTGGCACCAGGGACTGGTTTCGTGGAAGACAGTTTTTTTCCACAGAAGTGGGGATGTTTTCAGGATGATTCAAGCGCATTATATTAGAGTCTCATAAGGAGTGCACAACTAGATCCCTCACATGCACAGTTCACAATAGGGTTTCAGCTCCTAAGAGAATCCAATGCTGCAGCTGATTTGACAGGAGGCAGGGCTCAGCTTCATGAATGGCAGCAAGCTACAGCTCACCTCCTGCTGTGTGGCCCAGTTTCTAAGACGCCACAGATGGGTCTGTGGCCCGGGAGTTGGGGACCCCCATTCTAAAAGTTTTATGGTTTTAGCTCTTATATTTAGGTATTTGATCTGTTTTGAGTTGTTTTTTGTATATGGTATGAGGAAGGGGTCCCACTTTATTCTTTTGCATGTGGATACTCAGCTGTCTCAGCACCATTTGTTGAAAGGAGCATTCTTTCCCCATTGAATGGTCTTGGTACACTTGTCAAAAATCAATTGCTGGCTGGACACAGTGGCTAACACCTGTAATCCCAGCATTTTGGGAGGCTAAGGTGGGAGGATCACTTGAACCCAGGAGTTCAGTCTGTCCAACACAGTGAGACCCTGTCTCTACAAAAAGTTTTTAAAAAATTAGCTGAGCATGATGGTGCATGCTTGTAGTCCCAGCTACTTGGGAGGCTGAGGTGGGAGGATCACTTAGCCCAGGAGTTTGAGGCTGCAGTGAGCTGTGTTTGTGACTGGGCAACAGAGCAAGTCCCTGTCTCAAAAAAATCAGTTGCCTATAATGTATGAATTTATTTCTGGACTTTCAATTCTATTTCGTTAATTTATATGTATGTTTTAATGCCAGTAGCACATGGTCTTGATTACTGTAGCTATATAGTAAGTTTTTAAACTGGGAGGTGCAAGTCCTCCAACTTTGTTTTTCTTTTTCAAGATTGTTGTATTTTGGGCCCCTAGCACTCCCATGTGAATCAGCTTGTCAGTTCTGCAAAGAAGCAAGCTGGGATTCTGATAGGGATTGCATCAAGCCTATAGATCAATTGGGGGAGTATTGCCATCTTAACACTATAAAGTCTTCTAGTCCACGAACATGTGATGTCTTTCCATTTATTTAGGTCTTCTTTCAGTGCTTTCAATAATATTTTATAGTTTTCAGTGTGTAAATCTTGCCCTTCTTTCATTCATTTTATTACTAAGTATTTTATTCATTTTGAAGCTATTGTAAATGGAATAGTTTCTTAATTTCACTTTTGGATTGTTAATTGCTAGCATATATGGTTAAGCTTTGTATGATCTTGAATCATACAAAATCTCATATCCTGCAACCTTGCTCTAATGGTTATGCACTAATGGTGCTCTAATGGTTTTGTTGTGGATTCTTTAATATTTTCTATGTATAAAATCATGTCATCTGCATAGAGGGATAGTTTTACTTCTTCCTTTCCAATATGGATACCTTTTATTTCTTTTTATTGCCTAATTGCCCCAGCTAGAGCATCCAGTACAATGTTGAAAAGATGTGGTGAGAAGGGGAATCCTTGTGTTGTTCCTTTCCAACTTTCAGCATTAAGTATGATGTTAGCTGTGGGTTTTTTGTGGGTGTCCTTTATCAGGTTGAGGAAGTTCTCTTCTATTCCTAGTTTGTTGAGTGTTTTTATCATGAAGGAGTGTTGAATTTTGTCAAACGTTTTTTCTGCATCTCCTGAAAAGATCATGTGGTGTTTGTTCTTTATTATATTAATATAATGCATTATATTGATTGATTTCCATTAGTTGACCAAACTTTGCATTCTTAGGATAAATCCCACTTGGCCGTGGTGTATAATCCTTTTATATGTTGCTGGATTCTACTTACTTGTATTTTATTGAGGATTTTTGCATCTATACTTATAAGAGATATTGGTCTGTAGTTTTCTTGTGATGTCTTTGTCTAGTTTTCTCATCAGAGTAATGCTGGCCTCATAAGTTCGTTCCCTTTTATTGAAAGTAATATTCCATGGAACGGATATACCACATTTTGTTTAACCATTCATCTGTTGATGAACATTTACATTGTTTCTAGTTTCTTTCCCTATTATAACAAATCTGCAATTTATAAACTCATATTCCTCTCTCTCTGCACAACTGTGAAGGAGTTTCTCAGGGGAGGAGGGAGGAAATATCAGAGCATCTACCCATTTATTCATCTACCTACCCACTCACCCATCCACCCATCTGTTCCTTCCTTCCTTCCTCTATTCCTTCATTTTCTCTTTCCTTTCATCCATAAATCATCCATCTCCGGGCATATAATGTCTGGGTCCATGGCAAATTGTCTTTTAGAATGAGGCAGAAAACCTGGCTGGGCTTGGTGGCTCATGCCTGTAATCCCAGCACTTTGGGAGGCTGAGGTGGGAGGATCCCTTGACCCCAGGAGTTTGAAGCCAGCCCGGGCAACATAGCGAGACCCTGTTTCTACAAAAAATTTAAAAATTTGCCGGGGCCGGGCACAGTGGCTCATGCCTGTAATCCCAGCACTTTGGGAGGCCGAGGTAGGCAGATCACAAGCTCAGGAGATCAAGACCATCCTGGCTAACATGGTGAAACCCGCCTCTACTGAAAATACAAAAATTAGTCAAGGCGGTGGCATCACGCTCAGCCCACCTACTTGGGAGGCTGAGGCAGGAGAATGGGGTGAACAGGAGGCGGAGCTTGCACGACGAGATTAGCCCCACCAGATCTGTGCCTGCGAAGAGAGCCGAGACTCGGCTCAAAAATCCTCTTGCTTCAACCTCCCAAACTGCTGGGACTACAGGCGTGAGCCACCGCACCCAGCCAGGAGATGATTTTTTTTTTTTTTTTTTTGAGACAGAGTCTCTCGCCTCTGCTGCCCAGGCTGGAGGCAGGGCTAAATCAGCCAGGAGATGATTTTTTAATGGTTAGATTCTGGAGATATTTTGAAGATAGGGACTGGATGAGTTCCCAAAAAAGAGGATGTCAGCTAGAGAAGAGGCCTGAGGACATTTCGGATTCTAAAACAAGAGAAGGGACAGGCAGATGAGTCAGGCAAGTGGGAAGGAAAGTGTGCGGATTCCTGAGTGAAGGAGTGATGGATAAAGGAGCATGTGTGAGAGTCTCTTGAAGTAAAGGAGCCCCTGGTCTTCTGGACTCTGGTCGCTAAATAGTCTTCAGAGGGTAGTTCAGCCAGACCCTGTGAATGAACCGCCAAGGAGCCCCAAAAGTGCTGCGAAGAGAGGGAGTATAAGGATATGAGTTTTAGTATGTAAAAGGTTTTCCTAAAACCTGTAGCATTTTCCGGCAGTGGAAAAAAGAAGGAAAGGAAAGGAAAGGAAAGGGAAGGGAAGGAAGGAAAGGGAAGGGAAAGGAAAGGAAAGGGAAGGGAAGGAAGGAAAGGGAAGGGAAAGGAAAGGAGGAAAGGAAGGAAAGAAAGGGAGGGATGGGGGAGGGAAAGAAGGAAGGAAGGAAGGAAGGAAGGAAGGAAAGAAAGAAGAAACAAAAACTGTAGCAGGTTTTCTGGTTTTTTTTTGTTTTTTTTTTTGACAGGTCTGGCTCTGTCACCCAGGCTGTTAGCCAAGATAGTCTTGATCTCCTGACCTCGTAATCTGCCCGCCTTAGCCTCCCAAAGTGCTGGGATTATAGATGTGAGCTACCGCGCCCGGCAGGAGGATCTCTTGAGGCCAGGAGTTCGACACCAGCCTGAGCAACATAGTGAGACCCCGACTCTACCAAAAAAAAAAAAAAAAGGAAAAACCCCAAACAAATAAAAATCACTTCCCATGTCCCACCATCACACTTGCGTGGACCACTGCAGTGGCCTCCCCTTCACTGATCGCCTGTTTCCACCCTCGCTCTGACAGTATATTTTCCATGCAGTGGCCAGAGGGAGCCTGTTAAATCCTAAATCAGATCACGTCCCTCCTCTGTCCACAACCTTCCTTCAGCTGCCTGTCACTCAGAGTAAAAGACAAAGCCCTTGCCCTGGCCTGCCAGACCCCACCCATCTATACCGCTTGCTTCCCCCACTGACTTCCTTGCTGTTCCTCACACACACCAGGCACATTCATGCATTAGGGCCTTTGCACTGGCCGATGCCTCTGCCTGGTGTGCCCTTCCTCCACTGGCTAGCTGTGTGACTTACTCATCTCTTCAGATCTGTGCTCAAGACCCTTCTCAGTCACACTTTCCGGGACCACCTCATTAGACATCAGAAGCTGCCCCAGCAATTTCTTTTTTTTCAAGTCAGAGTCTCGCTCTGTCACCCAGGAAGGAGTGCAGTGGCGCGATCTCGGCTCATGCAACCTCTGCCTTTGGGTTTAAGCAATTCTGGTGCCTCAGCCTCCCGAGTAGCTGGGACTACAGACATAGGCCACCACGCCCGGCTAATTTTTGTATTTTTAGTAGACACGGGGTTTTGCCATGTTGGTCAGGCTGGTCTCGAACGCCTGACCTCAGTGATCCGCCTGCCTTGGCCCCCCGAAGTGCTGGGATTACAGGGATGAGCCACTGTGTCCAACCTGCCCCAACAGTTTTTATCTGCATTCCCTCTTTTCCGTGTTTTCTTTTTCTCCAAACCATTTATCAACCTGTAACATACTTAATATTTTACCTACTTAGTTTTATTTATTTTCTATCTCTCCCACTAGAATGGCAATTCCACAAACAGAGGTATGCTTATCTCTTTTGCTCAATGCTGTCTCTCCAGTGCCTGGAACAGTGCCTGGCACACAGTAGGTGCTTAACATACATTTTTAGTTGACTGAATGATGGAGGGGCACAGAAACAGAGGAAATTTGACCTTGTCCCGCCTACCCTGCCATGAGCTATGCTTCAATTGAGATGATTTGGTTTATTTATTTATTTATTTATTTTGTGGAGGGAAGGGTTTCACTATGTTGCCCAGGCTGGTCTTGAACTCTTCGATCTACTAGATCCAAAGGTAGAAAGTGCTAAATACCCTGAGAGTGAGACTAGAGAAGGCTCTCCGGGAAGAGGTAGTATCGCCTGATGCTGGTCCTGGAAGGTCTGATGGGAATGAGAGATCCTGGGATTCTGCGAGGCCCAGGAATGGAGGAAACAGCAGGCAGCAACTGGAGGAGTGAGGCGAGTTAGGAAAGGATGAAGATGATGGCGTCACTGACAAGGAGAAATCTGTCAGGAGCCTTGAATCCCAAGGGGATGATCCTAGATTCCGTGCTCAGAGGTGTCATACCCTGGTCATAGGCCTCTGACCGAATAGCTCAGAGATCTCACACCTTACATAAACACCCATGCATGGCTCCAATACAATAACGAAGATCCCGTATTTGTAGAGAGGTTATGCATTTATTAGGCCAGTTTGGATGACATACAGACATGTAGGTTTGGTCCCAAACCTGTCTTGGGTCTCCCCTGAGCAGGATGTGTGAAGTGCCTAAGTCCTCAGTCCTCAGAGGTCTCTGGGCCTGGGTGGGGGTTTGCAGGAAGGAAAGGAGAGGGCGACATCGAGGGGGACAGAATGGAGGAGGAGGACAGAATGTGCCTCCATCACGAGGAGATGTAGTTTGACACCTCAATCAGATTTCTGTCGGGGTCTCGGAAGTAGATGGACATAATAGGCCCTTTTGCCCCTGTTCTGGGGACTGGCCCCTCCTCAATAGGGACATCACAAGCCTGAGGTGGGAAGAAAAGACAAAAGTCATTCATCAAAGTGTGTGAGACCAAAATTTAATTCTTTTTTTTTTTTTTTTTTTGAGACAGAGTCTCACTCTGTTGCCCAGGCTGGAGTGCAGTGGTGAGATCTCAGCTCACTGCAACCTCTGCTGCCTCCCGGGCTTAAGCAATTCTCCCACCTCAGCCTCCTGAGTAGCTGCGATTACAGGCACATGCCACCATGCCCAGCTGTTTTTCATAGAGATGAGGTCTTGCTATGCTGCCCAGGCTGGTCGCGAACTCCTGACCTCAAGTGATCTGCCCGCCTAAAGTGCTGGAATTACAGGCATGAGCCATTGCACCCGGTCTGTAAAATTTAATTCCTTATAGTGGCCCAGAAGACCTTAGAACACCACTGTATCTTTCTGACCTCATCTCCTATCATCCTCCCCCCATCACTCTGTTCCAGCCACTTATCAGCTAGATGGCCTTGGGCACAGTACCTAACTACCCTGTACCTTGGTCTCCTCATCTGTAAAATGGGAAGGATAATAGTGCCTAGTATTATCTAGTAAGTGGCAGAACCAGAATTCGAACCCAGGTAGTCTGGGTCAACGACCATACTCTGAACCCCTATGCTTCACCCATTTTCCTTCCAAACCAGTCTTTTTCACTGACACTTCCCAAAGAAGGTGTGTAGGTTATTTGCACAGAATATATATAAGACCTCAATCCGTGTTCTGCAAAAGGGAAACTAATATCCCTTTATTTATTGTAGAGGCGGGGCCTTGCTCTGTCACCCTGACTAGTATGCAGTGGTGCGATCACAGCTCACTACAGCCTCCACCCGGGCTCAAACAATCCTCCTACCTTTTAGCCACCCAAGTAGCTGAGACTATAGGCACACACTGCCACGTCCGGCTAATTTTTTTTGTATTTTATGTAGACACAGGGTCTCACCATGTTACCCAGGCTGGTCTCAAATTCCTGGGTTCAAGTGATCCTCCCTCCTTGGCCTCCTAAAGCACTGGGATTACAGGCACGAGCCACTGTGCTCCTGGCCTTATTTTAATTTTTTAGAGACAGGGTCTTGCTGTATCACCCAGGCTGGAGTGCAGTGGCATGATCATAGCTCACTGCAGCCTCAACTTCCTGGGCTCAAGTGATCCTCCCACTTCACCCTCTTAAGTAGCTAGGATTACGGGCATGCATTACCATGCCTGGCTAATTTTTTTATTTTTTGTGGAGATGGGATCTCACTATGTTGCCCAGGTTGGTCTGGAACTCCTGGCCCAAATGATCCTCCCACCTCAGCCTCCCAAAGTGCTGGGATTACAGGCGTGAGTGACCATGCCCAGCCAATGCCTCTTCTAGATGACATCATTTTAAGTATTACAGAGACACTGGATTAAATAACAGCAAATCAGAAATTATTCCCTCTTCAATCTTCTTTCAGTCCTTCTTGTTATACAAAGAAGGTGGATGCTAACAAGTTCTTAGTATCTCTTTAACCACCTGCTATATCTCCCTTTGTAATGTCAGGGCCAGGGAGTACAGGGAATGGAAGTGGCTAGAATCTAATGACATTGTTATGCTTTTATAGCTGTTGGTTTTTACAGTTACTTTTCCTTTATGCCAAGACATAATGGGTTTTTCGTGTACTTAGATGAACATTTTCTTTTTATATAAATGTATTTAGGGCTGGGCACGTGGCTGATGCCTGTAATGCCAGCATTTTGGGAGGCCAAGGTGGGTGGAGCACTTGAGGTCAGGAGTTTGAGACCATCCTGGCCAACATGGTGAAACCCCGTCTCTACTAAAACTACAAAAATTAGCCAGGTGTGGTGGCACGCGCCTGTAGTACCAGCGACTTGGGAGGCTAAGACAGGAGAATCGCTTGAACCTGGGAGGTGCAGGTTGCAGTGACCCTGAGATCACGCCACTGCACTCCAGCCTGGGCGACAGAGCAAGACTATCTAAAAAAAAAAAAAAAGTAAGTGTATAAATGTAGGTTTTTTTGTTTCTTGTTGGTTTGTTTTACGATGGGGATGCTTAGTTTCCTTTTTAAATACATTTATTTACATGAAAAAATTATGTCAGTCAAAATAGTGAGTACATAACTGTGTGCAGACATTATCTGGTTGTGGTAAAACTCGTTACCTCTCTGGGTCATGCTTCTGTTTTCACTGTGTTTGCAGCAGCTTTTGCAAAAAGAAGAGAAGTCCCACTCACCTTGAGGTGCTGGATCATTTCCTCCAAAGGCACCTCTGTTATCAGACATATGTCCAGGGAGCCAGGAACCGGGTGAGCGGCTTTGGGTTCAAATTCCTTTCCCACCTCGTGGAGGTTAAATTTCTGGTCTCCAAAACACAGTGCTTTCCGGTCTTCCTACTTGGCGGGGAAGGGCAGAGACAACAGCCTAGAATTAAACCTCCAAGGTGAGTGTGAGATGAAGCCTTTCCACCCATCCCAACAAGGTTTTAAAAAAATAAAAACTAGAATGGGGCTACTACACAACAACCTTTTGCCCCACCCAAGTCTCATTCCCTAGAGGCAAGTGTACGAGTTCATTTCTCCCTGAAATTATTTCCGTATCTCCAAATAGTGCTTATACCACCCAAGGCAGAGATAGCAATTTGCCTACCGAGTATACATTTCCCCTTTATTTCTTATAAACAACAGAAATTTCAGTGGGTTCAACTGTGTGCCCAACTTAAAAAACCTACATTTCCCAGCACGTCCGGAGGCCACGTTAGCTGGACTGGGTAATGAGATGCAGGCAGAGGTGTGGGTGGGGCTTCCGGGACCACTGTGCTGGCTCTTATTGCCCATTCACTTCCTCTTGCTTCCCAGCCACTGCCCATGACCTGACTACCTCTGGACTGGTTGTTCAGTGAGAGGAAAAGAAAACTCTGTCTTGTTTAACCCACAGTTAGTTAGTTGAGTTTTCTCCTATGTGCCTCCAAAGTCCCTAACTGATGCACCACTGTTTATTTATTTATTTATTATTATTTTTTGAGACAGAGTCTTGTTCTGTTGCCCAGGCTGGAGTGCAGTGGCACAATTTTGGCTCACCGCAACCTCCACATTCCTGGTTCAGGTGATTCTTGTGCCTCAGCCTCCGGAGTAGCTGGGACTACAGACGCACGCCACCATGTCCAGCTAATTATTATATTTTTAGTAGAGATGGGGTTTTCTATGTTGGCCAGGCTGGTCTCGAACTCCTGACCTCAGGTGATCTGCCCACCTCGGCCTCCCAAAGTACTGAGATTACAGGCGTGAGCCACTGTGGCTGGTCTCTTTTTTTTTTTTTTTTTTTTTTTGAGACAGGATCTTGCTCTATTGCCCAGGCTTCAGGGCAGCGATCATGGCTCACTGCAGCCTCAACCTCCCAGGCTCAAGTAATCCTGCAGCCTCAGCCTCTGAGTAGCAGGGACCACAGGCACACCCCACCATGCCTGGCTAATTTTTTTATTTTTTGTAGAGACCAGGTCTCCCCATGTTGCCCAGGCTGGTCTCGAACTCCTGGCTCAAGTGATCCCCACCTCAACCTCCCAAAGTGCTGGCATTACAGGTGTGAGCCAGTGTGCCCAGCCGCATCACTATTTCTTGATTTAGCAACTTGAGATATTTCCTATCATCTCCCTGCTATGATAAATGAGAATTTAGCTCATTCACATTACTACCTCTTCCAACACAATTTGATTATCATTTTTAGTTTCTCTTTTAGCTCCTTTACAATCTTTAAATAACCCACTTGCATGTTTATTTTATTTATTTAATTTTTTTAAGAGACAGAGTCTCGTTCTGTCACCCAGGCTGGAATGCAATGGTGCAATCATGGCTCACTGCAGCCTTGACTTCCTGGCCTCAAGCAATCCTGCCTCAGCCTCCTGAGTAGCTGGGATTACAGGTGCGCACCACCATGCCTGGCTAATTATAAAACTTTTTTTTGTGTGTGTGTGTGGAGACAATAGTCTCAGTATGTTGCCCAGGCTGGACTCCAACTCCTGAGCTCAAGTGATCCTCCTGCCTCATCCTCTCAAAGTGTTGGGATTGCAGGCATGAGCCACCACGCCTGGCTGCAAGTTTATTTTTGTAGATCAACTACAGACTAACTCACAGCCCTGCCATGTTCTTCATGGCTCCTCCCTCTCCTGGACCTCTCAACATGTGCCATTTTTTTTTCTTTTTCTATCTCTTTTATATCACTATGAATGATACCACATCCATTCAATCAGAAAATGACTTTATTTCACTTTTCTTTTTTTTTTTTTTTTTTGAGACAGAGTCTCGCTCTGTTACCCAGGCTGGAGTGCAATGGTGAGATCTTGGCTCACTGCAACCTCTGCCTCCTGAGTTCAAGCGATTCTCCTGCCTCAGCCTCCCGAGTAGCTGGGACTACAGGCGCAAGCCACCATGCTTGGGTAATTTTTGTAGTTTTAGTAGAGATAGGGTTTCAGCATGTTGTCCAGGCTGGTCTTGAACTCCTGACTTCAAGTGATCCACCCATCTCAGCCTCTCAAAGTGTTGGGATTACAGGTGTGAGCCACCACGTCTGGCCGATTTTATTTCACTTTTGGACTTGAAGATAGTTTGGCTCAGTGTACAGTTGTAGGTTGCAGCTTATTTTCCCATAGCCTTTTAAATATGTTGCTTCATTGTCTTCCCCAAATGTGGTGTTGCTGTTAAGAAGTCTGATGTTCATCTGCATTTTCTATTATTTGGTTGGTGATACATCCATCTTCCACTACTGCAGCTTTAGGATTTTTCTTAATCTGAATGTTCTGAAATTTCACTCCATTGTGTCCAAGTACAGAGGTTGAGGCATCATACACCTCGTTGTCACCATTGGCCCACGCAAGGACTATCTCTTGTTTTATTTATCTTTTTCTCTTCATTCTCCATTCCCATCTCTACCTTAAGCAACCATTATAATGTGTTTGATGTGTATCCTTGGGTTTTCATAAATTGCTGTAAAAAGTGTGTTACTGTTTTATGTGTGTGTATTGTAAAGGGTAGCATGCTGTAGACCTGATTGTTTCTTCATTTTTCACTCAGCACGTTCTTTTCAAGACCCATTCATGTTGCTGTGTACACATCCAGTCTGATGTTGCATAATACTACATTTCTGCATAAGGTTCCATGTTAGATTTAACATTTTTACCCAAATAGAAAAAATTGGCCAGATGTGGTGGCACGTGCCTACAGTCTCAGCTACTCAGGAGGGTGAGGCAAGAGAAGCACCTGAGTCCAGGAGGTTCAGGCTGTGGTGAGCCATGATCGCAACACTGCAGTCCAGCCTGGGCAACAGAGCGAGACCATGTCCAAAAAAATTTTTCTTCTCCTGTTTGTGATTCCTCGAGCCCTTTCTATTTAAGTTATATGTGCGTGTGTGTCGGGGGGGAGGTGTTCATGTGTACTTAATTGTTTTAGAGCGGTTTTAGGTCCACAGCAAAAGTGAACAGAAGGTATAGGGATATATACACCTTGCCCCCACATATGCACAGCCTCCCCCACTTCTTTTACTTAGTAATAGGCACTTAAGTTTCCTCCATGTCTTATCATGGATTGATAGTCCATTTATTTTATTTAATTAATTTATCTATTTGAGACAGAGTTTTGCTCTGTCACCCAGGCTGGAGTGCAATGGCGCAATCTTGGGTCACTGCAACCTCTGCCTCCTGGGTTCAAGTGATTCTCCTGCCTCAGCCTCCTGAGTAGCTGGGATTACAGGCACCCGCCACCATGCCTGGCTAATTTTTGTATTTTTAGTGGAGATGGGGTTTCACCATGTTGGCCAGGCTGGTCTCAAACTCCTGACTCAGGTGGTCCACCCGCCTCAGCCTCCCAAAGTATTGGGATTACAGGCGTGAGCCACCGCACCTGGCAGATAATCCATTTATTTTTATCACTGAATAATATTTCATTGTCTGGATGTGCCACAGTTGATATAGCCATTCACTTACTGAAGCACATCTTAGGCATTTTTTGCTTTCTTTGCATTTGCCTTTTTTGAAGTTGTTCCAAATTCTCAAGGATAGTTCAATCTCTGGAAACCTCTTTTTTCCCTTGGATCTGTCTTTCCTGGGGTCTTTCTTACACCTGTACCAAACTGGACTGATTGTTCTCTAAGTGCCTTTCTGGGATCCTCCTCTTGGGATCTGTTGTGGCCTGACTTCCATATTCTGAGATTAGTCATCTTTTTTTTTTGAAATGGAGTCTTGCTTTGTCACCCAGGCTGGAGTGCAGTGGTGCAATCTCGGCTCACTGCAACCTCTGCCTCCCAGAATGCTGGGATTACAGGCATGAGCCACCGTGCCCGGCCAGTCCCCCATTTTGATATAGCATACCCTTAAGTAATTTTCAAAGCAAGTGGGAAATTTTCTAAGACTTCGCATGACTAAAAATGCTTTTATTCTACATTTACCTTTTTGTTTGTTTGGTTGGTTTTTTTTGATACAGTCTTGCTCTGTCACTCAGACTAGATAGTGCTGTGGTGCAATCTCGGCTCACTGCAACCTCTGCCTCCCAGGCTCAAGCAATTCTCATGCCTCAGCCTCCCAAGTAGCTGGGATTACAGGCGTGCACCAGCATGCATGGCAAATTTTTGTATTTTTAGTAGAGACGAGGTTTTGCTATGTTGGTCAGGCTGGTCTCAAACTCCTGACCTGAAGTGATCCACCCACCTCGGCCTCCCAATGTGCTGGGATTACAGGCATGAGCCACCACACCTGGCCCCTACATTTACCTTTGGTTAATAGTTTGGTTGGACATAGAATTCTAGGTGGAAAATTTTCCCCTCAGAGTCTTGAAGGTGTCCTTTTATCTTTTGGTCTCTGGTCTCTTGGAAAATCTGATATTTGTTTGTTTTTTTTTTTCCTTTGTAGATAATCTACTTTTTAATCTCTATGAAAGCTCTTAGCATCTACTTTTTCAGTTTGATGTTCTATAATTTCATAAGGATCCATTTAAGTGTCAACATGCTGGATACTTGGTTAACCTTTTTCATGTGGCGACTGCAGAGTTCTCTTGTATTGTTTCTATGATAATTTCCTCCTCTCCTTTTTCTCCATTGTCTCTCTGGAAGCCCATATATTCAATCTGGAATCTCCTCTATTGATCTCTTTATATTTTCTCTCAGATTTCCCGTGGTTTTCCTTTTAGAGTTAAGTTATATGTTAAAGTGTTATCAACAAATTTTAGCCCACCTGAATTTTGGCATTTGGGAAAGTGGTTACCTTAAAAGTCACGACCTCCATGCCCAGGATCTTGGAATAAAACTTGGTGGTGTCTTTGATGCTCTTCACCGTCATCACGATGTGGTCAAGTCTACGGATAAGACATGGGGGAGGGGTCTGACTGCTGTCCCTCCATGACTAAAAAAAGAAAAAAAAGTCAGAGGAGACCACATTGCCACTTGTCACGCCCGTGTTTTCTTCTCCTTACCTCCCCCTACCTCCCCAATTACTCTACTTCCTCCTCACCCTCTTTCAAGGGGAAAGGCCTGAGAGAATACTTATTGGTAGAGTCTTACTGCCCATGTGTGGATTCACGAGCGCCCACCTGTCTGCCATGACCACTCTCCACTGTTTTCTTGTTCCCTTTCTTTTCTTTTTTTCCTTTTTTGAGACAGAGTCTCACTCTGTTGCCCAGGCTGGAGTGCAGTGGCACAATCTCAGCTCACTGCAACCTCCGCCTCCTGGCTTCAAGCGATTCTCCTGCCTCAGCCTCCTGAGTAGCTGGGACTACAGGTGTGCGCCACCATGCCCAGCTAATTTTTGTATTTTTATTAGAGACAGGGTTTCACCATTTTGATCAGGCTGGTCTCAAACTCCTGACCTGAAGTGATCTGCCTGCCTTGGCCTCCCAGAGTGCTGGGATTACAGGGGTGAGCCACTGTACCTGGCCTTCTTGTTCCCTTTCTCCTCTTCCAGAAGTGAAGATTAGTGGAGTGGAGACCAAGACAATGCCCTCCCTGTTTTCCCCTAAATAGAATTCATCTCTTTTCCAAGAAGTGACAAGACACAGAGGAGGCCCAGTTCTGTGAATTGGCCAATTTTACCCAGCCCCCTCCTTTCTCATTCTGCAGCTTCAGTCACAGAGAACAGGACAAGAAGGGGGCATCTCAGAAGAAATGAAGGCTTCTGGGCATGCGTGTTTACAGATCCACCTTGACACCCAGAGGGAGGACTACTACCACCCCTTCCACTTTCCCGCTGTCAGCACACTTCCCATCAGATCTTTCTCTTGACTTGAATTGTTTAGTAATTTGTGTATTTACAGTATCTCTGCTACAGGATTATAAAGCACCTGTGGTCTGGCACTATAAGCAATGGAGTATAGTGCTTAAAAGAATAGATTCTGGCGGTGGCGCCTGGAATCTCAGCACTTTGGGAGGCTGAGGCAGGCAGATCCCTAGAACCCAGGAGTTTGAGATCAGCCTGGGCAACACAGTGAGACCCTGTATCTACAAAAAAATACAAAAATTAGCTAGGTTGGGGGACGCTCACGTGTAGTTCCGGTTACTTGGGGGCCTGAGGTGGGAGGATCACTTGAGCCTGGGACCAGAGATTGCAATGATCTATGATCACGCAACCAGACTCCTGGGTGACAGAGCAAGACCATGTCTCAAAAAATAAATAAATAAATAAATAAAAATAAAAGATTCTGGAGCCAGACTGACATTTAAATAATTTCTCTAATTTCTCTGTGCCTTGGTTTCCCCTTCTATAAAATGAGCATGATTTTATACATATAGGAGTATTGTGAGAGTTTTTAAAAAGTAGTTTTTAAGGGCATAGAATAATGCCCGATACATATCAAGTGCTATAAAAGGATTGATGATGATGATGTGTAGTTATCTTCTTAAAATCTAGACTCAGTTACAATGACCCCCTATCTCTACAGTCTCATCCATTGCTCTTGAACTCCAATCTACACTGTCCTTTTTCCTGTTCCTCATAAGGACCACCCTTGTACCTTTCATTTCAGGGCCTTTGCAGATGGTAATGCCTGTCTCCCTGACTAGAATGTAAGCTTCATAAGAGCAGGGGCTTCTGTTTGTTTTGTTCCCCACTCTTTCCCAAACAACTGGTTCAATCATATTTGTTCAATAAATAAATATCTACTGGAACAACTAGGGACAGTGCTTGGCACAAAGTCTGACTAATTTCTATTCTGTTCTATTCGATTCAATTGGATTCCATTCTACCCTTTGCTATTTTATTATTTTCTATTCCACTGCGTTTAGTTCCATTGAAACCAGCCCATTTTAAACAATTGATTTCACTGAGCTCCAGCTAAAAAAAAATCCTGTACCATTCTATTTTCCTGAGCGGAGGAGGCATTAGCGAAGTTGCTGAGTTCTGCTCTCCCAGTGGATACAAAAGATCCACATGGACATAGGAACTGTAGAAAGAGAAAATGACCAACATTTTGGCTCCATTGAAAATAAAGTCATATGTTGAAAAAAATTTTATTAACTTTCTTTTTTAATTCCCTTTTTGAGACAGGGTCTTGCTTTGTTGCCCAGCCTGGAGTACAGTGGCATGATCACAGCTCACTGCAGCCTCAACCTCCTGGACTCAAGCAATCCTCCTACTTCAGCCTCCCTAGTAGCTGGGATTACAGGTGTGTGCCACCATGCCCAACTATTTTTTGTTTTCTTTTTTCATTTTTTTGTAGAGGTGAGGGCTCACTGTGTTTCCCAGGCTGGTCTTGAACTCTTGGGCTCAAGCGATCCTCCCTCCTCAGCCTCCCAGAGTGTTGGGATTACAGGCATGAGCCACTGCACCCAGCCCTTATTAACCTTCTAACATCTATAGAATCTGTCACAATACCCTATTTACTTTCCTGATAATTGGCAATCTATATATTTTCTCTTAATTTCTCGAGATAAAATAGACATTGCTAATATTTTATTATTCTGTTCAAAGAATCAACTTTTGACATTGTTGGCTTTATTGTATGTTTGTTTTCTATTTCACCAGTTTCTGCTGTTATAATTTCTTTCCTTCTACTGTCTTAGGTTCCATTTGCCATTCTTTTCCCAGTTTCTTGATAGGGAAGCTCAGGTCATTGATTTTCAACTTTTCTACTTTTCTGATCTATGCATTTAGAACTATAGATTTTTCCTAAGCACTGCTTTGGCCACATCCGTATCATTTTGATAGTCTATTGGAAATAAACTCCACCTATTCCTCCCATTATTCAGTTCCCTGCCAGCTCAGATTCACTCCCCAGATCCTGCTTTGTGGACTCGGAGCTCCATCCTTGTAAATTCAAGGATGAGCAGGGATGGCTCTCTTCAAGAACAGGAAGGCCAGCGTGGCTCAGAACCCAAGAGTGAGTAAGAGATGAGTGGGAGGACAAGGCAGGGTCTGGATCCTGCGGGGTCTTGGAGGTGAAGTTACAAAGCCTGCTTTATAAAATGATGATCAAGACATAGTCATCACACAAAGGACTGAGTGCGGTGGCTCACACCTGTAATCCTAGCACTTTGGGAGGCTGAGGTGGGTGGATTACATGAGGTCAGGAGTTTGAGCCTGGCCTACATGGTGAAATCCTGTCTCTATTAAAAATACAAAAATTAGGTGGGCATGGTGGTGTGCGCCTGTAATCCCCTATTAGGGAGGCTGAGGCAGAAGAATCGCTTGAACCTGGGAGGCAGAGGTTGCAGTGACCTGAGATCGCACTGCTGCACTCCACCCTGGGCAGCAAGAGCAAACCTCGGTCTCAAAAAAAAAAAAAAAAAAAAAAAAAAAAAGGCATAGTAATCACACAAGGCTTACTGTGTGCCAAGCCCTGTTTTACACACTCTACAAAAATGTAATCCATTTCATTTCTCACCACAACCTATAAAATCCCTATAGTCAGAGTACCCGGAACACCATGTCCTTCCTCCTTTGGCCTCCTCCACAGGGAATGGTTCTGTCTTCCTACAGGGTCCTCTTCAAGGTCCCCTTCAGGTTGCCAGGGGCCTCTGAATTCCTCTCCTAAAGCTCAAGGTCAGTGCTGTGTTTCTTAGCCTCTCTCCACACGGCCTTAATCATGACAGCTTCAGGGACACCCTGCGTGAGTCACCTTCGTATCTCTCCACCTGTCCCTGGTAAACTGGGGGAGGAGCCAGCCCTCAGCCCTGGCCCAGCCCTGCACACCTGAGCACAGGGCCCTCCGTGGCTTAGAGCCGGGCCTTTCCATGGGCCTCTGCTGCCCTCTGCTTGTCTCTGAAAGAGAAAGGGAAAGAGGAGGACAGGAAATGGAAGCCGGCAGAGAAGGGAAACAGGTTACTAGACTAGCTTCAGTGTCAACACCCTTGCCCCAGAACCCCAGCGGCCACTTTGTTCACCTGTTTCTCCAAAATCCTGCCCCACATCTTGACTGGCAGCCTGGAGGGCAGATGGCGCAGCATGGCAGGGTAGGTGTCTTTGTCCAGGGGCCTCCCGACAACCCTCTGGCTCAGCACCTGGAGATCAAGGGGCAGGAATGGGAGGGCACAGGCTGAGGACTGTGGGAGGTGACACAGGTAAGTGGTGCAAATGGAAGGACTTTGACATTAAACTCAGGGCCTCGAAATTAAAAGCTTAAAGTGGATGTGTAAGGGATTACTTCTTGTTAACATTGAAGGCTGGGTGCAGTGGCTCACACCTGTAATCCCAGCACTTTGAGGCCAAAGCAGGTGGATCACCTGAGGTCAGGAGTTCAAGACCAGCCTGGACAACATGGTGAAACCCTATCTTTACTAAAAATACAAAACATTAGCCAGGCGTGGTGGCGGGCGCCTGTAATCCCAGCTACTTGGGAGGCTGAGGCAGGAGAATCGCTTGAATCCGGGAGGCGGAGGTTTCAGTGAGCTGAGATGGCACCATTGCACTCCAGCCTGGGCAACAGAGCGAGACTCCATCTCAATAATAATAATAATACTGAAAAACCACCAAGTATTAAGGGGATCTTTATTCTAGGGTGTGATGCCTCTGTTCTACTTAGGGGTATGTCTCCAAAGTGTGAGATCTGTGAGCTGTTTGAGAGTGTGTGTCAGGGGTGTGAAGTTGTGAGCTATCTGAGTTAGAGTATGACTGCTCTGACCTATTATGGGTCTGTTTCCAAGCCAAGATCCCTAAACTCTTAAGAGTTCTGAGCCCCTTGGCCAAGCACGGTGTCTGACGCCTGTAATCCCAGCACTTTGGGAGGCCAAGGTGGACGGATCACTTGAGGCCAGGAGTTTGAGACCAGCCTGGCCAACATGGTAAAGCTCCATCTCTACTAAAAATACAAAAATTAGCCGGGCATGATGGTGTGCACCTGTAGTCCCAGCTATTCAGGAGCCTGAGGCAGGAGAATAGTTTGAACCCGGGAGGCGGAGGTTGCAGTGAGCTGAGATTGTGCCCTTGCACTCCAGCCTGAGCGATGGAGTGAGACTGTTTAAAAAAAAAAAAAAAAGTTCTGAGCCCCAGGGTGTGATGTTCCTGAATTATTTTGGGGGATGAGTTTTGGGGGATGAGATTTGCAGTCTTCCTCCTCCTCCCCACTCACCCTCACTTTCCACTGCTGAGAGTCAGAGAACATTCATCAGCCCGGTTGTTGTTCACTTTACCCTGAGCTGAGCTGCTGAGCTCCCCATCTGTCTTACAAGTTACCTGTCTGGCCCCTGGAGCATGTGAGTTTGAGATTTTTGTTTCTAGTTACCCCCAACACAAACACTTTGTGTTGTGGATATTGTTTTGTTTTTGTTTTTTTGAGACAGGATCTCACTTTGTCACCCATGCTGGAGCCCACTGGTGCCATCATGGCTCAGTGCAGTCTCAAACTCCTGGGCTCAAGGGATCCTCCTGCCTCAGCCTCTTGGGTAGCTGGGACTACAGGTGTGCGTTACCACACCTGGCTAATTTTTGTATTTTTAGTAAGGATGAGGTCTTGCTATGTTGCCTACAATTGGCCTCCTTTGGCCTCCTGAAGTGTTGGGGTTACAGGCGTGAGCCACCGCGCCCGGCCAGATATTGTTTTTAAGCATATGATTTTCCTTTAAAAAGAGTTACACAAATAATATGTGAATACAGGTTTGTATAAAAGATTTGAAAAACAGGCCGAGGGCAGTGGCTCACACCTGTAATCCCAGCACTTTGGGAGGCTAAGGCAGGTGGATCAATTGAGGTCAGGAGTTCGAGACCAGCCTGGCCAATATGGTGAAACCCTATCTCTACTAAAAATACAAAAATTAGCTGGGCATGGTGGCACACACCTGTAATCCCAGCTACTTGGGAGGCTGAAGCACGAGAATCACTAGAACCCGGGAGGCAGAGGTTGCAGTGGGCTGAGATTGTGCCACTGTACTCCAGCCTGGACGACAGAAGGAGACTCTTTCTCTTAAAAAAAAAAAAAAAAAAAAAAAATTTGAACAACACATCAGTACATGGACTCTAGCAATCATCTCCACCCCCATTTCCCCAAAATGACCACTGGGGTCAAATTCTGGTGTTTCCTTCCAGATTCAGTTCTCTGTGTTTACATAGTGTGTGTGTGCACACTACACAGATGCACTAGGTCACTGTAACTGACTCCCCCTTGCTTTTCCCTGCCTGTAGCACATCCTGTAGAAGGTAACCCCCACCCCCACAGGTACACACAAGTCCCATCCATTCTGTGTCATGTCCAGTGGGCACTCTGTGCTGTAACATGAACCCCTTATTATTCGTTTCACTCTGTAATAGTCCTTGGCTATCAGTGAACATTTATAAGATTTTCCTAGTTGTTTACTCCTACCAGCCTTGTTCTGACAGCTCTGTGCACATGTCCGAGTACTAGAATTAGAAGTGGAATTGCTGGGTGTATTAGTCAGAGTTCTCTGGAGAAACAGAACCAGTAGGAGAAACAGAACCAATATGTAATATATTATAAGGAATTGGCTCATGTGATTTTGGAAGCTGAGAAGTTCCACAATCTGCTATCAGCAAGCTGGAGACCCAGGAAAGCCAGTGGTGTAGTTCCAAGAACCAAAGGGCTGATGGTGTTGGCTGGGCATGGTGGCTCACGCCTGCAATCCCAGCACTTTGGGAGGCCAAGGCGGGCGGATCACTTGAGGTCAGGGGTTCAAGACCAGCTTGACTAACATGGCAAAAGCCCATCTCTACTAAAAATACAAAAATTATCCGGGCCTGGTGGTGCATGCCTCTAGTCCTAGCTACTTGGGAGGCTGAGGCAGGAGAATCGCTTGAACCCGGGAGGTGGAGGTTGCAGTGAGCCAAGATTGTGCCACTGCATTTCAGCCTGGGTGACAGAGCGAGACTCCATCTCTAAAAAACAAAACAAAACAAAAAAACAAAGGGCTGATGGTGTAAGTACCAGCCAAGGACAAAGGACTGGTGTTCCACCTCAAGCAGTCACAGAGCAAATTCCACCTTCCTCCATCTTTTTGTTCTATTCCAACCTTCAGTGGACTGGGTGATGCCCATTTACACTGGGCAGAGCCATCTGCTTTACTCAATCCAACAATTCATTTGCTAACCTCATCTGGAAACACCCTCACAGATCCCCCCAGAAATAACATTCAACAGGGCACCCTGTGTCCCTATCAAGTTGACACATAAAATTTACCATCACAAGTCCACCCCTTGTCAACTGTCCTTTTCCACTGTCCTTCAGAGATGTCTCAGAAAGGGGTCATAGTGTTTCAGTTGTCTGCTTTCAGAGCGTGCCTGCATAACATGCAGAACCATCTGTAAACCATGCCCAAGTCTTCTCTTTCTCTGTCAACTAATTGTAGGGAACTCACCATGAGGCCACAGGTTCAGGCTGGGAGAAACGAGGCAGGGTGGAAGGAGTGGGGACCATGGGCATTTAGGCCTCTTCCTCATGTAACTTACTTGTGTCTTCAGGGCCTGCTTAGGCCCCATCACATATTTCCCATTTCCATTCCACGATGGAGCGCTGCTGTGCACACCGACTCTTGGTTAGTTGGGTAACACCCAGTTCATGATGGGCAGGAATGTAACTTGGTGGCCCATGGTCAAGTATTTAGTTTCTACTAAGACCCAGTAGCAGATCAACAGCTATTTCTCTCTCTCTCTCTTTTTTTTTTTTTTTTTTTGAGACAGGGTCTCACTTTGTCACCGAGGCTGGACTGCAGTGGCACAATTACAGCTCACTACAGCCTCGACCTCCTGGGCTCAAGCAATCTTCCCACCTCAGCCTCCTGAGTAGATGGGACTACAGGCATGCACCACCCCACCCAGCTATTAATACTTTTTGTATTTTTTTATAGAGATGGATTTTTATTTTTTATTTTTTTTTTGAGACAGAATCTCGCTCTGTTGCCCAAGCTGGAGTGCAGTGGCGCTATCTCGGCTCACTGCAAGCTCCGCCTCCTGAGTTCACACCATTCTCCTGCCTCAGCCTCCCAAGTACTGGGACTACAGGCGCCTGTCATCACGCCCGGCTAATTTTTTGTATTTTTAGTAGAGACAGGGTTTCACCGTGTTAGCCAGGATGGTCTCGATCTCCTGACCTCGTGATCCGCCCACCTCGGCCTCCCAAAGTGCTGGGATTACAGACGTGAGACACTGCGCCTGGCCTAAAGATGGATTTTTGCCATGTTGCCCAGGGTGGTCTCAAACTCCTGTGCTCGAGAGAGATCTGCTGGTCTCAACCTCCCAAGGTGCTGGGATTAAAGGAGTGATCCACCACGCCCAGCCAAGAGCTGTTTCTTAAAAGGAGGGTAGTTATCTGCAGAGAATAGTAGGGCTTTGCTCCAAAATCCTAAAGGAGGCTCACCAAGTTTCATTTGGGAGGCTGAGACGGGTGGATTGCCTGAGCCCAAGAGTTCGAGACCAGCCTCGGGAACATGGGGAAACCCTATCTCTACAAAAATTACAAAAGTTAGCCAGATGTGGTGGTGCACACCTGCAGTCAGTCCCAGCTACTAGGGAGGGTGAAGTGGGAGGATCACTTGAGCCTGAAAGGTCAAGGCTGCAGTGAGCTGTGATTGTGCCACTGCACTCCAGTCTGGGTGACAGAGCAAGACCCTGTCTCAAAAAATAAAGTAAAACAAAATCCTAAAGGGCTAGGCTGTGATTAACCTATAGGATATATATATATATGTAGCCAAGAGCTCCAAACAGTATCCCTATCTGCCACTGTCACTTCAAGCACCACTGGATCTGCTAGGTCCTATGGCCCAAGTGGCAAAGCAGCTTGCACAGCAGCCTGGACGTGTTGTAGAGCCTTCTCCTGTTCTGGGCCCCACATAAGACTTGCAGCTTTTCATGTCATTTGGTAAATGGGCCTGTGTAACACATCCAAATGAGGAATGTGTTGCCTCCAAAATCCAAATAGGCCTGCTAGGCATTGTGCCTCTTTTTTGGTTGTAGGAGGGGCCAGATGCAACTACTTATCCTTCACCTTAGAAGGAATATATTGACTGGGCACAGTGGCTCACGCCTGTAATCCCAGCACTTTGGGAGGCCGAGGCGGGCGGATCACGAGGTCAGGAGTTCAAGACCAGCCTGACCAATGTGGTGAAACCCTGTCTCTACTAAAAATACAAAAATAGCCGGGCTTGGTGGCACGTGCCTGTAATCCCAGCTACTCAGGAGGCTGAGGCAGGAAAATCGCTTGAACGGGGAGGCAGAGGTTGCAGTGAGCCAAGATTGCATCATTGCACACCAGCCTGGGAGATAGAGTAAGACTCCATCTCAAAAAAAAAAAAAAAAAAAAAAAAAAGGAATATGTTGACAGACCCCACACCACTGGACTCCCAGAAATTTCACTGAAGTAGAAGGTTCCTGAATTTTTGTTGAATTTATTTCCTACTCTCTGACACAGAAATTTCTCACCAATAAGTCTAGAGTAGTTGCTACTTCTTGCTCACTATGTCCACTTAGCATAATGTCATCAATGTCGTAGACCAGTGTGATACCTGTGGAGGGGAAAGGCAATCAAAGTCTTTGTGGACTAAATTGTGACATAGGACTGGAGAGTTGATTGATATACCACTGAGGCAGGATAGTGACAGAGTACAGCTGGCCTTGCCAGTTGAAAGCAAAGTGCTTCTGGTAGCCTTATGGACAGGGATGGAGAAAAAAGGCATTTACCAGATCAAATAACTGCACACTAGGTACCAAGGGATGTGTTAATTTGCGCAAGCAATGCAACCACCTCTGGTACAGCAGCTGCAGTTGGAATTACCACCTAGTTAAGCTTACGTTAAGTTGAAGTCATCACCTGGCTAATCCACCGTCGTTCTGCAAGATCCATCTGTCTTCTGCATAGGCCAAATAGGAGAGTTGAATGGGCATGTGGTAGGAATCACCACTCCTGCTTCCTTGAAGTCCTCTGCAATCCCTCCAGAAATGCAGCAGGTCCCCCTCATTCTGTATCACATCCTGCAGGTGCTCTGTGGAGCGACATGAACCTCCATCATTCATTTCACTCTGCAACAGTCATTCACTATAAATGGACATTTACAAGGTTTTTCTGATCTGCTCCCACCAGCCTTGTGCACACAGCTTTGTGCACATGTGTGAGTGTTAGAGTTAGAAGTGGAATTGCTCAGGCCAGGCGCAGTGGCTCACGCCTGTGATTCTAGCACTTTGGGAGGCCGAGGCAGGTGGATCACCTGAGGTCAAGAGTTTGAGACCAGCCTGGCCAACATGATGAAACCTCGTCTCTACTGAAAATACAAAAATAAGCCAGGTATGGTGGTGGGCACCTGTAATCCCAGCTACTCAGGAGGCTGAGACAAGAGAATTGCTTGAACCCAGGAGGTGGAGGTTGCAGTGAGCCAAGATCGCACCATTGTACGCCAGCCAAAAGTGGAATTGCTTGATCAAGTTTCATTCATTCAACAAACACCTAATGCGTGTGTACTGTGTGCCCAGCACTGTTCTATATGCTGACCAGACAACAGAAAATAAGGCAGACAAATGTCCCTGCCAACATGGAGCTGGGGGGAGTGGGGAGAGAGTCCAATATTGATTTCTCTGTAGATGCTTCACAAGGTCCTAGAAGGTTTTACTCTCGTCAGGAATGCATTTCCTGACTTCCTCCCCACTACTCTCTATGGGGTGGGGCCTGCAGCAGGGGGTTGGCTTCCTTGATCTTTGCTCTCTACAAGCTGTGCAGGGTCTGATGCTGGGACGGTCCATTTGGGGATGTGCATGTGCATATATGTGTATGCAGTTGGGCACCTGTGTGTGTTCATGTGGTTGGGAAGCGGGGGATGGAAATTGAATAGTCCACTGGAGAGACTGAGGGGCAATAGGAATAGAAGAGACCACTTAATGGTGTTGGAGGGAGCTTGGGACAAAATGATCCATTGAATTGAGGCATGAACAGCCCCTCACAGGTCGCACCACAGAGGTGTGCGAGAGTGGCGGTGATGAGGAACTTAGTACTGTCTTGGAACCTGCTGTTGTGCAATTGTTGTGTGGATACTCCTGGGATCACACGACTGTTGTGTAGACAACCTTGCAGTCATAAAGACAGGGGTGTGGGTAATCCTGGAGTCACAGAGTGGGGTGTGAGCACTCCTGGGGTCACACAGATAGAAGTGTGAATACCACCTGAGGCAGCACACACTGGCATGTGGACAACATGTGGACAGATGGGGTTCTGGACATTCCAGGAGTCCACACACACTGCAGAGCGGACACTCTAGAAATCACACACACTGGATAATGCACACTTTTGGGGTCACACAGAGGGGGATGCAGGCACTTCTGGGGTCAGATTGACTAGGGTTTCAACACTCTTGTTGTCAAACAAACTGAGGGGTGGGCAGTCTTGGGGTCCCAATGATTGGAGTGTGGACATTCCCAGGGTCACATAGATTTGTATGTGGACACTTCCCACGTAGACTGGGGAGCGGACACTCCTGAGTCATCCGGACTGGCTAGTGGACATCCTTAGGGTCCCATACACCAGGATGTGGACATCCTAAAGGTCAGATAGTCTGGGATGTGCATGTCCCTGGGTTCACACAGATTGGAATGTAGAGCCTCTTGGGGCCTCTCAGACTGGAATGTGGCCACTCCTGGGCTCATACAGCCTGAGATGTGGACAACAGTGAGGTCACCTAGAGTACTGGCCGTTCACAAAGATGGGGGTTTTGACACCCCTAGAGTCACTCAGACTGGACTGTGGACAGACTTGGGGTCATATAGACAGAGGTGTGAACACTCCAAGGGCCACCCATATTGGAGAGTAAACATTTCCAGGGTCACACGGGGGTTTGGGACACTCCTAATGTTAAACACACTGGGCAGTGGGCACCTCTGAAATCACACATTGTGGACCAGACACTCCTAGTGTTACACAGACTGGGGTGTGGATACTCCTGGGGCCACAGTGACTAAGGGGGGGACAGTCTTGTGGTCACATAGGCTATGTTGTGAACATTCCTGCAATCTCAGTTTTAGGGAAGTGGATATTCCTGTGGTCCAAAAAAATGATGAATTGGTACCCCTGGGGTCACAGACTGAGGTGTGGATGCTGCCATGGTCGCCCAGGATAGTCATGGACACTCCTCGGTATGCAGATTTGGGAGTAGATACTGCTGACGTCACAGCAGTTGCAGTGTGGGTGGCCCTCGGGTTACATAGACTGGAATGTGAATTACCCTGGGGTCACACAGGTCAGGTGTGAACATCGCTGGGTCTCATAAATGGAGTAACACCCCCTGGACAGTGTGCCTCCTGGGATCACATAGGAAGGGCAGCAGGCTGTCATGGGGTACTACACATGGGGGGTCAGCACTCCCGTGGGTCACTCACATGGGGGCTTGAACACTCACACACAGTGAGTTGTAGACATTCTTGGGGTCACACAGACTGGCTGGATGCTGCTGGTGTCACACAACTTTGGAGTTAGGCACTTCTGGGGTCACACATACTGGCATGTGGACACAACTGTAGTCACACAGATAGGGGTTTGGACACTCCTAGAGTCACACACCCTGTGGTAGGGACATCTCTGTCATCACAAGAGTATGAACACTCGTGTCATACAGACTGGTAAGTGGACGCTCCTGGGGTCAGACAGACTGTGGGGTGGACAGCTGTGCTGTCACACAGAATGCGGAGGGGGTGCCCCTGAGGTCACACACACTGGGGAGGGAATGATGCTGGAGGTCCACATTCAGGAGTCACCGACAAAAGGGGGGAAAGTTTGAATATCACCTAAGCAGTGCACATGACAGACGGGTTATAGAATGTGGGCTTCACTTTTCATCACCGTGGAAGACCCACAGCCGGCCTCTTTTCATGGACATTGAGGATACCGGAGGAAGAGAAACATCTGGAATCTATTGCTGGGAAGGTCTGTAGTGCCTGGGACCTTGGGCTTTTCACTGCTCTTCAGAACTGATTATACTCAGTTGCTTTTTTTTTTTTTTTTAGTCTGTTAAATGGGGATCACTGGCTTCCTGCTTCCCTCACCAGGACATTTTGAAGATGAGGTGAAGTTCTCAGGTTAAAACTGCTTTATAAAGTAAAGCACCCTCTGGATGAGGAGGCCTGAGACTCTTCCTAAAATTCAAAGCAGTGAGCTGGCTGATCAAGGTGGCGTCAGGCCAGGAGCTGGAAGAGTGGACACCTAGTTTGTGATCATGATAACGAATCTAGCTAAGTGACCTGGAGTGAGTCTGTTGCCTGCACTGAGCGTCAGGTTCCTGATCAGTAATATGGGGATGATACCCATCTGACAGGGTGTCACAGTGATGTTTGGCTGTTCCCAAAAGTCACACATGTTGTGCTGTTGCAAAATAGCTGTCCAGCCAGAAATTCCACTTCCCACTGTCTCTTCTTGCCCCTGGGTGGGGCCATGTGACCAATTCTCCCAAATGGAACTTGAGCTAAAATGGTGTGTGTCCTTAAGAAGCAGTAGTGCTTTCCCCATTGCTCTTTGTCTATGTTTTGGAGGTCCTGAGCCCGAGTGGAGGGTGGTGAGGCCACAGTGTCCAGGGAGGCTGGGATCTTTAGCCCCCACATGGAAGTCCGCTCGTTAACCAGGAACACCCACGGCAGTCTGTGATGAGAGCAAGAAATAAACTTTTATTAGCCTGTGAAGCCATGGCATTGTCAGATTGGTTTGTTACTGCAGGAGAAGGAATTCCTCAATACAGTGGATCAAATTCTGTGTGGAAAAGCTCTCTGCACACTGGAAAACTCAGGGACAGGGAAGCATTCTTCCAGAAGGACCTCCTGGCTTCCAGGAGATGACTGCTTCCTCTACTGCAGGAAGAGCTCTGTCCAGGGTGAAGAGAACCAGGCCAGAGCAGAGGTGGTAATCAGGAGAGCATCTGCACCTCCAACCTGGACACTGGCTGCACTGTGGGAGGCTCCTGGACGTGGGACCCTGTTCTCCAGAGGTGAATGAGATGCTGCTTGGTGTTCTGATGCTTGGCTTGGCTTTGGTAACAGGCTTCAGGGTATGTCTGGGAGAACTCAGCCACTCCTTTCCATAAACGGATCGAAGATACCTTTGGTTTTACTAAATGTTTCCAGCAGACGATTTCTTGTCTCCTTAGAATGGAAGCACTTTCCGTTGAGTAACAGAGACCTACCATGCTTCTTCCCCATCCACTGCTGGCCCCAGCACATCTCCCAGGACAAAGCCCAGAGAACCAGTGAGGCAGCAGTCAGGGCTTCCCAAACCATGGCCACCTTCAGGGCCAGTTGGTATTCCTGCAAACACAGGCCTACCAGCATGCTGGGACTCCGCTTGTTTAGCAGATGCATTTCTTTCTCCTCTTCCCCATTTAAAACATTGTGGTGAAATACATATGACAAAATGTATCACTATAATCATCGTAAGTGTACCATTCAGTGGTATTAAATACACTCATAATATTGTGCAAACATCACCACCATCCATCTCCAGAACTCTTCTTCTCTTGTAAAATTGAAACTCTGTACCCAACAACTCCCTATTCTTTCCTCCCAAAAGCCCCTGGCAACCACCCTTCTACTTTCCGTTTCTATGATTTTTTTTTTTCTTTTTGAGACACAATCTCACTCTGTCACCCAGCACAGAGTGCAGTGGCACAATCACAGCTCACTGCAGCCTCGAACTCCTGGGCCCAAGCAATCCTCCTGCCTCAGCCTCCTGAGCAGCCGGGCCCACACGTGTATGGCTGGCTAATTTTTTTTTTTTGAGATGGAGTCTCCCTCTGTTGCCTAGGCTGGAGTGCAGTGGCATGATCTCGGCTCACCGCAACCTCTGCCTCCCAGGTTCAAGCAATTCTCCTGCCTCAGCCTCCCGAGTAGCTGGGACTATAGGCACATGCCACCATGCCCGGCTAATTTTTGTATTTTTGGTAGAGACGAAATTTCACAATGTTGGCCAGGCTGGTCTTGAACTCCTGACCTCTTGATCCACCCACCTCGGCCTCCCAAAGTGCTGGGATTGCAGGCGTGAGCCACCACACCCGGCCTAATTTTTTTTGGGGGGAGGGGGTGGAGGACGGAGTCTCGCTCTGTCACCCAGGCTGGAGTGCAGTGGTGCGATCTCACCTCACTGCAAGCTCCGCCTCCCGGGTTCGCGCCATTCTCCTGCCTCAGCCTCCTGAGTAGCTGGGACTAGAGGCACCCACCACCACACCCAGCTAATTTTTTGTATTTTTCGGTAGACACGGGGTTTCACTGTTAACCAGGATGGTTTCAATCTCCTGACCTCGTGATCTGCCCACCTCGGCCTGCCAAAGTGCTGGGATTACAGGCGTGAGCCACCACATCCGGCCTACCCGGCCTAATTTTTAACTTTTTTGGTAGAGACAGGGTCTCGCTATGTTGTTTAGGCTGGTCTTGAAGTCCTAGGCTTAAGTGATCCTCCTGCCTCAGCCTCCCAAAGTGCTGGGATTACAGGTGTGAGCCACTACACCTGGCCCATCTCTGTGACTTTGACTACACTATGTTTCTCATATAAGTGGAATCATACAGTATTTGTCTTTTTGTGACTGGTTTATTTCGCCTAGCATAGTGTCCTCAAGGTTCATCCATGTTGTAGGATGTGTGAGAAGCCGAAATTTCCTTCCTTTTTGAGGCTGAATAGTATTCCATTGTATGGATAATCCACATTTGCTTAGCCATTCACCTGTCTGTGGACACTTGGGTTGCTTCCATGGTTTAGCTATTGTGAATAATGCTGCTATGGGCATGGTTGTACAAATATCTCTTCAAGACCCTGTTTTCAGTTCTTTTGGATATATACCCAGAAGTGGAATTGCTGAATCATATGGTCATTCTATTTTTTTTATTTTTATTTTTTTTTTGAGACAGGGTCTCGCTCTGTCACCCAGGCTGAAGGGCGTGGTATAATCTCACCTCACTGCAACCTCCACCTCCCAGGTTCAAGTGATCCTCCTGCCTCAGCTTCCCAAGTAGCTGGGACTACAGGTGCATGCCACCATACCTAGCTAATTTTTACATTTGTTGTAGAGATGAGGTTTTGCTATGTTGGCCAGGCTAGTTTCGAACTCCTGAGCTCAAGCAGCCCTCCCACCTTGGCCTCCCAAAGTGCTGGGATTACAGGCGTGAGCCACTGCACTCAGCCTATTTTTAACTTTTTAAGAAACTGTCATTTTGTTTTCCACTGTGGCAGTTCCATTTTATGTTCCCAATAAGAGTACACAAGGGTTTCAGTTTCTCCACATCCTCGCCAACACTTGTTATTTCCTTTTTTTTTTTTTATAGTAGCCATCCTAATGGATGTGAGGTGGTATCTCATTCTAGTTTTGATTCGCATTTCCCTAATAATTAGTGATCTGAACATCTTTTCATGTTCTTATTAGCTATTTGTATGTCTTCTTTGGAGAAATGTCTATTCAAGTCCTTTACCCATTTTTGAATTGGGTTGTTTGTCTTTTCATTGTTGAGTTTTGGGGGTTCTCTATAGATTCTGAATCTTAATCGCTTGTCAGGTATATGCTTTACAAATATTTTCTCCTGTTCTGTGAGTTGCCTTTTTATTAGAAAGTGTATTTCTACTTCAAAGAAAATGTCTGCCTTTCTCTCAAATCTGGAGTTTGTGAGGACTTGAGGACAAACACTGAAATCACATAGGCTCGGTAGCTCAGTTTCCCTGTCCATAAAATGGGCATGCTAGAACCTAGCCTCGCCATCCTAAAGGGTAGTTAAGAGATTATGTGTAAAGAGACTTTGGCAGTTAGGCATTCTTCCCCTTTAACTAATAGAAAGCCCTACTAAAGGCCAGGCGCGGTGGTTCACGCCTATAATCCCAACACCTTGGGAGACTGAGGCAGGTGGATCACCTGAGGTCAAGAGTTCAGGACCAGCCTGGCCAACATGGTGAAACCCCATCTCTACTAATAATACAAAAAAAAAAAAAAAAAAAAGCCAGGAGTGGTGGTGTGCGCCTGTAATCCCAGCTACTCAGGAGGCTGAAGCAGGAGAATCATTTGAACCCAGGAGGCGTAGACTGCAGTGAGCCAAGATTGCGACACTGCACTCCAGCCTGGGTGACAGAGAGTGATACTCCGTCTCAAAAAAAAAGAAAAAAAAAAAATGGTGGAGGGGGGATAGATCTCTGCCCTCCAATCTGAAGAGAGTAGGGATGGGGTAGTGCAAAAGAAGGGGATAGAGATGAAGATTGTAGGGAAAGCAGTGGAAAGCATATTTCATAGAACCACAGACTTGGAGGCAAGGTGAACTGAGTTCTAGGCCTAGTTCTGCATTGGCGCTGCTGTGTGGCTTGGATTCTGTCCCTTGCCTTCTCTGCACCTTGTTTTCCTTTTCTGTATCAGGAAGAGGTGAGCTTAGTGATCTCAAAGGGCACTCCGTGCATTGGTGACCCTGTGGCTTTGACTTGGCCCTGGGGACTGGGCTGTGGAGTCTACCTCAGAGAAGGCCCACTGAGTCTTTAAGATACAGGGTCTCACTCTGTCACCCAGGCTGGAGTGGCGTGCCACGGTCAGCTCACTCCTTGGGCTCAAGCAATCCTCTCACCTGGGCCTCCCAAAGTTCTGGGATTACAGGCATCAGCCACTGTGCCTGGCTGCCCACTGAGTATTTATTTATTTATTTATTTTTGAGACAGAATTTTGCTCTTGTTGTCCAGGCTGGAGTGCAATGGCGTGAGGTTGGCTTACTGCAACCTCCACCTCTCAGGTTCAAGAGATTCTCCTGCCTCACCCTCCCGAGTAGCTGGGATTACAGGCATGCGCCACCACACCTGGCTAATTTTTGCATTTTTAGTAGAGACAGGGTTTCACCATGTTGGCCAGGCTGGTCTCAAACTCCTGACCTCAGGTTGTCTGCCAGCTTCCACCTCCCAAAGTGCTGGGATTACAGGTATGAGCCACCGCACCCGGCCCCTACTGAGTCTTGAATAGAGAAGGTGTAGAGACTGCCACCTAGTAGGGGTGAGGATTTCTCTTCCCCTGGGATTAAGGTCATTTTTGGTTGTCCTTGAAGAGGTCACTCTGAGGGTATATAAAGGACTCCTGGGACAGAGCCAGGGACAGAGCCAGGGGCCCATTTCCCTGTTTATTCAGTGAGGGGGTTAGACAAGATGGTTTCTGCTGGACTTTATAACCCTAAACTGCTGAGGCTGATTGGGTTTAAGGGAGACGGAAGAGAAAGGTGAAGTCTGCATTCCTGGGAATGTGCGAGGCCCTTGGAGGCAGGAAGTGGGGCAGGGGCAGGGGGAGTGGCATGGAGTCAGGGGCTGTCAGAGAAAGACGGAGAGCTCCCCCGTCACAGGGGAGCTGGAGCTGCTTTCAGAGCTAACAACCTGATTTCAGCTGAGGCCTTGACACTGCCTTCACTCAGAGCCCCTAACCCAGCATCGGAGTCCCTGGGGAAGAGTGGATATTCTGGTGGCCTTTTAGCTTCCTTCTGTCGGCTGTTTCACTGCCACCTGCAAAGGCAGCTCAGAGACAACCCTGCTCCCCCAGTCTTGGGGGCCGTGGTGTTTCCATGCCTTTCCTCCAAGAAAAACCCAAACTTTTGTGGATTACCACCTCCCTCTACGCTCCCTCCCTTCCTCCTGTGTAGGTAGAACAATACCTGCACCCTGGAACCTGGGGATATTCTATGTTACATGGTAAAAAGGAACTAAGGCCAGGCATGGTGGCTCACACCTGTAATCCTAGCACTTTGGGAGGCCAAGGTGGGTGGATCACTTGAGGTCAGGAGTTTGAGACCAGCCTGGCCAACATAGTGAAATCCCGTCTCTATAAAAAATACAAAAATTAGCCAGGCGTGGTAGCACACGCCTGTGGTCCCAGCTACTTGGGAGGCTGAGGCAGGAGAATCATTTGAACTTGGGAGGTGGAGGTTGCAGTGAGCTGAGATCGCACCATTGCACTCCAGCCTGGGCAACAGAGAGACCCTGTCTCAAAAACAAACAAACAAACAAAAAAAAATGGAGATAAGGTTGCAGGTGGAATTCAGGTTTCTAACCAGTTGATTTTAAGATAGAGAAATTATCCTGGATTATCCGGTAGACCCAAGGTCATCACAAAAGTCCTTAAAAGTAGAAGGAGGCAGAAGTGATGTGACTTGAGAAGACACAACCACAGTTGCTGGCTTTGAAGATGCAAGAAGAAGGTCATGAGTAAAGGAATGTGGGTGACCTCTCGAAGCTGGAAAAAGCAGAAAAACAGTTTCTCCCCTAGAGCCTCTAAAAGGCAACAGAGCCCTGCTGACACCTTGCTTTTAGCCCATTGAGACCCATAGTAGACTTCAGACCTCCAGAACTGTATGATAGGGCATGGTGGCTCACACCTGTAATCCCGGTACTTTGGGAGACCAAGGCAGGAGCATCGCTTGAGCCCAGGAGTTTGAGATGAGCCCGGGCAACATGACGAAATCCCATCTCTACAAAAAATTTAAAAATTAGCTGGGCATGGTGGTGGCACACCTGTGGCCCCAGCTATTCAGGTGGCTGAGGCGGGAGGATAGCTTCAGCCTGGGAGGCAGAGGCTCCAGTGAGCCGAGATCACACCACTGCACTCCAGTCTGGGTGACAGAGTGAGACCCTGTCTCTAGAAAGAAAAAAAAAAAAAAAAAAAAAAAAGGAACTGTATGAGAGGAAATTCGTGTTGATTTGACCCACTAAGTGTGTGGTAACTTGTTACGGCAGCATTAAGAATTAAGAAACTAGCACAGTGTCCATTTGGTTTTCTTCTGTTGATTCAATTGCAGAAAAGTATAACACTTTTTACTTAAACTAACACTCACAGTACACATCCATTTGTAAAAATTGCTTTTGTTTCTTTCTGTCTCTCCACCCAGTGTTCTTGCCTTCTTTTATTTTTGGCTCCAGTTTTTTTTTTCCCCCCAGTGTTCTTGCCTTCTATCTGTGTATGTGGAGAGAGCATGGTGTGAACCTTGATTATTTGTTGGTAGTGGGATTTGGAGTGTTTTTTTGAGTTTACATCTTTGTGGCTGGGCACAGTGGCTCATGCCTGTAATCTCAGCCCTTTGGGAGGTCAAGGTGGAGTGGATAACCTGAGGTCAGGAGTTTGAGACCAGCCTGGCCAACATTGTGAAACCCCATATCTACGAAAAGTACAAAAATTAGGCTGGACGTGGTCGCTCATGCCTGTAATCCAAGCACTCTGGGAGGCTGATGAGGGTGGATCACCTGGGGTCAGGAGTTCGAGACCAGCCTGACCAATACAGTAAAACCTGGTCTCTACTAAAAAAATACAAAAAAAACTAGCGAGGCATGGTGGTGTGTACCTCTAATCCCAGCTACTCAGGAGGCTGAGGCAGGAGAATTGCTTGAACCCGGGAGACAGAGGTTGCAATGAGCCAAGATTGCACCACTGCACCCCAGCCTGGGTGACAGAGCGAGATTCTGTCTGGAAAAAAAAAAAAAAAAAAAAAATTAGCCAAGCGTGGTGGCAGGCACCTGTAATCCCAGCTACTAGGGAGGCTGAGGCAGGAGAATTGCTTGTGGGAGGCGGAGGTTGCAGTGAGTAGAGATCACGCCACTTCACTCCAGCAGCCTAAGTGACAGAGTGAGACTCCATCTCAACAACAACAACAACAAATTGTTTTTTTTTTTTTTTTTTTTTTTTTGCCAAAACAGTGAGGTCATGATTATGTATTTTCATTGACAAAGCCTGTGTTGCTACCCACGGCCACCACTGAGTGAGCAACCTGCCCATACCTGATGAGCTCTTCCCAAAGCAAACCACCCCAGCCCAAATGCAGCCAGCTGCCTTCTACTCTTTCCCCATTTCACGCAAATAGATAACATTCATCTCTGGCTGTTATAGACTGAATTTTGTCCCCCTCCAATTCATATGTTAAAGCCCCTAGTAGCTCAGAATGTGAGTGTATTTGGAGATAGGGCCTTTAAAGATGTGATTACATTAAAATGAGGTTGGCAGGGTGGGCTGCAATTCAATCTGTCTTGTGGCCCTTATAAGGAGAGGAGATCAGAACACAAACATGGGTGCACAAGAAGGAAGGACCATGTGGAGACATGGGGAAGAGGTGGCCATCTACAAACCAAGGAGACGGGCTTCAGAAGAAACCAACCCTGCTGACACCTTGATCTTTGATTTCTAGCCTCCAGACTGTGAGAAAATAAACTTCTGTTGTTGAAACCACCCAGTCTGGTATTCTGTTATGGAAATCTTAGCAAGCGAATATGCTGGCATTATCACCTCTTTTGCTCCAAAGAAACAACTTTTGGCCACGTGCAGTGGCTCACGCTAGTAATCCCAGAGCTTTGGGAGGCAGATGTGGGAGGATCTCTTGAGGCCAGGAGTTCGAGACCAGCCTGGCCAACATGGTGAAACCCCGTCTTTACCAAAAATACAAAAAAATTAGCCGGGCATGGTGGCACACTCTTGTAAAAAATAAATAAATAAAAGCATTAAAATGTGTACTATTCTGAGAGCTAATTTAATTAGTCAAAGATACTTCATTTTCACTGTCTTGTAAACTCCCGACAAACCTGTAACCCTGTGACAAGTCAGAATGGCACTTATGATTCCCCACTGGGCAGAAGGAAAACTGAGTCCCATGGGGGACACATGACTTGGTCAAAGCTACATAGCCAGAATTCAGATTTTCAGACTCCAACCCTGAAGCCTTGAGATCAGGAAGATGTGGAAAGGGAGCCAGGAATTTGGTCTTCTCATCTCTGACAGTCCGTCAAATCACAGTCTTCTGGAAGAATCACATGGGTGTTTGGTCCAGATCTCTAAGATGGCCCCATCCTATCCTTCAGAGAGCCTTTTATAAGTAATGAAAAGCATACAAAACATTTGCTTAAAAGTTGCTAATGGCCAGGTGTGGTGGCTCACGCCTGTAATCCCAGCACTTTGGGAGGCCAAGGCAGGCGAATCTTGAGGTTAGGAGTTCGTGACCAGTGTGGCCAACATGTTCTCTATTAAAAAATACAAAAAAAAATTAGCCGGACATGGTGGTACACGCTTGTAATCCCAGCTACTCAGGAGGCTGAGGCAGGGGAATTGCTTGAACCAGGGTGGTGGAGGTTGCAGTGAGCTGATATCGTGCCACTGCCCTCCAGCCTAGGTGACAGAGCGAGACTGTCTTAAAAAAAGAAAAAAAAAAAGTTGCTAATATTAATTTTATATATTTTTGCCCTCCTCCCCTTTTTTTAGAGACAAGGTCTTGCTCTGTCACCCAGGCTGGAGTGCAGCAGTGAAATCATAGCTCACTATAGACTTGAACCCCTGGGTTCAAGTAACAAAAACCATAGAAGACATTTGTTTAACACTTCCTAATTTTAATTTTACAGATACAAAACCAAACCAGACCCTTCCTGGCTCTTTCCATTAACTCAAGGTTAACACATGTGTTATTTAGACATCCCTATTAATGGGAATATGGATCAATTTTAATTTTTTAATTTTTAAACATTTTTGTGGAGACAGGGTCTTGCTATGTTGCCCAGGCTGGTCTCGAACTCCTCGGTTCAAGAGATCCTCCTGCTTCAGGCTCCCAAAGTGCTGGGATTACAGGTGTCAGCCACCGTGCCTGGCCTCAGTTCTTATTTTTATTTTTTATTTTTATT
Organism: Papio anubis; assembly: GCF_008728515.1. Classification (NCBI taxonomy): domain Eukaryota; kingdom Metazoa; phylum Chordata; class Mammalia; order Primates; family Cercopithecidae; genus Papio; species Papio anubis. The sequence goes on from NC_044996.1 coordinate 96,670,881, forward strand.
TTTTTGATACAGAGTCTCACTCTGTCACCCAGGCTGGAGTGCAGTGGTGCGATCACGGCTCACTGTAACCTCTGCCTCCCAGGTTCAAGCGATTCTCCTGCCTGAGCCTCCTGAATAGCTGGGACTACAGGCACATGCCACCACACCCGGCTAATTTTTGTGCTTTTAGTAGAGATGGGATTTCACCATGTTGACCAGGCTGGTCTTGAACTCCTGGCCTCAGGAGATCCACCCTTCAGCCTACCAAAGTGCTGGGATTACAGGTGTGAGACCTGCCTGGCCAACATGGTGAAACCCCACCTCCACAAAAGATACAAAAATTAGCCTGGTGGCACACGCCTGTAGTACCAGTTACTTAAGAGGTTGAGGCAGGAGAATCGCTTGAACCTAGGAGGCAGAGGTTGCAGTTAGCTGAGATCATACCACTGCACTCCAGCCTGGGCAAGTGAGACTGTCAAAAAAAAAAAAAAGAAAGAGAAAATATTCACCAATCACATCTGGGCTGTACAGGCAGGTGAGAGGTCAGGGGCCGCGCGGGGCCCTGGGGCGTCAGGGGAAGTATAAGTGGTTGGAATGGGGGCAGGCCATGTGGAGAAAGGATCAGGACTTGACTGTGAGCCACTGCTCATGTAGGGCATGAAGAATGTGGGAGCTTACTCGGGAGTCTAAGGTGGGAGGATTGCTTGAGCCCGGGAAGTCAAGGATGCAGTGAGCTGATACCGCACCACTGCACTCTAGCCTGAGCGACTAGCCTGAGCGACAACAAGACTGTCTCTAAAAAAAAAGTGGGAACTAGAGTCAACTCCTGAGCTGGCATGTGAGTAACACTCACCCCCATCTCTCCCTGACCTTTCTAGGTTCGCAGAGAGCACAGTTGGCAGGGGAAGGTAAAGAAAGAGGTGGAGATGGAATTGGGGGGGTGTGCTGCTACAGCATATGGTGTTGTGATCTCTGCTCACTGCGAACTCCGCCTCCCAGGTTCCAGTGATTCTCCTGCCTCTCAGCCTGCCAAGTAGCTGGGATTACAGGCGTGCGCTACCACGCCCGGCTAATTTTTGTTTTTTAGTAGAGACGGGGTTTCGCCGTGTTGGCTAGGCTGGTCTGGGACACCTGACCTCAAGCAATCCTTCCACCTCAGCCTACCAAACTGCTGGGATTACAGGTATGAGCCACCGCACTCGGCCCCATTTGAAATTATTTAGGAAAATTTAAAGATATGCATCCCTGATGACCCAGAAATTCCATCCCTCCAAGTACACTAAGAGAAGGGAGCAAGCAAATCAGGAAATATACTCAATCATCACTAGGTGATATACACTCAGTCCTGAAACTCAGCCAATTAGCAACGGCCCCCGTGAAAGTCAGCCAAAGTCAGCCAATCAGTGACAGCCCCACCCTTCTAGACAACAGCCAGTCAGCGAGCAGTCTTTCCTGTCGCCGCCATTTTAAAGTCGCGCCTTGGTAGCAGCCTTATTGCAGTGAGTAGAGGAACATGCTAGAAAGCCCCGTGGCCTGCCTCTCAATGCTCCCGCTTCCCGAAGTGTGCCCATCACTGAAGACCTGGCTTCCCAAAACTTTCCCAAAGGTCTGGCTTTGTTCTGGAATATATCGTCTGACAAGTACAGCTTTCCCTCACAAGTAAGCACAAAATTGGCTTTATTTGCATTGAATATCCAGTACAATTTGTGGTAAATTCACGAGTTCTTAGGATTTGTTTATGCATAACGACGTGTAACAGAGCACTGTGAGATGCTTAAATTCAATCTTTTAAGTTCTTGGGGTTGCTAAGAATCTCTTTTTTGTGTTTATTTAACTCTCAAGCTGCTAAAATGTAGGTATAAATTTCGTGATAAATTTTCTGAACAGTAGACATTTATGAACGAGAAAAAAGTCCTTTTGAAGCTCTTTGAGTACTATCCAATGGTTCATTCAATATCAAAAATAGTAGAAAGTCAGATACAAACCAGTATAGTCTAGCTAAGTATAAAGGACATAAGATTTCCTCAACTCACGCCAAAGAAACTGATAAATAAATTTTTGGCCAGGCGCGGTGGCTCACACCTGTAGTCCCAGCACTCTGGGAGGCCGAGGTGGGATCAGGAGCTCAGGAATTCCAGACCAGCCTGGTTACCATAGTGAAACCCTGTCTCTCCAAAAATACAAAAAATTAGCCAGGTGTGGTGGTGTGCACCTGTATTCCCAGCTACTTGGGAGGCTGAGGTGGGAGAATTACTTGAGTCCAGGAGGTCGATGCTGCAGTGAGCCATGATCACCCCCTTGCACTCCAGCCTGGGCGACAGAGCAAGATCCTGTCTCTAAATAAATAAATAAATAAGAATTTTTTTTTTTTTGAAAAGAAAAAGACCTGTTAATTAGGCTGTTTCGAGTAAAATCCCTTTCAGTTGAGATTTCAGAAAGAAGAGAAATTTTTTGCAGAGACTTTTATTGAATTTGGATCTTATGAGAAAAATGTGCTGCTTTTGGTGCTAGAGACTTTGAATTTTATTGTTTTTTTCCAAGAACTGGCATTTGGTTCCATTAATTTTCCCTTCCCCTTTCCCCTTTCGAGTCTCACTCTGTTGCCCAGGCTGGAGTGCAGTGGCACTGTGTTGGCTCACTGCAACCTCCATCTCCTACGTTCAAGCAGTTCTCCTGCCTCAGCCTCCTGAGTAGCTGGGACTACAGGCGCCCACCAACACACCTAGCTAATTTTTATATTTTTAGTACAGATAGGGTTTCACCATGTTGGCCAGGCTGGTCTCGAACTCCTGACCTCAGGTGATCTGCCCACCTCGGTGTCCCAAAGTGCTGGGATTACAGGCGTGAGCCACTGTGCCCGGCCTCCATTGATTTTCTCTATTGTTTTTGCTTTCAATTTCATTGATTTCTGCTCTTACATTTTTATTTTTTATTGATTTTGAGACAGGGTCTGACTCTGCCACCCAGGCTGGTGTGCAGTGACATGATCTTGGTTCACTGCAACCTCTGCCTCCCAGGTTCAAGTGATTCCCCCCTGCTCAGCCTCCCAGGTAGCTAGGCTACAGGCACATGCCACCAAACGTGGTTGATTTTTTTTTTTTTTAATTTCTTTTTTTTTTTTTTTTTTGAGACGAAGTCTCACTCTGCCTCCCAGGTTGGAGTGCAGTGGCCCAATCTTAGCTCACTGCAACCTCTGCCTCCCAGGCTCAAGCAATTCTCGCGCCTCAGCCTCTCGAGTAGCTGGGACTACAGGCATGTGCCACCATACCCGGCTTTTTTCTCTGAGGCGGAGTCTCATTGTTGTCGCCCGGGCTGGAGTGCAATGGCGTGATCTCAGCTCACTGCAACCTTTGCCTCCCTGGTTCCAGCAATTCTCCTGCCTCAGCCTCCTAAGTAGCTGAGATTATAGGTGTCAGTTTTTTGTGTTTTTAGTAGAGATGGGGTTTCACCATGTTGGCCAGGCTGGTCTCCAACGTCTGATTCGCCCACACTGGCCTCCCAAAGTGCTGGGATTACAGGTCTGCGCCACGGCGCCCGGCCTGGCCGCCCTTATCTTTATTATTTCATTCCTTCAGGTGTAATTTTTAGACTTTCCTAAATTGGAAATTCAGATAATTGATTTGAGACCTTTCTTTTCTCATGTAAGCATTTTAATGCCATCAGTTTTCTTCTGATCACTACTCTAGCTGTATCTCATAAATTTTGATTTGTTGTATTTTCATTTTTTTCAATTCACAATAGTTCTTTAATTTCCCTTGTGATTTTCTCTTTGGCTCATGGGTTAAAGTGTTTTGTGGCTGGGCGGGGTGGCTCATGCCTGTAATCCTAGCACTTTGGGAGGCCGAGGTGGGTGGATCACCTGAAGTCAAGAATTCGAGACCAGCCTGGCCAACATGGTGAAACCTCACCTCTACTAAAAATACAAAAACTAGGCGGACGTGGTGGCAGGCGCCTGTAATTCCAGCTACTGGGGAGGCTGAGGCAGGAGAATCGCTTGAACCCAGGAGGCGGAGGTTGCAGTGAGCCGAGATCATGCCACTGCACTCCAGCCTGGGCAACAGAGCAAAAACTCTGTCTCAAAAAAAGAAAAAAAAAAGTGTTTTGTTTAATTTACAAGTATTTCGGGATTTTTCAGATATATTTCTGTTATTGATTTCTAGTTTAATTCCATTATGGTAAAAGAATATATTTTCTGTGATTTCTGAGCTGTTTGGGTGTAAGATCTCAGAACACTTTTCAGGGCTGGTTCTCAGGTTATGAGGCCGTTCTTTGAGCATTTTTTTCCCACTTGCTTTGCCTGCATTAACAGCATGTTCTTTAGGTGGTCTCTCCAGGCAGTACAAGTGTGTCACCTTCATTTTGTTTGTGTTCAGGCCTCTGAATTGTTTTGTTGTCTACATGGAGTTATGTGGTCTCATGGTGGGCACGGTGGCTCACGCCTGTAATCCCAGCACATTGGAAGGCCCAGGCCAGTGGATCACCTGAGCCTAGGATTCGAGGCTCCCATCTGGTGAAACCCCATCTCTAGAAAAAAATAGAAAAATTAGTTGGGTGTAGTGGCCTGCTCCAGTAGTCCCAGCTACTGGGGAGGCTGAGGTGGGAGGATTGCTTGAGCTGGGAAGGCAGAGGTTGCAGCGAGCTGTGATCACATCACTGCACCCCAGCCTGGGTGACAGAGTGAGACCCTGCAAAAAGAAGATGTGGTCTCTGTACAGATTTAATCTGTATCCCAGGTGGTGAGGTCTCCGAGCTGTTTTGGAGTCTGTGTCCAGGGTATGAGGTATGTAAGGTGTTTGGGATTTGTTTTCCCAGCTTGCAACGTCCCTGAGGTGTTTCGGCCTTTGTGCCCCAGGGTATGAGGTCTCTGAAATGTTTGTAGGATTTTGTGATGAGGATGAGATCTATGAAGTGACTGAGAATCTATTAAGATATGTTCCATTATTGAGTTCTCTAAATTTTGTTTTGTGGTCTGTGTTCAGTGTGAGTTCCCTGAACTGTTTTGGACTCTGTGTCCCATGGTGTGAGATCTCTGAGCTCTTTCGTGCTCTGTGTGCAATGATGTGAAGTCCCTGAGCTATCTGGGCGTTTCCAGTAATGAGGTCTCATTCTGTTTCACAGCCAGCTGGTACTGTATGGTATAATTGCCTTTATGCGTTTGCCGTTTTCCCCCTTAGTTGTTTGCTCCTCTCATTCTTGTGCACACAGGACTGTGCACGTATGTATGATTATTTCCTTAGAACACATCCTTAAAAGTGAAACTGCCAGGCCAAAGGAGTCATTTATTCAACAGATCCCCTTTTGAGCATCTACTGTGTGCAGGGCAGTTTCAGGCGGAGACTCTGGGGGTCTAGAAATATACACATCCCTCCCTGCCTTCATGATGGTGACATTCCAGTAAGGAGGGGTGTCTGCTTTTTATTTTGATAAATGCTGCCACACAAAGGCACACTTCCATCAGTGGCCTCAGGGGAATGAATGCCCATTAATGGGCAGTGGCTCTGCAGCAAGGGTTTGGACGCCTGGGCCTTTGCTCTCAACCGGATGATCAGAGTATGGGGCAAGGAGAGTGCTCTGGGACATGGGTTTGGGGAGACAGGGCTGGAACATGGGCAGGAGGAAGGCATGAAAGAGAGAGTCCATTTAGTAGTTTTGCGGTGAACTGAAGATTGATTCACTTGACATTGACATGAAAGAGTCCTTGTCGCACACACAAGGAGAGTGTGAGCGGTGGAAATGAAGGGTTAATGGCTAGACTGTGCAGCTCCAGGACCATACCACTACGGTGATGGGAGGTACCACAGGGGAGGGGTCGTGTATTCCGGAAGACACCATTGTACTAGTGGAGACACGAACGGTCTCCTCATCCCGCGAGTGGATCGGCCTCCACCCTAGACCGAGGAGAGAATGGCTCTGCCTGGACCGACCCCCGCGCCGGGCGGACCGGATCTTCGGCCTAAAGCGTCCACCTTTCTGGAAGCCGCCACCACCAAGCTTTTATTAATATATCCGTTCCCGCCGGGTTGGCTGTACAGATGCGAATCAACTCCGGGGGTGGGGTGAGGAGCAAGGCCGCGGAGCGGTGATTGCTTCCTGGACGAGTTGCGTAGGGCGGGACAAAGTCCTGCCCTGAGCTCTGATTGGTCACCGCGAGACTGCCTACCTAAGCTCTTCCAGGGTACCGAGGTTTTCCGGGATCACTAAGAGGCTACAAACCGGGTCCTTCGGCTCCGCGCTCCCATTGGCTGCTGTTTCGGCGCAAGCGCTTTGGCTCCTGGGTTGGCGTTCAGGGTTGCCGAGGCAGGGCTTTGGCTACTGGAGACCGTAGGTTCGAATCCCGTCTGGGAACTTCAACTTGTGCATCTGTAAAAGAAGCTGGCATTATTGGCTTGTACTCAAGGGCTGGCACAGAGTGTGTCGGGTAATCTTTTCCATTTTCTTTTACCTATTCTTTCTTTTTTTAAACAATGCCTATTGCATCCCATTATACTGATTTCAGGACCCACTCACCGTTCACAACAGTACTGAGAAAAACTCTTCTCCAGGTCCCTGGCATTTGTTTTTCAGGCTACCTGTAGGTCTGAGTCCAGCAGATAAGATTCAAGGTGATCTCATGATCTTCCTCCAGGCCAGCTCCCATCTCCCAGAAGAGGGTGACTTGGAGGCTTCTCCCAGGACCAGGCCTGACTAGGAGTGTGATGGGGTGGGCCATAAGTGACTAAAGAGAGATGCATGGTTTCATGCTCTGGGATGCTGAAGAGCTTGTGGCAATTACAAGGAGAATTTTGGAGCGAGGGCAAGACTTAAAAGAGTACACTTTTAAATGATGGGATGTTAAACATTGGACAGGGGAGGTGTTTGGCTGGTGAGAGGGGTAGGTAGTAGGAATAAAGTGGTTCTCAAGTCAAGTCAGCTCATCATAAGGTAGTTATTACACTCTGCAGTTTGGAGGACTGTGTGCAGGATGTGAAGTCTGATTTGTTTTGGAATCTCAGTTCAGAGTATGACTTATAAAAAGACTGTAAAGGCTCTTTGCTGTTTGAAAATCTGTGTCTCAGAGGTTTAGGTGTTTGAGATGTTTGTGGGTCTCTGTCCCAGGGTTGGTTTCTTTTTGTTTGTTTGTTTGTTTGTTTTTCTTTTCTGTTTTTCTGTTTACGTTGGTCCAGAATGTCCGAAGGTTTCTAACCTGTTTATGGATCTTTGTCCCCGGATGTGCAGGATTTTTTTTTCTTTTTTTTTTATGTGTGTGTCTTTACTTTTATTTATTTATTTTTGAGACAGGATCTTGCTCTGTCACCCAGGCTGGAGTGCAGTTGTGTGATCTCAGCTCACTGCAGCCTTCACTTGCCAAGCTCAGGTGATTCTCCCACCTCAGCCTCCTGAGTAGCTGGGACTACAGACACATGCCACCACACCCGGCTAATTTTTTTTATTTTTTGTGGAGATAGGATTTTACTATGTTGCCCAGGCCTTTTTGTATGTTTTTAGAGGCCGGGTCTCTCTCTGTTGCCCAGGCTGGAGTGCAGTGGTGCAATCATGGCTCACTTCAGCCTTGACCTCTGGCTCAAACAATCCTCCCACCTTAGCCTCCTGAGTAGCTGGGACCACAGGCACATACCACCATGCCTGGCCCGGCTAATTTTTTTTTTTTTTTTTTTTTTTCTTGTATGCTGGGCATGGTGGCTCACACCTGTAATCCCAGCACTTTGGGAGGCCAAAGTGGGTGGATCACTTGAGCCCAGGAGTTTTAGACCAGCCTGGCCAAGTTGGTGAAACCCTATCTCTACCAACAAACAAACAAACACACACAAATGTAGCTGGGTATGGTGGTACGTGCCTGTCGTCCCAGCTACTCAGGAGGTCAAGGCTGCAGTGAACGGTGATTGCACCACAGCTCTCCAGCCTGAGCAACAGAGCAAGACCCTGTCTCAAAATAATTTTTTTTTGTGGCAACAGGGTCTCCCTCTGTTTCCTAGGCTGATCTCAAACTCCTGGGCTCAAATGATACTCCTGACTCAGCCTCTCAAAGTGTTGGGATTACAGATGTGAGCCACCGCACTCGGCCTTTTTTTTTTTCTTAAAATTGATTTTCATTTTTCTTTTATTGGCATTTCTGTGACTGCTAGAGGAGCTTAACATTGTTTTCTGTGCTTGTTGGCAAGATGTATTTAAGTTTTTTTTTTGTTTTGTTTTGTTTTGAGACAGGGTCTCACTGTGTTGCCCAGGCTGAGTACAGTGGCATGCACATGGCTCACTGCAGCCTTGACCTCCTGGGCTTAAGCAGTCCTCCCACCTCAGCCTCCTGATCCTAAGTAACTGAGACCACAGCCATGTGCCACCACACCCCACCAATTTTTTTAATTTTTTTGTGAAGACCACGTCTCACCATGTTGCCCAGGCCGGTCACGAACTCCTGGGCTCAAGGGATCCTCCTGCCTTACCCTCCCAAAGTGCTGGGATTACAGGCATGAGCCACTGCACCTGGCCTTATTTAAGTTTTCTAAATTCCCTTTTATGTCCTGTGATCATTTTTGTTAAAATTTTTATTTTATTTTATTTTTTGGACACAGGGTCTTGCTTTGTCACCCAGGCTGGAGTGCACTGGCGTGATCATGGCTCACTGAAGCATCGACCGCCTGGGCTTAAGCAATCCTCCCACCTCAGCCTCCCAAGTAGCTGGGAATACAGGTGTGTACCACCACCTTGGGCTAATTTTTGTATTTTTTTAGGGAAGGAGTTTCACCATATCGCCCAGGCTGATCTCCAACTTCTGAGTTCAAGCGATCTACCCACCTCACCCTCTGAAAGTGCTGGGATTACAGATGTGAGCCACTGTGTCCAGCCTTTAACGTTTTTTAAATTTTCAAAGCACTTTAGACTTAAAAAAATTATAAAAATAGTACAGAGAGTTCTTGTATACTCTTTTTCCCTTAATGTTAACTTATATAATCTTAGTACAATTTTTTAAACCAGGAAATGAATGACACTGTTATTTATGAGCTGTTGTTCACCTGTTTGTGTCCAGGGTGTGAAATATCTGAGCTCTTTGGACCCAGAGCTCTCTTGGGTTTTGTGTCTCGTGATGTGTTGTCTCTGAACATTTGGTGTATGTTTTTAGATGCTAGCGCTTTCATCTTCTTGGTAGTCTTTGTTGCAGAGTATGATGTCTTTGACCTGTTAGTGGTCTCGTTAGGCTTGTCTTCTCTGGGCTGTATGGGCTTCCATGTTCAAGGTGTGAGGTTTCTGAGCACTTTGAAGGACTATATTCAAAGATGTGTGTACTATCAGCTGGTTTTTATTGTCTTCTATCAGAGATTATGAGGTCAGTAAATACTTTTAGATTCTGTGTCCAGGGCAGGGTTCCTCAGCCTTGGGACTATTGACATTTTGGACCAGAAATTTCTTTTGTTATGGAGGGCTATTCTTTGCATTGTAGGATCTATTGTATTCGTTTACTAGGGCTGCTGTCATGACAAAGTACCACAATCTGGGTAGCTTAAATGGCAGAAATGTATTGTCCCACAATTCTGGAGGCTGGAAGTGTGAGATCAGGGTGTTGGCAGGGTTGGTTCCTTTGGGGGCTGTGAGGGGAATGTGTGCCCTGCATCTTTCCTAGCTTCGCATGCCTGCTGGTAATCTTTGCTGTTCCCTGGCTTCTGTTGCATCACCCCATCTCTGCTTTCATCTTTACCTGGCATTCTCCCTGTGTGTCTGTGTCCAAATTTCCCCTTTTTATAAAGACAACAGTAGCGCAGGATTAGGATTAGGCACTCTACTCCAGCATGATCTCTAACTTAACTAATTACATCTGCAACAACCCTATTTCCAAATAAGGTCACATTCTGAGGTACTGGGGTTTAGGACTTCAACGTAGGAATTTTGAGGGGATATAATTTCACCCGTAAGAGATGTTTAGCATGAGAGAGAAAGGGAGGAAAGAAGGGAGCAGCCCCTGATACCCAGAAGCAGGCCTGACCCCGTAGCTAGGCCATGTTATTCTCCTAACAGACATGAACAATCTCACCGAATACTAGCCTCAGGTAAGGTTAGTCTGAGACCATGATAAAATCGACAGAGCTTGGCTGGATGAGGTGGCTCACATCTGTAATCCTAGCACTTTGGGAGGTCGAGGTGGGCAGATCGCTTGAGCTCAGGAGTTCGAGACCAGCCTGGACAACATGGTGAAACCCCGTCTCTACAAAAAATACAAAAATTAGTTGGGCATGGTTGCGGGTGCCTGTAATCCCAGCTACTTGAGGGACTGAGGCTGGAAGATTGCTTGAACCCAGAAATTTGAGGTTACAGTGAGCTGAGATCATGCCACACTGCACTACAGCCTGGGGATAAAGTGAGATCTTGTATCAAAAAAATAATAAAATAGGCCGGGCGTGGTGGCTATGCCTGTAATCCCAGCACTTTGGGAGGCTGAGGCGGGCGGATCATGAGGTCAGGAGATTAAGACCATCCTGGCTAACACGGTGAAACCTCACCCCTGCTAAAAATACAAAAAATTAGCCGGGCGTGGTAGTGGGCACCTGTAGTCCCAGCTACTCTGGAGGCTGAGGCAGGAGAATGGCATGAACCTGGGAGGTGGAGCTTGCAGTGAGCCAAGATCGCGCCACTGCACTCCAGCCTGGGAGACAGAGCGAGACTCCATCTCAAAAAAAAAAAAAAAAAAAAAATAGAACACAGCCACTTTATAATGCTGTCTAAGCACAAACAAAAATAAGGATTCACTGTGTTGCCCATAAAATACCAAATATTCTCCTCTCTTGGTTAAAATGAGTGACTGCCACTTCCTTACCAATGACAGCGTTAGCCTCACTCTGTTCTGCCCTCCCTATAGATAAGATTTATTGAAATACCCAATTGTAAAATTGCCCTTGTTTTTTGACAGCATCTAATCTAGAGTGAGCCCCCACTTCCTTAGACCTTCCCCCAAATCACTCAAACCCCACCACCCCACACTTCCCCATGGAGTGCGTTCTCCCTCGCTGCAATGAGTAATCATCCCAACTTGTTCAACTACAGGTATGTTCCTGGGTGGGGCGGGGGTCTTTGGCTAAAGGACACTGGCAAGCAGTATCCCTGGCTTCAACTCACAGATGACAGTAGCACCCCCACAACACACACACACATTTGTGACAGCCAAAATGTCCTTAGATATTGCCAAATGTTCTTTGGGGGGCAGAATAGCCTCTGGTTGAGAACCACTGGTCTGGGGTATGAAGCATTTGAACAATTTGGGGGTCTTTGTCTGAGGTTTATAGTGTGAGGTCTGTGGTCTGTCTTACGGTTTCTGTTCCAAGGTTTGAAAGCTCTGAGCTCTTTCGGGGTGCTATATCAGGAATTAGTGACCTTATCACATACCGAATCCAGACATGTAGTATGTGTGACATCCCCCTTTCCCTCTGCCTGAACTATATGCCAGTTCAGAAAGGCAGTGAGGGTTGGGTATGGTGGCTCACGCCTAGAATCCCAGCATTTGAGAGGCCAAGGTGGGTGGATCACTTGAGGTCAGGAGTTTGAGACCAGCCTGGCCAACATGGCAAAACCCTGTCTCTACTAAAAATACAAAAATTAGCCAGGTATGGTGGTGCATGCCTGTAATCCGAACTACTTGGGAGGCTGAGGTTGCAGTGACCCGAGATCGCACCACTGCACTCCTGGGCAACAGAGCAAGACTCTGTCTCCAAAATAAAGAAAAAGAAAAAGAAAGGTGGTGAGAAGTAGGAACCCCACAGTTGGTTGTGAACTCCTCCACTCCACATTAGGATCAGGATTCACAGCAATCCCAGCCTCTTTGTCTAGACCAGCAGGCTTCCCTGGGCCACATTGGAAGAATAATTGTCTTGGGCCACACATAAAATACACTAACACTAACAATAGCTGATGAGCTAAAAAAAAATTGCCAAAATATCTCATAATGTTTTAAGAAAATTTACGAATTTGTGTTGGGCTGCATTCAAAGCCATCTTGGGCTGCATGTGACTCGTTGGCCTTGGGTTGGACAAGCTTGGCCTAGACCATAAAGTATAAATGACCAACTTCCTTCAGAACCTATCTCACCCTCTGTTCTGGAGGGCACAGTCTCCGTTGACACTGTTTGTGGAGATTGTTGTTGTAGGGAGATGTTTGTTCTGTGTCTCCTGACATCAGCGACTGAGTGGGGACCCCCATCTCTCAGGATGGACGTTGCTCAGATGGATGTTGGAGTCCATCTTCCCTTAGGCTTTGATCACGCTGATGATAACCCAGAACACATGGACTTTGGAGTCTGATAGACCCTCTTTCAAAACCTGGAACCCAAGTCCTGGTTGGATGGTAGGAGAGTCTAGCGTTTTGGATCATCTCTCTAAACCTTGATCTGCTGAGGTTTTTACAAGACTGGTAAGAAGCGGTAGGACAATGCACAGTTACACGCTCTCCTGATTTCAGTCCCTTCCCCCTAATCCCACACTCCTTCTGAAAGCAGAATTCAGGGCTAGGGGAAGGGAAGCAGGCAATCCATATAAATGCCAGGGGCCAGTGTGGGCCTGGGACTATCTCAGTTGGAACTTAGGAATCATGTGCACATGTTGTTTAATGTAAATGTATGTTGGGTTTAAGAAAGAGTAAACAGAATTGTGTCTTCATCTCCAGTAAATCCACAATTTTACTTCGGTGGTTCTCTTGAGAACATGCATAATAGATTGTGCACCATGAGGCAAGGATGCACAGTGAGAAAAAACTTTGTTCCTCTTCCAAAAACTGTGGTTATGAGACAGGTTTATACATTTATGTGAGAGGCAGGGTATGAACTCCAGAGAAAGACTTTAGGGGAGGATGCAGGGCCCCAGTGGCTCCAAGTAGTCTCAAGAGAAATAAAAAATAGTTTGGACTAAATGAAAATCCAAATAAAACTTACCAAATTTGTGGGATGCAGCAAAGCAGTACTTACCTAGAGGGAAATTTAAAAGGCACTATGGCTTCTGCTGTGCTTTTTCTTGGATCACTGACTCTAGTGGAAGCCAGCCATCATTCGAGGATGCTCAAGCAGCCAAAAGCTGGTTGTTTTTTATGTGGCAATAGATAACTCATAAGAGGTGTTTCTGAGCTCTTTGATGGGTCTGTCTGGAGTTCGAGACTTTGGAGCTTTTTCCGGGTCTGTATCCATGCCATGATGTCTGGGTCTTTTGGGCATTCTGTGTTTCGCATTTTTAAGTGACCTTTTGGGGTTTTCTCTCTAGGTTTTTATATCTCTGAATTATTTGGGGATCTATGTTCCAAAGCATGGGGATTCTGGGCTTTTTTTTTTTTCTGTTCATATCCAGAATGTGATCAAGTCCAGAATTTGAATTATCTGAGCTCTCTGGCAGTCTGTTCTGGGTATGAGGTCACTGAAGTGTTTGGCAGTCAGTGTCCCGGGTTTCACATCCATGAACTCTTTGGAGGACTGTGTATTGTTTCTGTGTATTCTTTGAGGTATATGGATTTCTAAGTCCCAGGAAGAGACATCACCAAGGTGACTCGAGTCTGCATCCAGAACACTAGGTGTCAGCTGTTTGGGCCACTGAGTCCCTGGAATGAAGTCTCTAATGTGTTTGAGAGCCTGTGTCCCGACTTTGATATTTCTGAGTTTGAGGGCAGAGGGAATCGGTGCTCTGCACTCTTTGTATGTCTCAGGATGTAAAGCTCATAAACAACTCAGAGCTGTTTATGTGTATCCCTGACATGTATGTCACAGTATATGAGATCTCTGTTCATGGGTGTATATACCAGGGTGCAAGGTATCTGAGCTCTTTGATCATGTGTGTCCAAAGTTGTGGGGTCTCTAATCTGTTTGAATCTATATTTCCTAGAATAAGATATTTCTGATTTTTGGGGGGGTATATATTCCAAGATGTGAGTTCTGTGATCCATTTGGAAGTATATTTGAGGTTTCTGTTCTGTTTGTGGGTATATGTCCAATGGTGTAAGGTTTCTGACCTGCTTGTGAGTATTCATCCCAGGGTATGAGGCCTCTGATCTGCTTGTCATTGTACATCCCAGCTGTGAGGTCTCTGTTCATGAGTGCATGTCAAGGGTGTGAGGTCTCTGATCTGTTTTTGGTTTTATGTCTCTGAATGTTAGATCTCTGATCTCTTTGTGGATGTATGTGCCAAGGTGTGAGTCTCAGCTCCTTGTGGCTATATTTCCCTAGATGTTATATTTCTGAGCTTTTCTGGTTGTATTTTTTTAGGGATGTCAGTACTCTAATCTGTTTATTTGGTGTGTGTTGGAGAATATGAGGACTAGTCTGTCTGAGGGTGTATGGTCCTAGGACATGAGGTCTCTGCTGTGGCTGTGGGTGTACATCTCTGGGTGTGAGGTCTCTAACATGTTTGTGGGTATATTTCCCAGGATGTGAGTTCCCTGAGCTCTTAGTGGGTGCGTGTAAGATCTCAGATTTGTTTATCCCTGTATATGTCCCTGTATATGTGAAGTGACAAGGGTATGAGGTCTCTGATATTTTTGTGGCTATACGTTCCAGGATACGAAGTTTCTAATCTGTTTGGGGGTGGATTGCTCAGAGTGAGTTCTCAAGTATGTTTGTGGTTATATGAGCTAGGATTTAAGTATCTGATCTTTTTGGGTGTGTAGGTCCCATGGTGTGAAGTCTCTGAGCTCTTTGATGGTATATATGCAGAGGTGTGAGGTGTCTGATTTGTTTGGTGGTGTATTTCCCAGGATGTGAGGTCTCTGATCCATTTGTTGCCATATATTAGTATGTGATTTTCATTGGTGTATGTCAAAGTCAGTTTGTTGGTATATTTCTCAGGATATGAGGTCTCTGGTCTGTTTCTGGGTGTATGTTCCCAAGTAAGAAGTTTCTGATCCATGTGCCCACATATGTCTCTGTGTGTAAGGTCTCTTATCTGTTCATGGATATACTCAGTTTGAGATCTTTCATCTGGTTGCAGGACAGGCAAGCCCCAAAGTTGAGGCTTAGTCCTGGAGGGTTCTTGGCTTTGCCTAGGAAGGAATTCAAGGGTGAGCTGGTGGTGTTAAACAGCAGCTTTTATTGAAGAGGTAGTGTATAGCAGCAGCAGAGGTGCTGCTCCTTGCAGAGCAGGGCTACCCATAGGCAGTGTGCCCAGAGTAGCAGCTCAGAGGCAGTCCTGCAGTCATATTTATGCCCACTTTTAGTTACATGCAAATTAAGGGATGATTTATGCAGAAATTTTAGGTATCTGGGCTATTTCTGCAAGTATGTCCCAGGATGTGAGGTTGAGGTCTCTGATGTTTGTAGATGTATTTACTAGAATAGAAGATCTCTGACATGTTTGTGGATGTATGTCCCAGTGTGTGAGGTCACTGATCTGATCTGTGTTTGTGCGTGTATGTCCCAGGATTTTAGGTCTGCGATGTGTTTGTCATTGTAATTACCAGTATGTGAGGCATCTTTCATGGGTATATGCTAAGAATAGAAGTTCTCTGATATGGTTGTGATTGTATCAACCTAAGTGTGAGATCTCTTATCTGTTTGTGAGTGTGTCCCACAGTGAGAGGTTCCTGAGCTGGTTGGGGGTTTATTTACTAGGATATAAGGCTTATGACCTTTTTCTTGTGTGTCTCAGGATGTGAGGTCCGTGGCTATCATTGTATCATTGTGTATCCTGGTATGTGAGATTTTTTTCATGGGTGCATGTAAATAATATAAGGTCTCTGATCTATTTGTGATTATATGTCCCTGCATATTAGGTCTCTGATCAGTTTGTGGATTTAATTCCTAGAGTTTGGCATCATCAATCTGTTTGCAGGTGTATGTCCCATGATGTAATGTCTCTGATCTTTTCGAGGATGTGTGAGGTATTTCATCTATTCCTCAGTGTATTTCCAAACATGAGGTTTCTCAACTATGTGACGGTGTATGTTCTATGATTTGAGGCTCGTATTTTTTTTTTTTTGCAGGTTTATTCCCAAGGATATGAACTCTCTTGTCTCTTTTGGATAGTATGTCACAATTTGAGAGGACTGATTCATTTCTGAGTTGATTTCCCAGTGTGTGAAGTCTCTGATCTGTTTGTATTATATACTGCAGGATTTAATATTTATTTATTTATTTATTTATTTATTTATTTATTTATTTATTTTTGTGAGACAGAGTCTCACTTGTCGCTTCAGGCTGGAGTGCAGTGCCTGGATCTCAGCTCTCACTGCAAGCCTCCACCTCCCGGTTTACGCTTATTCTCCTGCCTCAGCCTCCCGAGTAGCTGGGACTACAGGCCCCACCTCACCCCGCTAGTTTTTGTATCTTTTTAGTAGAGACGGGTTTCACCGCTAAGAAGCCAGGATGGTCTGGACCCCTGACCTCGGGTGGATCCACCCTGCCTCGCCTCCCAAAGTGCTGGGATTACAGGCTTGAGCCACCGCCACCGCCTATTTATTTATTTTTAAAGATGGAGTCTCGGCCTCTGTCGCCTCAGGCTGGAGTGCAGGGTGCGACCACTCACTGCAGCCCTGCCTCCTGGGTTCAAGTGATTCTCCTGCCTCAACCTCCTGAGTAGCTGGGATTACAAGCATGCACCACCATGCCTGGCCAATTTTTGTATTGTTAGTAAGACGGGCATGTTTGTGCATGTTGACCAGGCTGGTCTTGAGCTCCTGATCTCAAGTAATCTTCCTGCGTCAGCCTCCCTTTTAAAATGCTGGGATTACAGGTGTGAGCCACCGCACCCAAGCTTAGTTCTTTATGCATATACATACCAAACTTTGAGGACTCTCACATGTTTCTATATATGTTCTGGATGTGCCTAATATAATCTGTTTAGTTGTGAATGTCCAGGGTGTGGGGTTTCAAAGAGCCCATAGTGAGTGTATATCTTTTGGTCTGAATCCTCTGATCTCTTTGTGGGTACATGTGGGTACCTGTTCCTGGATATGAGCCGTATGATCTCTTTGTGGGTGTATGTCACAGAATATGAGATCTATGATCTATTTCTGACTTTTTTTTTCATAGCATGTCTGGTTTCTGATGTGCTTGTAAGTGTATGTTGCAGAATTTAGGATCCCTGATCATATATAGTCTCTGATGTGTTTTGGAGTATATCCCATAATGAGCTCCCTTATCTGTTTGTTGGTGTATATCTCAGAGTGTGAGGTCTCTGATATCTTTTTTTTTTGGAGACAGAGTCTCGATCTGTCGCCCAGGCTGGAGTGCAGTGGTGCTATCTCAGCTCACTGCAACCTCCACCTCCCGGGTTCTAGTGATTCTCCTGCTCCCTCAGCCTCCCAAGTAGCTGGAACTACAGGTGCCCCGCCCCACCATGCCTGGCTAATTTTTATGCTTTTTTCTTTTTTTTTTTTTTTTTGAGACAGTCTCTCATTTGACCACCAGGGCTGGAGTGGCTTATCTCGGCTCTCACTGCAGTTGCGCCTCCCTGGTTCATACACTCATTCTCCTGCCTCAGCTCTTCCCCGAGAAGCTGCTGGGACTACAGGTGCCCACCACTACATCCAGCCACTTGAGACGGAGTCTCTGTCACTTCAGGGTTGAGTGCAGTGGCTGATCTCAGCTCACTGTGGTGCCTCGGCCCCTGGTTCACGGCCATTCTCCCATCAGCCTCCCGAAAGCAGTTGGGATCACAGGCGCCTGCCACCCTCGGCCCGCTAATTTTTTGTATTTTTTAGTAGAGACGGGTTTCACCGTGGTTAGCCAGCATGGTCTCGACTTCCCACCTCGCGGATCCCATCTCAGCTCTCCCAAAGTGCTGATTACAGGCTTGAGCCACCGCCAGCCTCGCCCCAGCTTTCACTTTTTGTATTTTTAGTAGAGACGGGTTTCACCGCGGTTAGCTAGATGGTCTCTGGGATTCTCCTGAACTTGTGATTCACCCGCCTCGGCCTTAATTTTTGCATTTTTAGTAGAGGTGAGGTTTCACCATGTTGGCCAGGCTGATCTTCAACTCCTGACCTCAAATGATCCACCCACCTTGGCCTCCCAAAGTGCTGGGATTACAGGCATGAGCCATACCATGCCCGGCCGTCTCTGGTATCTTTATGGGTATATGTTGCCGGGTTTGAGGCCTGTGGTCTCTGTGTGGTTACATGTCTAAGTTATGAGGTCTCTAATCTGTTTGCTGATGTATATCCCAGCATGAGAACTCCCTGATCTTTTTTTTGTAGGTATATGCCTAATGGTGTGAAGATTCTGATCTGTTTTCTGGTAAATGAACTGGGTTGAGATAAGTCAGACATCCTTGAGGGAGTTTTTTCAGGATGCGAGTTCCCTAATGTTTCCGAATACATATCCTAGGATGTGATGTCTCAGGGCTATTTGTGGATATATATCCCAGGTGTGAGTCTTCTCAGCCATTCATGGATGTACATCCCAGGTTGGTAGATATCTTAGGCTTTTGGCATTATTTCCAAGCCTATGAGATTTATGATTTGTATGCTCATATACATAACAGGCTGCAAGTTGTATTATTTTTTAAAGTGTATACATCCAGGGTATGAGGTTTCTGAGCTCTTTGCTGGTATGTCTCAGGGTCGAGGCCTTTGATCTGTTTGCAGGTGTATGTCCCAGGATTGTAGGTCTCTCATCTCTGTGGGTGTGTACCCCGAGATGTCAAGTATCTTTAATTATTCTGGGTGTATTTGCCAGGATGTGAGATAGCTAACATGTTGTGGGTTCTTGTTGCAGGATTTTAGACCTGATCCATTTTGGTTATATTTCTCAGATGAAGTCTCTGATCTATTTTTGTGTGTATATTACAGTATGAGAGTTTTTAAAAAATATCTTGGCTGGGCATGGTGGCTCACACCTATAATCTGAGCACTTTGGGAGGCTAAGGTGGAAGGATCACTTGAGCCCAGGAGTTTGAGACCAGCCTGGGCAACATAGTGAGACCCTGTCTGTTCAAAAAATAAACAATTAGCCAGACTTGGTGGCGTGCCTGTAGTCCCAGCTACTGAGGAGGCTAAGGTGAGAGGATCTGCCTGAGCCTGGGAGTTCGAGGCTGCAGTGAGTCTTTATCGCACCACTGCACTCCAGCCTGGGTAACAGAGTGAGATCCTGTCTCAAAAAAACAAACAAACAAACAAAAAAACCTCTTTTGCTTGCTTATCAAGGGTATGAGGTCTGTTCTGTTTGTGGGTGTATGTCCCAATTTGTGAGATCCCAGACCTGTTTGTGGGTGTATGTCCCAGAACCACGTGTGTGTCTGCTCTCTTTAGATGTATGTCTCAAGGTAGGAGGTCTGTGGTCACTTTTTAGATGTATAACTCAGGATGAGGTATGTGAGCTGTTTGTGGTGTATGTCCCAGCATTTCAGGTCTCTGAGCTTTCTGGAAGAGTGTGAAGTCTCCCATTGTTTGTGCATGTATGTTTTTGTTGTGTTGACTTAAGGCCTCCGAAGATGCCTATGTCCTAATCTTTGGAAACTGTGATGTGACCTTACATGCTAAAAGGTACCTTGCAAACAACATGGATGGAGCTGGAGGCCATTATCCTAAGTAAAATGACTCAAACAGAAAGTCAAAAACTGCATGTTCTCACTTATAAGTGGGAACTAAACAATGGGTACACATGGACATACAGAGTAGAATAATAGACATGGGGGACTCCAAAAGATGTGAGAGTGGGAGAGAGGTGAGGGATGAAATACTACCTATTGTATACAGAGTACATTATTCAGGTGGTAGGTACACTAAAAGCCCAGTCTTCACCACTACACAAGATATCCATGTAACGTAACTGTACTTGTACACCTAAATCTATAAAAATGTATATCTAAATTAATATATAAAAATTTAAGTGCTTGCTTCAGCAGCACATATACTACAATTAGAATGATACACAGAAGATTAGTATGGCCCCTGTGCAAGGATGACATGCAAATTCGTGAAGCGTTCCAGAAAATTTTTTAAAAATTAAATTATTTTAAAAATGTTTATTAAAAACATTTTTTAAAGGCCAGGTGCAGTGGCTCATGCCTGTAATCCCAGCACTTTGGGAGGCTGAGGTGGGCAGATCACTTGAGGTCAGGAGTTTGAGACCAGCCCGGCCAACATGGTGAAACCCTGTCTCTACAAAAAATAGAAAAATTAGATGGATGTGGTGGTGCACGCCTGTAATCCCAGGCAGTCGGGAGACTGAAGCAGGAGAGAGAATCGCTTGAGCCTGGGAAGTGGAGGTTGCAGTGAGCAGAGATGGTGCCACTGCACTCCAACCTGGGTGACAGAGTAAGACTCCATCTCAAAAAAAAAAAATTTTTTTTAAAGGGTACCTTGCAGATGTGATTAAATTAAGCATCTTGAGATGGGGATATTTTATTGGATTTTCACTGAATGTAATGACACAGACTGAGTCAGAGACAGCGATATGATGACACAAGTGTTTGTGGATGTGGGTCCCAGCTCACGAAGTCCTTGCACTGTCCATGGGAGTATATCCCAGGAGGTGAAATCTCTAATTGTTTGTGCACACCTGTCTGTGGTTGGCTGAATAAAGCATCCCTCAAAGATGTCCAGTGAAAGAGATATGACCAGGGAGCCCTAAATGACGGAAGGGAATGTGACGGTGGAAGCACAGTCACAGAAGGAGATGCCATGACAGAGGCAGACATCAGAGAGCAATTTGAAGATGAACTGCTGTCAGCTGTGAAGATGGAGAAAGGGGGAAGGGGATGAGGGACTATAGGCAGCTCTAGAACCCAGAAAACGCAAAGAAACGTGCTCTTCCTTAGAGTCTCCAGAAAGAAGACAGCTCTGTTGACACCTGACTTTAGTACCCTAAGACCCATTCTTGGGTTTCTACCCTACACAGATGTAATATAATAAATAAATTTGTGTTTTTTCACAGCACTAAGATTGTGGTGATTTGTTACAACAGTAAGAAATGAGCACCTTGTCCAAGGTGCATGATGTCTCTGTCCAGTTGTTAGTGAACATCCCAAGATGTGAACCCCCAATCTGTTTGTGAGTGTGTGTTTATTTATTTATTTATTTATTTATTTATTTATTTTTGAGATGGAGTCTTGCTCTGTCGTCCAGGCTGGAGTGCAGTGGCACGATCTTGGCTCACTGCAACCTCCGCCTCCTGGGTTCAAGTGATTCTTCTGCCTCGGCTTCCCCAATAGCTGGGATTACAGGCGTGTGCCACCACGCCTGGCTAATATTTGTATTTTTAGTAGAGACAGCATTTCACCATGTTGGTCAGGCTGGTCTCGAACTCCTGACCTCAGGTGATCCACCCACCTCAGCATCCCAAAGTGCTAGGATTACAGGTGTGAGGCACCATGCCCAGCCGAGTGCGTGTCTTATGTGGTGGGTCTTTCATCTGTGTGTGGGTGTATGAACCAGGGAGGAGGTCTCTGACCTGTTTGAGAGTGTCTATCCCTCAATTTGTGTTCTCTGAGGTTTCTGTGAGTATACGTCTCAGGATATGAGGTCTCTGACCTGTTTGTGGGTGAATGTCCTAGGATGTGAGGTCTCTTGGCTGATTTGGGGTGTATGTTCCAGTATGTGAGGTATCTGAGGTATTTGTGGGCGGGTTGTGTTTGGGTTTTGGGTCTCTGATGTTTTGTAGGTATTTCTGAAATATGAGATCTCGGATTCATTTGAAAATCTTTATGCAGGTTGAGCCTCACAAATCTGAAAATCTAAACTCTGAAATGCTTCAAAATCCAAAACTTGGCCGGGCATGGTGGCTCATGCCTGTCATTCCAACACTTTGGGAGGCCGAGGTGGGAAGATGGCGTGAGCCCAGGATTTCAAGACTAGCCTGGCCAACATGTTGAAACCCCGTCTCTACTAAAAATACAAAAATTAGCTGGGTGTGGTGGTGCGCACCTGTGATTCCAGCTACTCAGGAGGCTGAGGCAGGAGAATCACTTGAACCTGGGAGGTGGAGGTTGCAGTGAGCCGTGATCCCACCACTGCACTCCAGCCTGGGCAACAGAGACTCTGTCTCAAAAAAAAAAAAAAAAAAAAAATTCCGAAAATTTTTGAGCACTGACATGATGCTCAAAGGAAACGCTCATTGGAGCATTTTAGATTTCAGGTGTGGGATGCTCAACTGGAATGCACATATTCCAAAAATTGAAAAAAATCCAAACTACAAAACACTTCTGGTCCCAAGCATTTTGGATAAGGGATATCCAACCTGTACCAGGATGAGATGCCTCTGATCTGTTTAGATGTGTATCTCCAAGTGTGAGGTGTGAAATATCAGAGACCTCAAGCCTTACATAATATATTCACAATAATTATTATTTTTCATTTTTGTGAATTATATATTAATCTAATATAATCATAATTTTGTTATATTAATCTAATGTATTATAATTATATATTTTATATTTATCTAATATAATTATATTATATTAACATATAATGTAATATATTATAACATAATTATAATTCAGAATTATAAATATTGTGAACACATATACACTATATAATATATAATATAGTAATACATATTATATAACATAATATATATGTTCTCAATATTTATAATTGTGAATTATAATTATTGTATGATTATATTATATCCTAATATATCAATATATTAACATATAAGCATATGTTAAGTATATATTATATATACATAATAGTATATATAATATGTTAACATATTAACATGAACAGATGACGGTATAGTATATATTATATTTATATATATATACCATAATATATATTGTATTATATAGTAATATAATATATATTATATTATGGTATATAATATAGTCACAATGCTTATTGGGACTATATTATGCATGGCTTGAGGTCTCTGATATTTTTGTGGGTTTATATTCCAGGGATATGAACTCTGAATTCTCTGTGGGTGTATTCTGAAGATGTTAGGTGTATACTCAGTCTCTGGCTGTTTGTTCTAGAATGTGAGATCTCTTCTTTGATTGTGGGTGTATGTTACAGGTTGAGATCTCTGTTCTGTTTGTGGATGTCTTGGGGTGTGAGGTCTCTGATCTGTTTGTGAGTAATGTATTGCAGGAATTGTGGTCTCTCATCTCTTTGTGGGTGTATTTCTCAGATGAGGCCTCCATTCTACTTTTGCCTTTATATTGCAGTATTTAAGTTTCTAATCTCCTCATGTGTGTTTCTCAAGGGTGTGAAGTATCTTCTGTTTGTGATTATATGTCCCAGTGTGTGAAGTCCCCACCCTCTTTGTGGGTATATGACACAGAACATGTGCTTCACTTCTTTTTTGGATGCATGTCCAAGGGTGGGAGGTCCCTGATCCCTTTGGAATTATACAACATAGGATGTGGAGTCTTTGAGTTGCTTATGTGTGGTGGATACCTCAGCAAATGATGTTTTTCATTGCTTGTAGATGTATATCTTGGTCGGTGGAGTGAAGGTTCCCGAAATATGTCCACATCCTTATATCATTGGAACGTGTGAATGTGACTTTACATGTTAAAAGGTCCTTGCAAATGTGATTAAGTAATCATCTTGAGATGTCGGGGTGGTTCTGGATTTCCCAGGTGAGCCCAGTGTAATCACAAGGGTCCTTAGAGGTGAGAGGCTGGAAAGTCCAAGTCAGAGAAGCAGATGTGATGCCAGAAGCAGATATCAGAGAGATAGAGATTTGAAGATGAAATGCTCCTGGCTTTGAAGGTGGAGGAAGGGGCCACAAGCCAAGGAATGCAAACAGCTCTAGAAACTGGAAAAGGCAAGGATACAGATTCTCCCCTAGAACCTCCAGGAGTAGTGCAGCTCTGCTGACACTGTGATTTTAGCCCTTTGAAACCCATTTTTTTCTTCTGACCTGCAGAAAAGTAAGATAATAAATATGTGTTGTTTTATGACGTTATGATTATGATTTGTTACAGCATTGATCTCTGTTTATTGGTACACATCCCAGGATGTGAACTCCATGATCTGTTTGTGAGTGTATGTCTGATGGTGGAAGTCTCTGATATGTGTGCAGGTGTATGAACCACATTGAGAGGTCTCTGAATGTTGAGGGTGTGTGTCCCAGAATCTGTGGTCTCTGAGCTGTTTGTGTGTGCATGTCCTAGGATGTGACATCTCTGAGCTGATTTTTGGGAGTATATTCCAGTAGGTGAAGTCTTTGAGATATTTAAGGATTCTGTTCCAGGTTGTTAGGTCTGTCATCTGTTTGGGGGTGTTTCCTGTGACATGAGGTTTCTGATTTGTTTGCTTACATATGTACCAGGATGTTAGGTTGTTAGGTGTCTGGTCTGTTTAGGTTTATATGTCTAGGGTGTGAGGTTTCTGAGCTCTTTGTGGGTGTATGTCTCAGGATTGAGGCCTCTGATCTGCTTGCTGGTAAAGAAATGTCCCAGCACATGAGCTCTCTGATCTGCTCATGGTTCTGTGTTACGAGATGTCAGGTCTATTTCTGGTGTTTTCCTAACCTGTGAGGTATCTGACTTCATTGGAGTTGTACATTGCAAGATTTGAGATCTCTGTTTGTGGGTGTGTGTCTCAGGAGTGTATGGTCTCTGCATTGCTTGTGGAGTATATCCCAGGACGTGAACTTTCTGATCAGTTCGTTATATATGACTCAGGGCCTGAGGTTTCTGATCTGTTTGTGGATTGTGTTGCGGAGTTTGATGTCTGTGGTCTCTTTATGGGTTCATGTGCAGGTTGTAAGGCCTCTACTCTGTTTGTGGGTGCATATCCCAGGATTTCAGTTCCCTGACCTGTTTGATGCTGTATGGCACATAATCTGAGGGCTCTGCACTATTTTTAGTATTTGAGGTCTCTGATCTGTTTGTGGTTACACGTCCATGTTGTGAGGTCTGTTATCTATTTGTCAGTATATGTGCCAGGATGTGAACTCCCTGATACACATGTAGGGGTGTATCTGATGTGAATTCTGTGATCTATTTGCAGGAGAATGAACCAGGGTGGAAGGTCTTTAACCTCTTTGAGGATATGTGTCCCAGAATATGAATTCTCTGGTCTGTTTCTGGATTCATGTCCTAGGATGAGTGATCTCTGATCTAGTTGGGTATGTGTGTCCAGGAAAGAAAGTTTGTGAACCCTTTGTGGTTTCAGGTCCTGTAGCCGCTGATGTTTGTGGATACATGTCCAGTTTGTGATGTCTCTGATCTGTTGGTGTATGTCTCAGGATGTGAATTCCCTGATCTGTTTGTGGGTGGTGTCTGATGGTGTGAAATGTCTAATGTGTTCACTGGTGAATGAACCACTGTGTGAAGTCTTTGACCTTTGTTGAGGGTTTTATCATAGGATCTGAGTTTTCTGATCCGTTTGTAAAAGCATGCCCTAGGAGATGTTTGATCTTTGAGCTCTTTATGGATGTACATCCCAGGATGTGAGTTCTCTGAGCTGTTGGGGCATACATGTTCTAATGTTCTAGGTTATCAGATCTCTGAAGGTTTTTTTAGGTTTATTTTCAAGCATATGTGATTTATATGCTGGCATATATATTCATATATATATGTAACAATATAGCTGTCCCTCAATATCTGTGGGTTGGGGGAATTGGTTCCAGGAGCCCTGTGTATACCAAAATCCATGAACGATCAAGTACCTTATATAAAATGATATGGTATTTGCATGTAACCTATGTAAATTCTTCTGTATAGATAATCTCAAGATTTCTTATAATACCTGACACAATGCTACGTAAGTAGTTGTTATACTACATTGTTTTTATTTGTATTATTTTTACTATGTTTTTAAATTATTTTTTCCCTCAATGTTTTTGATCCAGAGTTGGTTGAATCCGAGGGCCGATAGTAGATATAATATATATATTGTATGTGTGTGTGTGTGTATAATATATATATTTGTTGAGGTGTGTATGTGTCCAAGCTGTGAAGTTATTGAGCTATTTGTGGGTTATTTCCCTTGGTTTGAAAACCTCTGACCTGTTTGGAAATATGTCTCAGAATATAAGCTCTCTGATCTCTTTATGGGTGTATGTTGCAAGATTTCAGGTCTGTGACCTATTTGTGGCTCTTTTTTCTAGCATGTGAGGTCTCTGGCTTGATTATGGGTGCTTATTGCAGGATTGAGACCTCTGATTTGTTTATGAGTATCTATCTCAGGTTGCAAGGTCTCTGATCTGTTTGTGGCTATATATCTCAAGATGTCAGGTCTGTATACCTATTCTGCATATATACCCTGCAGGTAAGGTCTCTAGGCTGTTTGTAGTTTCATGTTGCAGGATTCAAGGTCTCTGATCTCTTTTTGGTTGTGTTTCTTACATGAGGTCTGTCATCTGTTTGCTAGTGAATATCACAGTATGTGAGTGTCTCTTTTGTGTGTATTTGTCAAGGATGTGAGGTCTAATTCAACATGTCCCGGATTGTAAGGTACCTAACCTGTTAGTGGGTTTATGCCTGAGAATGTTTCTTTCTGCAGTGTGCGTGTGTATGTCCCAGGTTTGGAGATTTGATCTGTTGGGGGTGTATTTTGCAGTGTGTGGCGCCCCTGGTATCTTCGTGGGTATACATCCTATTATGTCAGGTCCATCTTCTCTTTCAGTGTGTATGTCCCAGATGGTGAGTTCTCTTATGTGTTTGTGAGTTTAATTCCAAGTGATTGAAGACTCTGAGTATTTTTTGGTATATGTCCCAGAATGTGTCTCTGCTCTTTTTGGATGTCTGTTAGAGAGTGGGAGGCGTCTGATCTATTTGGAAGTGTATGACTCAGGATGTAAAGTCTGTGAATTGTTTGTGTGTGTATGTAGGTCTCTGGTAGCTAATGGTACCCCAAAGATGTCCACTTCCTAATCTCTGAAACCTACAATTATGCTAATTTACATGGAAAGGAGGACTTTGCAGAGGTGATTGTGAGGGACTTTGCAGAGGTGACTTTGTAGAAGTTAAGCATCCTGAGATGGGGATGCTTATCCTAGATTAACGGGGCAGGCCCAGTGTAATCACAGGTGTCCTCATATGAGGGAGGTGTGAAGGCAAGAGTCAGAGAGGGCTATATAGTGATGGAAGTAGAGAAAAGATGATGGACAACATATGCAGAGATCAAAGAGAGCTAGAGATAGACGGATACAAGGAGAGACAGAGATGAGGAGAAGGAAGAAAGAGGGGTGGGGAGAGAGAGAGAGAGAAAGAAAGATTGAAGGTGAAACAGACCTCTGGCTTTGAAGGTGGAGGAAGGGGCCATGAGCTCAGGAATGTAGGCAGCCTACAGAAATTGGAATTCTCTGGCCAGGCATGATGGCCCAAGCCTGTAATCCCAGTACTTTAGGAGGCCGAGGTGGGCAAATCACAAGGTCAGGAGATGGAGACCATCCTGGCCAACCTGTTGAAAACCCATCTCTACTAAAAATACAAAAATTAGCTGGGCGTGGTGGCGCGTGCCTGTAATCCCAGCTACTCAGGAGGCTGAGGCAGGAGAATCGCTTGAACCAGGGAGTCGGAGGTTACAGTGAGCCGCGATCGCGCCACTGCACTCCAGCCTGGCAACAGAGCGAGACTCTGTCTCAAAAAAAAAAAGAAAGAAAATGAAAAAAAAAGAAAAAGAAAAAAGAAATTGGATTCTCCTCAAGGAACTCCAGAAAGAAGTCAGCTTTGCCAACACCTTGACTTTTACCCTGTAAGACTCTTTGTCGGAAATGTAAGATCATAAGTTTTTTTTTTTTTTTTTTTTTGGTGACAAGAGTCTCATTCTGTCGCCCAGGTTGGAGTGCAGTGGTGCCATGTCGGCTCACTGCAACCTCTGCCTCCCAGGCCCAAGTGATTCTCGTACCTCAACCTCCCGAGTAGCTGGGACTACAGGCGCCCGCCACCACTCCTGGCTTATTTTTGTATTTTTAGTAGAGACAAGAGAGGTTTTGCCATGTTGGCCAGGCTGGTCTCGAACTCCTGGGCTCAAGGGATCTGCCTACCTCAGCCTCCCAAAAGGCCGGGATTACAGGTATGAGCCACCCCCAGCTGAGATAATAAATTTGCATTGTTTTATGACAAAAAGCTTTTTTAGTGGTTTGTTTCAGCAGCAATAGAAAATGAATACAGTGTCTCAGGTTGTGCTGTCTCTATCTGGTTGTCAGGATGTGAACTCCATGATCTATTTGTGAGGGTGTGTGTCTGATAGTGGAGGTCGCTGATTTCTGTGCAGGTCTCTGATCTGATGATCTATTTGGTGGTGTGTGTCCCAGAATTTGTGCTTTCAGCTTTTGTGGAGGAGCATATGTTCTAGGATGAGACATTTCCAATCTGATTTTGTGTACATGTGCCAGCGTGTGAGTTTTCTGATCTGTTGAGGTGCGTACGTCTAGGGTGTAAGGATTCCAAGCTCTTTGTGAGTATATTTCCTTTTGCTTGAAATTCTTGCCCTGTTTCTGGGTTTATATCTCAAGATGTGAGACTCCCTGATTTGTCTGTCTCTGTGTCATGGAGTGAAGCCTCTGGTATGTCTGCTGGTGAATGAAGCAGAGAGTGAAGTCTCTCACCTCTTTTTTTGTTTGTGTTTTTGAGATGGGGTCTCACTCTGTCGCCCAGGCTGGAGTGCAATGGTGCGATCTTGGCTTACTGCAACTGCTGCCTCGCAGGTTCAAGCAATTCTCCTGCCTCAGCCTCCCAAGTAGCTGGGACCACAGGCGCATGTCACCATGCCTGGCTAATTTTTGTATTTTTAGGAGAGACGGGGTTTCGCCATGTTGACCAGGCTGGTCTCGAACTCCTGACCTCAGGTGATCCGCCCACCTTGGCCTCCCAAAGTGCTGGGATTATAGGCATGAGCTACGGCGCCCGGCCTCTCACCTCTTTGAGAGGGTTCTCTCAGGAAGTGAGTTCTCTGATCTGATTCTGAATGCTTGGCCTAGGATATGAGGTCTTTGATCTGTTTGTGGGTATATATCCCTGGCATGAATTTTCTGAGCTGTTTTGCCAATATTTGGGGGTACTTATGATAAGCATATAAAATTTCTGGTTTGTGTGCTGGTATTTATAGCAGAAGTCAGGTTTTGTTGTGGTACATGTATCCATAATGTGAGGTTTTGGAGCACTCTGTGGGAGACCTCTGATCTCCTCTTGGGTCTATACCCAAAGACAGCAGGTCTCTGTACTTCTTCAGGAGTATTTTCTGCATGTGAGGCCTGTGACCTGGTGGTTCGTGTCGTGGTATTAGAGGTCTCTGGTGTGGTTTCTGGTTGTTTCTCAGATAGGTCTCTGATCCATTTGTGCGTGTGTGTCATAGTATGTGAGTGTGTCATCTCCTCAGGGTGTTTGTAGAGGGTGTGAGTCCCATTCTCTTTGTGGTTTTATGTCTAATTTGTGAGGTTCCTGGCCTGTCTGTGGGTGTCTGTCAGTGAATATGTTTTTTTGTGTTCTTTGTGTCTGTGTGTCAAAGTCAGAAGTCTAGTCTGTTCGAGGCTGTTTGTCCCAGGATGTGGGGTCCCTGATCTCTTCGCTAGTGTCTATCCCGCATGTCAGGTTCTGGTTCTCTTTGAGAATGTACTTGGCAGAGTGTGGTTCTCTTATGTCTTTGTGGGTTTAATCCCCAGGGTGTGAGGACTATGAGCATCATTTGGCGTATGCCCCAGAGTGTGTGGCTCTCTGATCTTTTTGGATTGATGTCCAGGAGTGGGAGTTCTCCGATCCCTTTGGAGGTCTATGACTCCGGCTGTGAGATACGTGAGCAGTTCATGGGTGAAAGTCCCAGGATGTGAGGGTTCTCTTTGTGCATGTATGTTCTGTTTCGTCAGATGATAGATCCCCAAATATGTCCTCACCTCATTCCTGGAGCTTGTTAATATGTTGTCTTATCTGGAAAGGGGACTTTGCAAATACATATTAGGTAAGCATCCTGAGATGGGGGCAGTTATCCTGGACAATCCAGGTGGGCCCACTGTCATCACAAGAGTCTTTATATGAGGAAGGTAGGACCTTCAGGGTCTGAGAAGACTGTGTGTGTCACATCAGAGAGGACCATGTGATGACGGAAGTAGAGTCACAGAAGGTGATGCGATGACAGAAGCAGAGGTCAGAGAGAAATTTGAAGCCAAAACTCTTGAATCATCTGATCTCTTGGGAGTTATGCTGTAAGATGTCATGTCTACCATCTGTTTATGGGTGTGTTTTTCAGCACATGAAGTGTGACTGGATTATGGTTGTGTACTGCAGGATTTGAAGTCTCTGATCTGTTTGTTTTTGTATGCTCCAGGATGTGAGATCTCTGAGCCATTTGTCCATGTACATTGCTGGAGTGGAGGTCTCTGATCTGTGTGGGTGCATGTCCACGTTGTAAGGTCTCTAATCTTTTTGTCAGTGTATATCCCATGATGTGAGCCCTCTGATCTGTTTGCAACTATATTCCCAAGATGTCAGTTATCTATATGTATCTGGGTATGCATGTGTCTCAGGGTCTGTTATCTGTATTGTCTTTATGGGTGTGACCTCCCCTAGATGTGAGGTCTTTGATTTGTTTGTCGTTGTATGTTCCAAGATGCAAGATTTGTGAATGGTTTGTGGGTGTATTTTGCAGGATTTTATGTCTGTGATCTGTTTGAGGTTGTGTGTCATAGGATGTGAGGTTTCTGATCTTTTTCTGGGCAAATTTCCTAGCATGCGAGATCTGTGAACATTTTGTCAGTGTCCCAGGCTATGTTATCTCTGATCTCTTCACATGTATTGCCAAGCGTTTAATGTCTCTGATTTGTTTTTTGCTCTTTGTTCCAGGACGTGAAACCCCAAACTGTCTGTGGATATGTGTCCCAGGGTACATGATCTCTGATCTGTTTGTGGGTTTGTATACCCCAGTGTTTGTTTACTATCTGTGGATTCATTTCCCAGGATTTTTTTAGTGTATTTCCTAGGTTGTGCATTTATCTGGTCTTTCTCAATATATATCCCAGGGTGGACAGTATCTGTTCCTTTGTGGATGTATATTCCTTAGTTTATGATCTCTGATCCTTTGTGGGTTTATATTTTAGGATGTGAAGTCTCTGTTCTGACTGTGGGTGTGTGTCCTAAGACGTAAATTCTCTGGCCTCTTTTTGGGTTTATGTTCCAGGATGACAGGTCGTCCATCTAGTTCTATGTGTATTTCTAGCCTGCAAGGTCTGTTACCTATTTGTGGGTGTAAGTCCAAGGGTATGAATTCTCTGATCTCTTTGAGGATCAGTGTCCCAGAATGTCAAGTCTCTGGTTTGGTTATGGGTGTATGTCAAGATGTGTGCTCTTTGATCTCCTTGTGGTTGTATGTCTCAGGATGTGAAGGTTCTGATCTGTTCTTGTATGTTTGTCAGCAGTGTATAATCTCTTATCTGCTTGTGGCTCTGGGTCCCAGGTTGTGAGGTTCTGACTTGTCTTGATTTCTTTGTCCCAGCATGCGAGATCTCTGAGGTATTTGGGTTTATGTCCCAGGAATTGAGTCTCTGGTCTCTTTGTGAATGTGTGCCCCAATTAATATGTGAGGTCCCTGATACAGTCTTTGGTTTATTTCCCAAGGTGTGAGTGCTCTGATCTACTCATGGGTATATGTCCTGGCATGTGAAGTGTCTGGTATTTTTATGTGTATGTGTCTCAGGGACTGAGTTCGGTGATCTGTTTGTGGGTATAAGGCCCCAGATGTTAGTTCTCTGAAATATTTGTGGGTGTATGTCTCAGCTTGTGTGGTTTTTGATCTTTCTGTGAGTATGTCACAGGATGTGAGGTCCCCATTCTTTTTGGGTGTGTGTTTCCTAGAATTTGAATTTTCTGAGCTCTGTGTGTGTGTGTGTGTGTGTGTGTGCGTGTCACAGGGTTGAGGTCCCTGGTCTGTTTGTTGGTGTATGTCCAGGATGTGAGGTCTCTGATCTCTTTGGGTGTGTACGTCCCACAATTTGAGGCCTCTGAATTAGTTGATATTCTGCATCCAGCATATTAATTCTCTGAATTGTATTTTGGGATCTATACTCTTAAGTCTCAGAAGGATTCTGAATCCTGAATTCGAGGGTTCTGCGCTTTTTCTGGTCTACATTCCAGGGGGGTGAGTTCACTGGGCTGTTTTGCGGGTTGTGTTTACATTGTGAGGTCTCTGAGCTGTTTGTCCACTGGTGTCCTAGGATACATGGTCCCTGAGCTCTTTTGGGTTCAAAGTCCCTTGACCTGTTTGGAATATATTTTCAGGTGTGAAGTCTCTGTTCCTTTTCAGAGGGCTCAGTCCCAGGGTTTGATATATCTGACTCATTAGGGGTTTGTTCCAGGGTTAAGGTCTCTGAGCTTTTAATGGGTGTGTGTTCGCCAGTGAGTGAGTTTTCAAAGGTGTTTGAAGGTCTATAGGTGTGAAATTTCTTGACTCTCTGGTTGTCCCTGTGCAGAGTATGATGTCTCTGAACTATTTAGCAGTCTCTCTTTTCAGGTGTGAGGTTTTGTACCCTTGTATGAGAACTCTGATGTATTTGAGTATCACCCCCGAACTGTTTTGAGCCAATGTCCCAAACGAATGAGTTCTCTTTGATGCCGTGGGTTTTGTCCTAGGGTTGATTTTTCTGAGCAGTTTCAGGATTTGTTTCCAGAGTCTGATGTCTTTGTACTAATGTCTTTTTACTGTTTCAAGCCTCTGGAGTGCTTCACCCTCTGTGTCCCAAAGTGTCAGATCTCTGATCTCTGTATTCCTTGGTATTGAGGTCCCTCAACTGTTATGTTTCCAAGAGTGAGACAGTTCCTGTTGGGGGAGTCTCAGTCCCAGGGTATGAGGTCTGTGACTTATTAGGGGTCTGGTTCTAGGGTTTGGGGTCTCTGAGCAGTTTGGGGTTCTGTTATCAGTTTCTGACATCTCTCTAGTGTTTGGGGGTCTGTGCCCAAGTTGTATGTCACTGGGTCACTGGGCTATTTAGGGGTCTGTATCCTAGGGTGTAAAGTTTGTCAACTCTGAGCATTTTTGCATTGTCTGTCTGCTGTGTGAGGTCTCTGGCATGTTTGTGGGTTTACTTTTCAGGTTGTGAGGTTAACTCTTTGAGGGTTTGTGTCCCATAATGTGAGGTGCTTGAGCTGTGTGGGCATACTTAGCCAGGATGTGATGTCTCTGAACTGTTTTCATGTGTGTCTCCCAGGTTAGAAGTTCTCTGAGTCATTTGGGAGCCTGTGTCCACAATGTGAGGTCCTAAGCCGTTTTGGGTCTGTGTTCCAATTACGAAGTCTCTCCACTGTTTGTGGCCAACTTTGCACAAAGGTTTCAAAGCTGTTTGGTGATCCATGTCCATGACTGTCAGCCATCTGAAATCTTTCTGGATGAGGACAAAGGGCAAGTTCCATGAATGGTTTTGAGGACTGAGTCCAGGGTGTGATATTCCTGAAGCATTTAGAGGTCTGCATTTAGAGTGGGAAGACTCCAAACTGTTTGGGGGTCTGAGCCTAGGATATGAGGTTTCTAAGCTATTTGGGGTCCGTGTCCAGGGGGTGTGATCTCAGTTCCTCAGGGATTTTGTCATAGGGTGTGAGGTCTTTAAGCTCTATAGAGGGTTTGTGTCCACATTTTCAGGTCTGTGAGGCCTCTGAGCTGTTTGGGGATCTGTCTCAGTGTATAAAGGCTGTGAGCTATTTCCGGGAGCTCTATGTCCAGTATATGACATCTCCGAACAGGAATCTGTGTCCAAGGTGTGAGCCTCTCAGTAGTTTTCAGGCCTGTGTTCCAGCGTATGTGATTTTAGGGCTCTCTAGTATTGTGTCTGTGGTGTGAGGTCTCTGGGCTGTCTGGTGGTCTGAGAAGAGTGTGTGAGGTCTCTGAACTGTTGGTCCATTTCTGTCCCAGTTTGTGAGTTCTCTGAGAAATTGGTGGATCTTTATCCCTGATTGTGAAGTCTCTGAGCTTCCCGGAGGTCTGTAATCAGATTTCTAGGTCTCTGAGCTCTTTGGGTGTGTGGGTTACAAAGCGTGAGGTCTCTGAAGTGTTTGGTATTGTCTGTTACCAACAGAATAGAAATATATTGATTCCTAGGCTGCCTTGGCTCTGAACTGTTGAGGGGTCTGTGTCAGAAGGCGTGAGGTCATGTTTGAGCTGTAAACAGATTTGTTTCCCAGGTATGAGTCCTGTGAGCACGGTCTGTTTCCAGGCTGTGAGATCTCTAAGCTCTTGGGGTCTGCGTCAAAGACTTGAGTCTCTGAGTTGTTTGTGGCACTATATTCACGTGTAAGGTCTCTGGGATGTTTACTTGTCTGTTTTCAAGGGTGTCTCTGAGCAATTTGTGGGTCTCTATCCAAGGTATGAGGTTTCAGAACCATTTAAGGATCTGTTTTCAGAGGGCGAGGTATCTCGGGTGTTTGGGCAGTCTGTGTCCAGGGTATGCCAGCTCAGTTGTTTAGGGGTCTGTCCCAGGATATTAAGTATCTGAGCGGTTTGGAAGTCAATGATCAGGGTGTGGAGCCTCCAAATAGTTTGGGTAGTGACATCTCAAGTTGTAAGGTCTTTGAGATGGTTGTGCATCTCTGTCATCAAAGGAAAGTTATCTGATGTGTTTGAGGTCTGAATCCCGGTATATGAGGCAGTATGTGAGGTCTAAGAGCTGTTTAGGAGTCTGTAGCCCATAGTTTCAGTGAAACCTGTGTTACTTGCGGTGTGTCCAGTTATGAGAGCTCTGAGATATATGTAGGTGTGTATCCCAGGGTATGAGGTTTCTGAGAAGTTTGGGGTCAATATTCAGGGTATATGGTCTATGAGGCCTTATACCCTAGGTGCCCTGTGTATGTCCTAGGTACCCTGTGTATGAGGTCTCTGGGCTCTTTGGGATCCTGTCACCTCTGTATGAGGTCTTTGAAATATTTGGGTATCTGTGTCATGGCATGTGAGGTCTCTGAGCAAAAACAAAGAGCACTGGCTCCCATTCGGGTTGAGAGATGATGAAAATGAGTAAGTATATCTGAAATGTGCTCTTCGTTCTCCACTTTATACCCTGGCACCATATAGATGCTCAATAAATATTTGCAGAAAAAGCTTCCCCAGCACACACAAACTTTTCATTTTGAATGCAGGAGGCAGATTTTGGGTTCAAAGCCTTTAAGAGCAGGGAAGGTCCAGCTAGAAGGTCTAGCTAGAATATTATCACATTTTAATATTTCCATTGATGTATTTCTGTGGTTATTTTTGTTTGCTTATGGCAAGTGATTATGGTTTTTCCATTTAGACAGCAGTGGATTTGGTTTTCTCTCTCTCCACTTTGCTCCACTCCTTTTATCCTCCCCCTACCCCGCCCAGTGCTGTATATAGCACCTGAGGCCTGGGCACTTGGTCAGGCAGGAGGTGGCAGGGTCTAGCCAGACACTACCAGTCATGGCTGGTCACCACCAGTCATGGCCAGTCAAGACTGATCAAAGCTGGTTATGGCTAGTCTAAGCTGGTCAAAGCTGATCACGGCCAGTCAAGGCCAGAAACCACTGGTCATGGCTGGTCAGGATGGGTCAAAGCCAGTCATGGCCAGTCCAAACTAGTCAATTATAGTCACAGCCAGTCACAGCTGGTCCAGGTTAGTCACAGCAGGCCAAGACCAGTCAAGGCTGGTCAAAGCTGGTCAAAACCAGTCCATTTCAGTCCCTGCTGGTCCAGGCCAATCCAAGCCAGTTCAGGCTGATCACAGCCAGTTTAAGCAGTCAAAACTGGTCAATCTCAGTCCAAGCCAGTCCTGATTGGTCAAGACGAGTTGAGGCAGTCACAGCTAGCTACCACCAGTCACAGTCAATCATGACGAGTCAAAGTCAGCCAACACAGGTCAAGATCAGTCAAGTCCAGTCAAAACTAGTTATGGCCAGTCTAAACCAGTCAATTTAATTGCATTGTTTTGAGACAGGGTCTGGCTCTTTTTTGGAGACAGGCTGGAGTACAGTGGTGAGATCTCAGCTCACTGCAACCTCCGCCTCCCAGGCTCAAGCAGTCTTCCCACTTCAGCCTCCTGAGTAGCTGGGGCCACAGGCACATGCCACCACACCTGGCCAATTTTTGTATTTTTTGTAGAGACATGGTTTCACCACATTGCCCATGCTGGTCTCGAACTCCTGAGCTCAAGCAGTCTGCCTGCCTTGGCCTCCCAAAGTGCTGGGATTAAAGATGTGAGCCACCACACCCAGCCTTAAGTGCATTTTAAAGTTTAAGTATAAAACAAACTTATTTTAGGTCAAGATGTTATATAGACGATGGTGTAAGTAATATGCTGTGGGGGCTGAAATTTTGAGGATTAGAGTCAAATGGCTGAGGTTTGAGGAACGTGTTACTGGGCAAACCCAGCTCCCAGCCTGTATCCCCTCAACCCCCACCCACACAAGCACCTCACATCTTGGTTTGTTCAGTCGACAGTTCATTTTATTGATGCCCACTCCAGGCTGCGTAGAGTTGAGGGGTGTACAAGAGGAGAACCAGATTCAGTCCATGCCTGGAGGTTAGTCTGGGGGGCCGGCGGGATGGACACACAGACAGACACATAGATCTGGCGTCTGATAGCAGGGCATACAGTCTCACGTAGGGGCACTCTGGGCACAGGTAGTCAGAAAGGACTTCCTAGAGAAGACCTCACAGGGGGTGGGGGAGCAAGGAGCAAGGCAGCCATCAGAACCTTCACCTTTTGTACATTTGTAGGCAGGTGACTTTTGAGACCAGTGGACCCAGGATGAACGCAAAGGGCTGGGGTCTGGGAATGGCAGGCAGCAAGGGCTTCCCTCTCACCTCGTCATCCCATAGTGGGGAAGCCATCTACCCCACCCCCAATTCTTGGCCTGTACTTTGCCTTCTGCCACATGGGCCCTTTCCTGGGATCCACCTCCGTGGTTTTCAAGGCTTCCCTGAGACAATCCACGTGGACCAGGTGCTCTACCCAGTGCCTGGCACCTCATCACCACCCCATCAATGCACATTCTTGTCCTAAGTGCTATCTACGGACTATTGAGATCTTGGTTCCAGCTCTGAGTGGTGTCAGCGGTCTTGACACCCCAGGTCAGGGCCCCCAGCAACCGTAGAGCTCCCAAGAGCCCTAGGTACCTTTTCTGCACTGTGAAGGCAGAGCTTGGTCCCAACCCACCTCCAGGGCTGGCCAGCTCTGTACTGCCTTCCTCTCACTGCTCAGTGGGCCATGGACACCCATTTCCCTTCCAGTGGCATGTGGGCATCCACTTCTCAGATATGCAGCCCTAAAGAAGAGACCCTACAGCTCTTTGGGCCAACACTAGCCAGCACTGTAAGCACGAGCAGAAACCAGCCTCAGCCCGTAGCCCAGGGACCCCCTTTCTTTCACTAGTACAAAGTTTCTGTGGTCGGGGAACCAGCTTCATGTCGGGCTGGGCACTCTGGCCTCTGATGTCTGCCTGCCCTGGGGTTGCTTCCCCATACCTTTAGGGTAGTAGGGAGGAGGCCTGCAGCAGACCCCTCAAGCTCCAGGCAGAAGCAGGTGCAAAAACAAATATATTCTGGGGCTGGGCTGGGACTCACCCCTTGGACCTCCTTAATAGGCCATGAATCCCAACGACAGAAAGTCTTGATGTTGAAAAACTATTTCTGAAGGTGGGTGGGGGTTTGTAAGTGCAACCCACAGATGGGGCTGGGACAGGGAAAGGGGACTCCTGGAGTCAGTCCTCACCACGGCCACAGCCCTGAACGTAGAGCAGGTAGGAGCAGGTGGGGGCAGGTGGAGGCAGGTGAGGCCCTGGCAGTCATTCTCGACAGGAGGGCAGCGGTGGGGGAGGTGTGTGTAGCTTCAGGCCCCCTCGGTCAGTCTGGCCTCAGACTTCTAAGGGCTAGAAGAGGTATTTGCGGCAGGACTCAGTCCCACACTTGCACTCAATACGGACCCGCTTCTTAGGGGAGCCAGGGAGCCCAGCCAGGCCAAAGTTGGAGTCCATGCGGGTGCTCTCCATGTCCACGGGGTCCACTGTGGAGTCACAGCCAGGGAGGAGAGGAGGGAAGGAGGCAGGGAGGGAGGGGGAGGAGGGAGGGAGGAAGGCAGGAAAGGAGGCAGGGGACTTGTTAGAAGGCCTGGATGAAGGGTCCCACTACCCTTTATACCATGAGACCAAGGATCTTGGGGGCTGGGAGCAACTCTGGAATTTGAGTTGGGAGG
Organism: Papio anubis; assembly: GCF_008728515.1. Lineage (NCBI taxonomy): Eukaryota > Metazoa > Chordata > Mammalia > Primates > Cercopithecidae > Papio > Papio anubis. Next base: position 96,708,823 of record NC_044996.1, read on the forward strand.
AGATCTTAGGGTTGGTGGTTTGGGGCTGGGGCCAGGGCTCAGCACTGGAGGTTGTTCAGGCCAGGGGTTGAGGAATGCTGGGGGAGGCAGGGAGCTGTCAGGGAACCAGGAGGGTCATTTTAGGTGGGGGGGGGGGGGGCGGGGGCAGGAATAGAGGGCCACCTGGGCATCCAGAGGTACATCTGAACTCTCCTGCCAAAGACCTACCTTTGAGGGTCTCAGAGGTGGCTAGCTTATCAAGGAGGGGACTGGCTGGAGGCCACAAGGGTGTCCAGAGGCTTGGGATGAAGAAGGCCAAAGGGAGCTAGGAGTGGGGAGGGGCTGGGGGATGAGGGAAATTCAGTCAAGACTGGAGTCAGGAGTGTCTTAACTCTCCGGGAATCTTGGGAGAGGTTGGTATGAATGCCTCAGGGTTAGGGTTCAGGGGCTGGGAATGAGGAGACTCAAGGGGTAGGCAGGGGTCTAGTAGTCCGAATGGGGACTGGGAGTCAGGAAGAGCATCTTAAAGCCCCCGCTACAGAATTTTCCTTGGTTCTCTGAGTGACTGGTGTGCCTTCGGGAGGGGTCCTTGTGTCCTAAGTCACAGTGCGCCCCTGCCCCCAGTCCCGTGCCACCCCCACCTTGCATGTTGTAATCAAAGGTGAGCTCCTCGCCTGCCCGGATGGTTCTTGTGGCAAAGAAAGCGATGCGGGGCAGCCGCTCGTCAAGGTTGTCTATGAAGACGTTGTACACCTGCAGGTTGGGGTCACACTGGGCGAGAAAGAACAGTTGGGAGAGTGAGGAGGGGCCCCAGTCTGCCCCTCTTGACCCCCTGCCCGCCTGCCGGGGGTACCCACACTGTGGTTGACAAAGTGGGAGATGTTGCCATAGTAGGCGGCATCCACGGTGTACACGTCTTCCACGTAGTCCAGGTCAAAGAGGTAGGTGGCACCCTGGCGGTCGTAGATCTGGCCCCGCCGCTCCGCCTCCTCTGAGGTAATGATCTAGGGAAAGGGCCATGGGTGAGGGGAGATTGACTGCGAAGGCTCAGGAAAGCCGGCACTGCTCCTGACCTCCGAAGGACAGGGAGCAGGAGGCACCCCTGCCCATGGACACACGCAGGCAGTGACGCAGAGGGTCTGTTGGCCCTTTGTGGGGAGCTGGGCCTCAATTGGCAACCACCCGGCCCGCCTCAGGCCTCTGGCTAACAGGAGGAGTCCCTGGCGGTGAACACAGGCTGGCCTGGCTGCAGGGCTCAACTGGGGCCATGTGAGCGCCTCCTGCCACCACCCAGCAAGAGCTGCCCAAGAACCCCTGGAGCCTCCAGCACCCTGGGACGGAGCAGGAAGGTGATCAGGAGAGACCAAAGCAAGGGCAAGAAAGAAAGTGACCTGGGGTGCCACGGGGAGAGACACTGACTGATCCAGGCAAGGGAGCCTGAGCCCGTGTAGGACCGAGCAGGGAGGGCGTGGGGAGAGGGGAAGAAGAGATCCAGGCCATGGGGAAAAGGGGCAAGGGCCTCAGGCAAGAGAGGTGGAGGCAGAGGCAGAGGGAGGCCTAGGTCCAGAGAGCCAGAAAGAGGCTGAGGCCACACACTTCAGAGACAGCAGCAGAGAGGGAGGAAAGATGAAGGGAGAACACGGTGAGAGGAGCTCTCCCTCGGCTCAGGGCTGCGTGGTGTCAACTGGTGCTTCAGACAGCAGTGGGTGCCTCCTCTCCAGCTGGGTCCCTGCCTGTCCTAGGAAACAGGAAGCTTTGCTGCCATCCTAGCCCCAGCCTGTCCTTGCCTCCCAATCCACCCCAACAAATCTCTCCTCTGCGGCCCCATGGCCCCTCTTCCCCGAGGCCAGCAATGGCAGCCTCCTGGCAATCCTCAAGCATAGCTGACCAGGCCCTTCCCTGGGTGGGGGTCCCACTGTACCTCAGCCAAGAACAGTGCACAGCACACAGGAGACACATGGGGACTGCTGTTTACTTTGATTCTGCTTGCTGGCTTAGCAGCCTGTCCTCTGTCCAAGTGGCGGCCCTCCAGGTAGCTCCAGCACTCCCCTGCCACACTTTTTCCTTCCCCTCCCTTCTCCAGAGACCCCTCTCAGGCCTCCTTCCTTGCTCACCCTCATGTGGGCCGGTGACCATGCCCTTCTGACTTGGGAATCCATCTCCTTAGCTAGGATGGCCACACTGGTGTTCTCCTGGCTGTCCCCTCAAGGCTGTGTTCCATGCCAACGGCTGACTAACAATGCCTTGAGGAAACCAAAATTTACCCCCACCCTCGGGCCACACTACCCACTGCCCCGTGCTCCAGTTCTGTTCCTTGAGGAACCTGGCTCCCCTGCACCCTGTTTTTGTTTGTTTACTCATCCATTCGGTGAGTTTTTATTGAGGCCTTCCTTGTGCCCAGTCCCAGCACCCAGGCTCACGGTCTGATCAGGGAGACACAGGGACCAGGCCCAGTCACCATTCTCAGGGGTCACAGGTGGGTAGGGGATACACAGGAACCAGGATTGGTCCCTGCCCTCAAGGGGTCAAAGTCTGGTCACAGAGAGACAGATTCAGACACCCACAGTGTAAGATTGTGATCAGGAAACAATGCTTAGGGCTTGAGGGGGAATGGAGAAGAGAAGGATTCTCTAAAACAAGTTGCAGATCATAAAAGGGCTTTACCACCTGGTGGAAGAGTGGGGACTCTCTCCTAAGGGGCACAGCATGAGGGTGGAATATGTCAAGATCAGTCTCCCTTCACCTCTGGAGAACACACAGTCTTCCTTGTGGCATCAGCTCAAACAGATGGGACCTCTCTGGGCAGCCTTCCAAGCTTCCCGTTCCTCCCCTACCTCAAAAGCTGGCCACTTGTCTGATAAAGCCCTGGGATCAAAGGGCAGCCTCTCCCAGGCTCACGGGCCTAGTGGGTGGGGTATGAGCCATCTTTTTCACTGTAGGCCCTCCTCGAGCCAGGGGGAGTGCCCACATCCTCCCTGGTCTCCATCTTCATGCCTATTCTGCCACTACCTGCTCTCCCAATCTCACCAGGAGTGAGTCATACTGCAGGCCCTCCAGGGCACAAACGCTTCCTGGTTCCTTCTCCTATTCTTTTCAGTCCCATTCTCTAATGACTGGTCAACCCTGAAAGCTTGGGAACAGATCGGCCTGTCTCCGCTCCCTAACAGCTCTCCAGAATGAATGGAAAAGACAGGCTATAAGCTGGCAGTTCTGAGAGGGTGCTGACGTGATTGGGAACTAGAAGACTTGGAGTCAGCTGCTGCTCTGCCCCCTCCTGGACATGGGATCCTGAATGTTCTCTCTGCCTGTTTCCTCAGCTAAAAAAAAAAAAAAGCTACAGCCTGGCAGGGCACCAGTTTTAGACATTATTTGGGCCTTTATTTTTTTTATCCATTATACTACTTTTGTGATTTTAATGAAGTTATTCCACCTCTGGGCCTCAGTTTTCTCATCTGCAGAATGGGAATGACAGTGACAAAATCCCAACCTGACAGGGACTGTTGTAAAAATCCATACAAGATCATGGATGTGAAAGGTGTTCCTGTTTCTGATAGGAGAGTGAGCAATGTTAGGAGTGGTTATAAGGACCACTTATAAATGTAAGGCACACCCTTATTTTATGTGCCCTTTACCAAGAAAGGAAAAACTGCTGTTAATTATAAATGATACACCATGATTTAATTAAGACATTTTCATTTCAGAGATGTTAAAATAGGAAGAAAATGCATGTTTTAGAATGGGTAAAATAGGCTGGCATTGTCTCTTGGGTGAGGATGGGAATGTTCTGCAGGAACGTGAAAGTTCTGACCCAACGTGGGAGGCTGCAAAGGAGGGAAGGGCAGCTCCCGTGGAGGGAGCTCTTGGTACAGACTGTCAGTACATGTCCCAGCTGAAGGAGGACAGTAGATAGCATGGTGTGCAGATAGGCCCTTGATTCTGTAACACCCTGGCAGCGTCTGGGACGGCACTACAGAATCAAGTAAATTAGAACTGCTGCAACGAAATTTATGACTATTACCCCAAGTAGGATAAATAAAGACTACAAATAGGACCCTATCCAGTCAGGCTGGGTCCTGTAGCCAGATGAGTTACAAAAAAACTTGGTCTTCTGGACATTTTGGATTTGCTGAAGTTTAGACTGTGCTGATAATGTTTGTATCAAACTTACTGTGTACTGAACACTGTTCAAGTGCTTTTTCCAAGTGCTTGATACATAGTAACTCATTTAATAATTTTTGTAACAAGTGTGTGAGTTGAGTGCTATTATCGTTCCCATTTTGCAGATTAGTAAATGCAGGCACAGAGGTTAGTGACTGCTGATGAGTAGTGGAGCTGGGTTTCGGCCTCAGGCAGTCAGGATCCAGAGTCCACTCTCCTAACCATTTGCTATACTGTCTCTTCAGAGGGGGATGCGGGAAGATGAGTTTGGCTCTTTCCGGAGGCCTGTGGCACCATCAGGAGGACCCACAGATCTGAGAGTGCTGGAGGGCGACCAGGAAATAGTGCAGCAAGAATGTGTGGAGAGCAGGAAGGGTGAGGACAGGGCTGAGAGGATCCCTGGAAACCTTGATGTTTCCAGGGTAGAGGATTAAAGACACTAAGGAAGAGCAGCCAGAAAACTCTCAGGCCCAGGAGGGTCCGAGGCTGCCCTTGGGGTATAGAGTCTTCCTCCTCGACTGTCAGGACCCTGTGTGGTGGACAGTGTTTCCTCCAGATGCCAGTACAGTGAGGCTGAGATACTTCTTGCTCTGTGCAGCTCCTAGGACGGTGGACTGTCGGGGTCCTGTGGGGTCTGGACATGTCCTCCTCCAGAGAGTTTGGGTTCCTTCAACCTCTGGACACTTCCTCCAGAGTGTCAGGACACTGAGGGCATGGACACTTACCCCGATACTGTCAGGGTGCCCTTGGGTATAGACTAGATCTCCAGGCTGTCTGGATCCCTCTGGGGTGAGGACACTTCTTTTTCCTGACTGTCATGACAGCATGGGTGTGGACACTTCCTAAATCAGACCAGGTCCTCTAGAGTGTGGAGAGCACAAGCTCTTCCTCCAGGTCACTGGGGTCACTGTGAGACATGGACTTCCTACAGATTATCAGGACTCCCTCCCGCTCCCACTGTCAGGAGCCCTCAGGGTGTGGACACCTCCCCACTCCTCCTTCTAGATGGCCAGGTCCTGTGGCATGTGGACATCTCCTCCAGCAGGCCAGCAGGGTTATCTGGACAGGGTGTGGCTGTCTCCTTGCCCAGACTGTCAGGGTCCTCTGTGGTATAGATTGTTCTGCCCAAGATTGTCTCTGTCCCTGTGGGGTGTGACCCTCTCTACTTTACAGTTTCTCAGAGCAGGAGCCTCTCCTTGTCATCAGTATCAGTGCTACAGTGTAGACACCCTCATGTGAGTGTTCCTCAGGCCAGTTTCTGTCACTTTCCAACCATATCACACCCCTAAGGGACCTATGGAAATATATACAGGTATCTGGGGTTGTCACTATGACAGGGCACACTCATGGATTTAAATGGTAAAGGTCCAGGAATGCTAAATGTCCCCCAATCCATGAGACAGTTCTACATAACAAAAATTCATCTCATCCCAAATGCTAACTGCATCCCATCTTAGAATGTGACATTTTTCTGTTGTAGATACTTGTTATCTACTTGCTAGTTATGGCTGTGCTTTAGCCTTGTGCAGCTGGGCACATGGCTAAAGCACATCCCGTTGCCTCCCTTGCACGGAGGTAAGGCCAGTGACTCAGTTCCAGCCAGTGGAGCATGAGCAGAAGTGATGAGTGCTGCATCTAGGCCTGGCCCACTAGGATGGGCCCCTTCTATCCCCGACTTGGCTCGCCTGCTAGGCAATGCTGATGATCTAGTGGTGACTCCAAGACTTCAAGGCACAGCAAAGGCACAGGAGGGAAAGAGCCTCGGTATCCCAGTCGCTGTGTGAAAGGATACCCACCCAAACCCCCACAGTGGACTGTTCCATAAGCAAGCAAACTTGTAATGTGCAAAGTCACTAAGATGAGGGAGTTGTTTTTACAATGGCTGGCTTGCCTAGTACACTCAGCTTTCCCCAGTGTCCTGAAAGTCTAAAGGAGTTAGCCAACCTTTGTCCAAAGCATGTCTCATCCTACTCCAGACTGCGTTCCTTCTGTGCAGACTGGTAAAACAATGCTTCTCAGGCAGATACTGCTTGGTGATAAGATGGGCCCTTGTGAAATGAGAAGAGGAAGTGCCTTTCCAGCTGATGCAGCCCTATGCCAGACCACATGGCCTGATACAAGGAATGCTAAGGCTGCCTGGATCTCAGCTCCCACTTTTCTTCTTTGCTAAGTACCCTGATAAAGTCAACCCAGTGCAGAAGTATTTCGGTGTTTCTGTAACCACCAGCATGGAATACTTGTCCCTGCCCGATGTCCCTATGACACTCTTAGATCAGTGTACCAGGCCTTTCCCATAGGGAAAGCAGGGAGTTGCAGACACACAGTGAGGAGAGCTGGGTGCACACTGTGAACACAGGGTGGGAAGAGCTGCACACACACACTGGTCCCATCTCCCTACCTCTCCCACGTACTCCATGACGAAGCTGTTCTTGCGAATCTTCTCCAGGGTGCGGACGCCCCAGCCACGCCCATCATCCGTGCGGAAGATGCAGAGGTCATATCGGATGCCTTTCTGTACCACGCGATTCGGGCAGTCATAGCCACAGCGGCAGCGGGAGTTGCACTCGTAGATGGGCAGCCCGGCTCGAAGCCGCACCTGGCCCTGGTCATTGTAGGCAAACTTGTGCAGTGACGCCCCCGGGCAGCAGCCTCCAGTGGGTGCCCACAGACAGTCCTGGCACTCGCAGCCCACAGCCACCTGGTTGAGGGTGATGCCCTCACCAACACGGTACTCATTGATGTACACGAAGGCCCGCGGGGGGCCGTCCAGGTCCACCTCATTCTCTACAGTGATGCGTCCCAGATGGCTGCGCTTGGCATTGAGCTCCTGCTCCCAGCGACGGAGCGCCCGCCTCTGCTTGGCCTTCTGCACCAGGTAGTTGGCCAAGCTTGGGTCCAGGTGCCGGGGGGTCTTTGACCGGTGGTGCCGCCGGAGCAGCTCCCTCTCTAAGTCCTTGTGGAACTGCTTGAGAATACGCACACACTTGAGATTCTGCCGTGGCTCCCAGGTGCTCTCTGAGTCTGGATATCCGCGCCATTTCACCAGGTAATATTCCTGTTCCTGTTGGGGGTGGGTAGGGGAACGGTGGTACCATAAGTGGTGAGATCTTTGGGCCAGCCTTCATGGGGCTTCCATGCCAAAGCTGATGGATAACAGCTAACCCACCCCACCCCTTTTCTGGAATGACTTCATGCGGTGGTTAAAAAGCATGGGCTCTAGAGTGAGGATTACCAGGTTCAAATCCTGCTCTCCCCCTTACTGTCTGTCCAAACTGTTCCAACTTTTAATTAATCTCCCAAACCCACTCCCCTCCTTGGTCTTCCCCATCATCAGCTCCCTCCTTCTAGCTGTTCAGACCGGAACTCCTGGAGTCATCCTTGAATCTTCTTTTGTTCACACTTCCGACATCCACCCTCCGCACATCCCGTTAGCCCCACCTTCAAAATACATCCAGTGACAAACCATCATCACTGCCACCACTATGGCTCACCTGGACCCTGACAAGTCCTTGCCTGTTTTAGGCAGCTTACATGTATTATTAACTAACTTAATCCTCACAACCCGACATGAGGTGGATGCTCCTAGTCATCCTCCTTTTATGACAAAGGAAATGAAGTACTGAGGGTTTGGGTAGGTAAACACAACCAGGACTGGAACCCAAGCATGCTGACTCCAGTTTGTTCTCCTAACCATCCTGCCACTCCCCCTTCTGGCAATAACTGTCCCCATTTCACAGTTGTTAGGGGATTAAATGAGTTTCCTAGAGGAAGCACCTGGCACACTGAAAGTGCTCAATAGCCGTTAGCTGTTGACATTTCCACTCTAGGGTTCAGCATCTCAACCTTTGCAGTTACTTTGTATTCCTAGGGAGATGGGAAGAGAATTCATTCCGGCTCCTGCCCCCATCAGAAAGCTACTTAGTTTCCCTATCTGTAACATAGGGATAAAAGGGTCTGTTCATCCTATTTTTTCAGGGTCAGAGGAGAAAATTCCCTTTGCAAACAGATGTGGGCAGTTGGGGACAAGAGGGCAGGACACTTAACTTCCTTGTGACCTGTCCCCTCCCAGAGCATGGTCACCCCAGACTCACGCGGATCTTCTTGTAATCGCACAGGTACTCGACTTCAAAGTCATAGAGGTTCCTCTTAGAGATACCGAGGGCAGGGCAGGAGAGCTTGGCCAGGCGGCACAGGTCCTGCAGCTGATTCCAAGAAGACTTGCAACACACGCTGCAGCCTGGATCAAGCAGGGCAGAAAGAACTATTACTGGGCAGTCTGACAAGGCCAGATGTCAAAGGGGACCCCAAATCCTCCCTGGGACATCCCAAAGACTGCCTAAGAGTCAGGGAACTTTAATCCACAGGCCTTCCCCAATGCTGAGACTGTTCTACAACAGAAATGTGCTTTGAACCCCAATGCTCACTGCCCAAGGCTGCCCCTGGAGCAGCAGACCTCTGAGTGGGGTTTGCAACATGAATCGTCCTAAAGGAATCTATTTCCAGAGCTTCAAACTCCATGTCATTCCTAATACTGCCTGCAAACCTGCTTTGGGTTCAGGACCTGACTACCTTTCTCTCCACTTTGCAAAAGAAAGAGAACAACCCCCCATCTCAGTAGGATGCAATGCCCCGAGGTGTTGGGGGCGGTGGGCGCGGAGGGGAGGACAAGATTAAAACCTCCAGGGCACCAAACAAAGGCTAACTGGAAAGACTGGTCTTTAATCCCTTATCTCAAACTCCTGGGCCAGATGTGTTTTGGAATTCAAAATTTTTTGGATTTTACAAGACTAGTTGTAGGATACATCACCTAACACCCCCAGCGTGGCCACGGGACATCAAGCTATAATCAAATGCATTAACTGTCCTGCAGCAAAAGTATGAATTTCCCACATTAAAGAGGAGAAATAGAGATATAAAATAGCCTCACAGAATAGTTCCACTTTATAATCTACTTTTGCCACAAATGGTGCCAAATTTAAGAAAAGGATTTCAGTTTTCAGGGCTTTTTAGATTTCGGAATTATGAGCAAGAGATTGTGGAATGATACTACATTACAGGAAGGCTCCTTAAATGATCAATCTGGGTGCCTTAAATCCACAAGGTATATTTTTTCACACTACATTTTGACTTTCTGTCTCATCCATCTTTCTGTGAAGAGTAAAGCTCATCCAAAGGGTTATGCTCTGAATTTATATGCAAAGCAGTACAGATTAGTGACACTGATTCTTTTAAATATACCTGGTATATTTCTGGGGCTGCCAAAATTTTGTAAGACATAGAGATTTTAAAAAATAGATTTCTTTCTGATTCAAGGCACATTCTTAATCAATGTGCTTTAGAAGCCATTTTATCAAATCACGTCTCAAAACATTCCAAGGGCAGTCAGTCCTCATCCTACTTCATCTTTTTAAAATGTTTAATATTTTCTGCCTCCCATTGCAAAAATCACACTTAAACTCTAGATGTCAACCTAAAAACGTACAAGAGCTTTTCAAAATTATTTCGTGTGCAAGCCATACCCCCCCACTTAGGCAAGATCAAGTGGAGACCGAGCCCGCATGTGCCCACGCTTTCCTCTCCTGGCAAACCCCTTCCTTCACTTGCATTCGAAACCCCACTTAAGTGGTCCCAACTAATACCTCCAGCTGCTGGCTCCGGAACTGGCCACAGGTGGACTCTCCTGAACCCCTCAGAGGTCCCCCAACTTGTGGAACCCGTCCTCCCTGCGGCTTTTGTCACATAGAGGGGCCCCCCAACATAACTGAGTCACCCCTCTTTCCCTGCACATGGGGGAGTCCAGCTGCCCTACTAGGAAGGCCCCATTTCCCTCTTCTGGGGGATCCTCTATTCCAAACCCTTCCCCCATCACGCCGAGAGGCGATACGTTCCCCCTGAAGAGTTCCCTGTCCCCGCACTCTGAAGGGGGGGTCTGTCCCCCTTATCTTCCCTCCCCTTCCGGCGTCTCGCGTGGACACCGAATGGGTAACGGTCACCGGGGGCCGATTTTCCCGCGCGCGGGCGCGGCCTCCCCGACAAGCCCCCGCGCGTGCGCGCGCTGGTCCGGTCGCGATCTGCGGCGCGCGCCCCCCTCCTGCGTCCCCACTTAGCCCCAGGCCCGCTGCGTTCCGAGGTACGCGCCCCCTCCCCTCAGCCCCGCCCAGCCCAGCCCCGCGCACCAGGCCCGCGCTCCCCGAGCTCCATCCTTTCCGCGCCAAGCTTCCGGCTCCCGGCGCCGGGGCCTCAGACGCCGGGGTCCCGAGCCGGCGACGCCACCCCTCCAGCCCACCCGGCCCGGCCAGCGGGCCCGCGCCTCTGTCTCCACTGCTTCACCTTTTAAATTTTCCGCCATCTTTCCCCACGGCTAACGACATTCGGGCCTAGCCGGCCTCGCGAGAAGAGAGCTCGCGCGGGCGTGGCCGGGAACGCGCAGCCTATTGGCCGCGGCTCGCGACTCGCAGCACCCCCGCGGACCAACCGGAGAGCCGTGACCGAACCCCTCCCTGCCGCCCGGCTCGGTCCCGGAGGCGGGTGCTCGCCGCACTTTCCCAGAGTGCGTCTGGGCGGCGGCGGCAGCGGGAGCGACAGTGGCGGTAGCTAAAGTTGCCCGAGGCCCTGCCCGTGCGCTGGTCTGTCTGTCACACTGCTAGCCAATCACCTTATCAGCCAGTCACAGTGGCTCCTGAGTTCTGTCATACTCCCTATTATCACCGTCAGTCAGCCCGTCATCACATTTTAACCCCAAGTAGGCCGGGGCTCCCAGGTGGACTAGCGCCCCATCCAACCGCTCAGGCGGTCGCACCAGACAGGTGCCTAATCAGACCCCCGGCCCCCATCCACACTGCCGGGCAGTCAATACCGGCTTCCATTTGTGCCCCCGGACCAGCGGCGACTCCCTGGAGGCAGGCAGACAGCACTGTTAGCCAGCCAGCCTTATCATTCCCTATGACCGTCCTGTCCTCAATTAGTCCTCCTCTCCACCCACCATAGCCCTGGGACCAGCTGCGATTCTCCCTGGCTAAATCCTCTCATAGACTGCAGCATCCAGCCATGCCCCCAGGCGGGCTGTGATTAGGTCGGGGCAAGCTGTCATTGTCAGCATCTAATACAGCCCTGTCGGACACTATCAGTTGATCACTGTCTTTCCCTCAGATTACTTCTCATTCACACCATGATCAGTCACAACACCCAGCTAGGCCCTCAAAGCAAATAGTCACAGCAACTAGAGGTAGGATTAAGCCTCCACACCACCTGTCAGTGGGTCAGCCAGTCTGTCATTTCTCAGGCGACTCATCCCCACCATTGGTCAATCAGTCTCCTCTGATGCGTTGAAGCTGAGATTCTATCAGAGCAGACAGTCCGTAACCACGTACAGCCATCGAGTCAGACAGTTATGCTGATTTTGCTGCTGGCCAGCTGGCCTGTGACTCGTTCAATCCGCCCCTCATCACATCGTCAGTCATTCTCAGCATCCGACTGACCGCACCGTCTGTCAGGTGATCAGTCAGTCAGAGCACCCAGCCAGGCCCTCCAGCATGCTGTGATTCGAGCAGCGTGGACAGTTGATTACCAGATACAGCTGCCTAGCAAGCAGCCACGGATCTGTTGATCAGTCAGCCTGAGGTTTCCCCAGGTGGCCCTCCTTTACACAGTGCCAGACAGTATAACATCTAGACATTCCCCCAGGCCAGCTGTGATTCCTGACAATAGTCATTCACAACATCTGGCCACCCAGGCAGGCAGTAGCACCACGGACCATCAGTTAGTCAGCCTGCAAGGTCCTCAGGAGGCTGCCTGTCTTTTCCACTGTCAGGCTACCAGCCCCAGCCAGTCCTAGGCAGGCTGTCATTCAGTTAGATGTTCAGGAAACCGCGCTGTCACTTCCTCAAATTGTCCCCTCTCCCTGTCACTCCATGAGTTCTGTAGTCAACCAAACGGTTATACAGTTAACCAAACGAATATTCTGTCTGCCTGCTAGTCCAGCTGTGAGCTCATTAAGAAGTGACTGGCTGGTCTGAGGTTCTGTCAGCCCTAGCTTGCCCTGAGTGGGACAGACAGGAACGGAAGTCCCACCATGCATCCCCTTCCCTCCCTTATTCCTTCTCGAGCAGAGTCAGATTTTCGTCCTCATGTACCCCCAGTCTCCTCGGGCAGCAGGACTCTCCCACTCCTGGGTGTCCAGGAGACCTGTCCAACCCACAAGAGTGATTTAAGACAGGACCTCTGCCTGTCTGGATCTGAGGGGGAGACAAAGGGGTCTGTGGCCGGTGGTGCCCCAAACCACTATAAAGTAGTGGGCAAAAGCCTGGATTCTGGAGCCTGACTACCTGGACTCATATCCAGGCTCTGCCATTTACCAAATTACTTGTCCTTAGGCAGTTTCTTAAACTGGTCTGTAAAACCTCGAGTAAGTGACCTTGGGGTGGGTGTCTCTTGCTCATCTGGAAAGTGAATCATTCTGGACTAGCACTTTTTCAGGAGACCTCAAAAGTTAAGAGGCCATCTTAGAGCTACCGTGTCCCACCTCCAGCCATTTGTCTGTTCATTCAGCATTAAATTAATGGCTACTGCGTTGCCCTATGCTGGGGCCAATATAAGGTTTTATTCATTTCAGGCTTCACAGGTTTGACCTATTGTAATGTAAACCTCAGTTTGGAGTGTAACACAAATACAGATGGGTACACACAGACCAGGAGTGAACACTGTAATGAGTTTTCTTTTTTCTTTTTTTTTTTTTTTTTTTTTTTTTTTTTTTTTTTTGGAGGACAGGTTTTGCTCTTTTTGCCCAGGCTGGGGTGCAATGCGTGATCTGCGGCTCACCGCAGCCCTCCGCCTCCCGGGTTCAAGCGATTCTCCTGCCTCAGCCTCCCGAGTAGCTGGGATTACAGGCATGTGCCACCACCCTGGCTAATTTTGTATTTTTTTTAGTAGAGAGCGGGGTTTCTGCCTGTTGGTCAGGCTGGTCTTGAACTCCTGACCTCAGGTGATCCACCTGCCTCGGCCTCCCAAAGTGCTGGGATTACAAGCGTGGGCCACCGCGCCCAGCTGTAATGAGTTTTCACAAGCAGACCTACATGTAGAACCAGAATGCAGGCTGAGCAACCATTTAGCCAGATCTCAGAAGCATTTAATTGTTTTGTATAAATCTATTGGGTACAAGTGTAATTTTTTTTTTTTTTTTTTGAGACAGAGTCTCACTCTGTCGCCCAGGCTGGAGTGCAGTGGCGTGATCTTGGCTCACTGCAACCTCTGCCTCCCAGGGTCAAGCGATTTTCCTGCCTCTGCCTCCTGAGTAGGTGGGATTACAGGCGTGTGCCACTATACCTGGCTAATTTTTGTATTTTTAGTAGAGATGATGGGGTTTCACCACATTGGCCAGGCTGGTCTCAAACTCCTGGCCTCCAGTGATTCACCTGCCTCAGTCTCCCAAAGTGCTCTGATTACAGGCGTAAGCCACTATGCCAGGTCACAAGTGTAATTTTGTTACACAGATATTTTGTGTAGTGGTGAAGTCAGGCATTTTACTGTATCCATCATCTGAATTATGTACATTGGCCTCCCAAAGTGCTGGGATTACAGGCATGAGCCACAGCGCCTGGCCACAAGTGTAATTTTTTTACATGGATACATTGTGTAGTGGTGAAGTCAGGCATTTTACTGTATCCATCAACTGAATAATGTGCATTGGCCTCCCAAAGTGCTAGGATTGCAGGCATGAGTCACAGCTCCCGGCCACAAGCATAATTTTGTTACATTGTGTAGTGGTAAAGTCAGGCATTTTACTGTATCCATAGCCTGAATAATGCACATTGTACTCATTAAGTAATTTCCTCATCATCTACTTCCTTCCCACCTCCCCACCCTTCCAAGACTTTGTTGTTTATCATTCCACATGCTATGCCCATGTGTACACATTATTTAGCTGCCACTTATAAGTGAAAAGATTCAGTATTTGTCTTTCTGTTTCTGAGTTGTTTCACTCAAATTAATGACCTTCAGTTCCATCCATGTTGCTGCAAAAGACATGATTTCATTGTTTTTATGGCCGAATAGTATTCCATTGTGTGTACCACATTTTTTTTTTTTTTTTTTTTTTTTGAGACGGAGTCTCACTCTCTTGCCCAGGCTGGAGTGCAGTGGTGTGATCTCGGCTCACCACAACCTCTGCCTCCCAGCTTCAAGCATTTCTCCTGCCTCAGCCTCCCAAGTAGCTGGGACCACAGGCATGTGCCACCACGCCTGGCTAATTTTTTGTATTTTTAGTAGAGACGAGGTTTCACCATGTTAGCCAGGATGGTCTCTATTTCTTGACCCCGTCATCTGCCCACCTCGGCCTCCCAAAGTGCTGGGATTACAGGCGTGAGTCACCACGCCCAGCCAACCAGAACGCTGGATTTCTGAGGTTTCCGTGGGGGACTGGGAGTAGGGATAAATGATACTGACTGATCCTTCCTAGACTCAGTGCCCGTCTGGGGACCTGGTCAGAGTGGGGTGGGGAGTAGTGTTGGGGGTTAAAAAAATGAATTAAAGGAAACCTGAGACTCCCTCCTTCTCTAGCTTGGGGGAGTTCCCCTTTCCACCTACAAATTCTTCCATTGCTGTTGCAGACAGAAGAAGGCTGCCCTCTCTGGAGTCTCCCTCACTTTATCTTCCTCCCCCCTACCTTTCTCCTTTTCTCCTTCTCTAAAGGTAGAATGTTTGAGATCTCGAATTCACCAGATTTCAGAAATCGGAAGGGGCAGGGAGCTCAATTTTAGGCTTTGATGTGCAGCAGTTTCTAATTATGCCCTTCGAAATAGCTGTAAATGCCAAGGACACTTTTGAGTTACTCCTTTATTTCTGGGAGAGCAAGCCCTGGAGGAGGCAGAAAGGTGACTCTGTGGGATCCCAGTTAGAAATCAGTTATCTCCATTGTATAGATGAGGAAACCACAGCTCAGAGGTGAGGCATCTTTCCCGGGTCCTAGAGCAGATCTGTCTGATTATTAAGTCTTTGCCTCTTCCATTGCAATCTTCCATTGCAATCTTCCATTGCGATTGGCTAGTGCTTGATTTGAACTGGGAACTGGGCAGAGCCAACTTTTAAAAATGAGAGGGGGATCCTGCCCATCAAGATCCTGGTGTGTGAGTTGTTATGGGCATGGAGAATGGTGAGGTCTGGTCGTTGAGTATGCTCTTAATCTAGTATTGTGTTGATTGAATGATTTTTTTTTTTTTTTTGAGATGGAGTCTCGCTCTGTTGCCCAGGCTAGAGTGCAGTGGCGCGATCTCGGCTCACCGCAACCTCTGTCTCCCGGGTTCAAGCAATTCTCCTGCCTCAGCCCCCATTAGGAGCTGGGATTACAGGTGTGCACCACCATCCCCAGCTAATTTTTGTATTTTTTAGTAGAGACGGGGTTTTGCCATGTTGGCCAGGCTGGTCTCGAACTCCTGACCTCAGGTGATCTGCCCACCTCGGCCTCCCAAAGTGCTGGAATTACAGGCATGAGTCACTGCACCCAGACAATTGAATGATTTTTTAAAAAAATAATTAAATGCATGACATCTGGCCTTATGCCAAGCCTTTTCTCACCTCAGGGCCTTTGCACTGGTTGCTCCCTCTGCCTGGAACCCCTTTTCCCCAAATATTAACTGGGCCGACATTTCTCTCTCTTTAGATCCAGCACCACCATCACCTACTCCAAGTGACCTTCCCTGACTGCTCCATCTGAATGTTGTTTCGTCTGTATCTCTGCCTTACCACTCCACAACATTTATCATGATCTGCAACTATCTTTTATTTCTATTTGATTTCTTGTTTCTTATCTGTCTCTTCCCCTAGAATGTGGATTTCACCCCCTAAGGGCGGGAATTTTTGTCTGCTTTTTTTTCCACTGCTTGATTCCTAGCCCCTAAAATAGTACCTGGCAATAAATGTTGAAAGACAGAGGGGCAGAAGGAAACAAAGAAATACAGGCTAAATGACTGAGGGAATGAATGAATGAATGAATATATACATGTAAGGCTAAATAAATAAAATGGGATAAATGAATAAAAGGGACTTTGGAGGAAAGGGACCCCATTCCCACATTTGGAATGTAAGCAGACTGAGATTTATAGAGAGACAGAAAGATAATTCCTTTATTTTTCTTTAAAAATCCTTGAGTGAAGAGAACTGAGAATTTTTGTATAAAAAGGGCCTTGGGATTGCTAGGGTGAGTGTGAGGACCAGGCAGGGATGACAGCATTGGAGGGACTGGTGAGGAAGAAATGGGGGTTGGGGGCCTGGAAGAGGAGAGTGGAGGGTGGGCACAGAGCAGGTGGAGGGGGAGCCGTGTCCTGCGGGGAGGAGCACAGGGCAGCAAGTAACTCAGCCACTCAGTCATCCCATTCATCATCTTCATCTTCATCGCCAGCCTGGTCCTCCCCTTCGTCTGGAAGGAAGGAGAAAGATGCCCTGGGAAGTTGGTCGGGGGCTTCATAGGGCCTGGGAGGTGAGGACTGGACCCTGGGAGTCTGAGGTCTCATGCTAGAGGAGGGCGAGTTAGAGTTTCCATTTGGGACAAGAGGAATTATAGTTGGGGTCTGAGTTCTAGTTGGAGTTGAAGTTTATGCTGTCAAAAATGTGGTTAGTGGAGATATTGTCAAACAAAGGGTTAATGTTAACCTATTTATCACATAATAGGGTAAATTTACATATTATTAGCAAAGGTGTGATAATATATTATTGCTTCCTGTCTGGTTAACGCTAATATTTTTGACACATAATGGGGTTAATGACAATAACATTATCAAAATTAGCCAGGTGTAGTGGCGGGCCTGTAGTCCCAGCTACTCGGGAGGCAGGCAGGAGAATCGCTTGAACCCAGGAGGCAGAGGTTGCAGTTAGCCAAGATCACGCCACTGCACTCCAGCCTGGGCGACAGAGCAAGACTCCATCTCAAAAGAAAAAAAAAAAATCGTTGTCAAAAGATGAAGTTCCTATAGTAGGTTGATATTAATATTTACATCATATAATGGATTGGTGACAGTACTGCTGACAGATTAAGAGAGTAATAGTAACATTATTATAAAGAGATTAGGTTAACAGCCGGGTGTGGTGGCTCATGCCTGTAATCCCAGCACTCTGGGAGGCTGAGGCGGGCAGATGGCTTGAGGCCAGGAGTTGCAGAGCAGCCTGGGCAACATGAGAGTAGTGAGAGCTTGGTAGTGAGAGCTCATCACTACCAAAAAAGCACCAAAAATTAGCCAGGTATGGTGGCACACACCTGTAGTCCCAGCAACTTTGGGAGCTGAGGTGGGAGGATCGCTTGAACCTGGGAGGTTGAGGCTGCAGTGAGCCATGATTGCACCACTGTACTCCAGCCTGGGACACAGAGCGAGACCCTGTCTCGAAAATGTTTTTAAAAAGATTAGATTGTATTATCTCATAATGAGTTAATGTAAATCTGTTGACACATGGAATGAAAATTAATATTATTGTCAACAATGGTGTTCTTCATAATATTGTCATCACATAATGGGTTGATTTTTTTTTCTTTTTTTTTGAGGAAAAAAAAAAAAGGCTGGAGTGCAGTGGCATAATCATGGATCACTGCTGCCTTGACCTTCCAGGCTCAAGCAATCCTCCCACCTCAGCCTCCCAAGTAGCTGGGACCACAGGCACACACCACTATGCTCAACTACTTTTTTTTGAATTTAGTTTTTATGGAAACGAGGTCTCACTATATTGCCCAGGCTGGTCTTGAACTCCTGGGCTCAAGCAATCCTCCTGCCTTGGCCTCCCAAAGTTCCTGGATTACAGGCATGAGCCACCGTGCCCTGCCAGCTGATGTTAATAGTACTGAACGTGTGGGAATGACATTAATATTGTGGACACACCCTGGCATTAATGTTAATATTATTGTCAAAGTTGGAGTTAATTATGTTATTGTCACATAATGACTTAATGTTAACTTTGTCAAAAAGGAGGCTGACACAAGATTCATGTTAATGCTGTCAACAGATGGGGCTGATGTCACTATTGGTGGTGACTGCTGGGATTGTTCTGAGGCCAGTGCTAGCCCTGGGAGCCAGGTTTGAGGCCCTGGCAGGATCAGCTCACCGGAGGAGTGGATGGCTCTGCTCCTCTTCTGCATCACGTGCATCAGGGCCCCCACCAGTCCCTCTGAGCTCTGAGGTGGGGGCTGCAGCGCTGAGCTCTCTGGGGCCCCAGGGGTCTGCAGCAGGCAGGGGTCAGCACAGAGGGCTCAGGGCCTGGGAAAGGAGCATTTCTCCCCGCCCCTCCATCAATATTTTCCCTCCCACACACTCCAGTACCCTTCAAGGCTTCCCACCAACCTTTCCACTCTATCACTGAATCCCCAAGGCCTGGCACTCTCCTCCGTCCTGGCCTCAGCCCTCCAGTATCCTGACTTACATGGGTACCCCAGAGTTCCAGACCCCCAATCTTCCATCCTACCTGTCCTCACCTTGTTCAGCTGAATTCCCTGCCGGATTTGATCCAAAAGCGCTCCCCGACCCCCACCAGGGGCCAGGCCCCCCGCAGGCACCAGAGCAGGAGGGAGTAGGGGAGGGGCTGGTCCATTCCCGGAGCTGGGTGGCGGTGGCGGTGGTGGTGGTGGTGGTGGTGGCATGGGTGGCCCACCAGCTCCAGGGGGTGGTGGGGGTGGTGGTCCAGAACGTCCAGTAGCTGGAGGGGGTGGTGGTAGAGGGCCCCCTCGGCCTGGGGGTGGGGGTCCCCGGGGCGTTGGTGGGGGTGGGGCAACCCCCAAAGGTACAGGGGGCAGTGGACCAGAACGACCCTTGTTACCCCCCACAATAGGGGGCCGAGGGGGCTGGTTCCCTCCTCGAGATGGCGGTGGGGGCGGCGGAAGTGGCTCTGTGGAGGGAGTATAACACATAGCTGTAACTTTCATTGATTTCTTCTGAGCCTCAGTTTTGCTCATTTGTAAAATGGGTACCCCCACTGACCAACTCCTGACTGAAGCAGTATAGGTGCTCCCATAAGGACTGAGTGACTTAGTGAATCTCTTAGCTATGAGCTGCTAGGGCTGGAGAAGGGAACGTATGGAAGCAGGGGCTCACCCTGGCGCCTCATCTCCTGCCGCACAGCCTCCAGCCCACCCTGGTCCTCAATGAAGTCGTAGATAAGTTTAGAGGTCTCGGCATCGGTGAGCTGGGCCTCGCTGATTCCTGCCCTGGAGAACAGACTCCGTAGATCTGGGTCGAGGTTGTTCACCTGCCCAGGAGGAAAAAGGCCAGGGGCGGGAGTAGAGGAATAAGGTGAGAAGAGCAGCAACACGGATTGTCGTTGGGTTCATCCCAGCAAGGGATCTGAGAGGGGTGTGGGAAGGGCACGGTCTGGGGGTGGGGTCTCAGCAGTGGTCTTTGGAAGGGTGGGTGGAAGTTTAGTGGAGTCCGAGAGACTCTGAAGTTACTCACGTCAAATCCATTCTGGGGGTCCCACCCCACATGGGTGACATGCCTGGGAGAGGTGAAGAGACTCCAGTGAATCCCCACTGCCCTTCCTTCCCTCCTTTCGTAGTGAAGCCCTCTTGCCCTCTCCTGCCCAGAGAGACTCTGAGGGGCCAGAATTAATGAATGAGACTGAATGAATGAATGAGTATGGGCAGCAGTTATGGAATTAGAAGGGCTTCATAGTTTGTGGTGCTGATCCATTCACCCATCCCTCTTTCCCCATCTATTCACCTATGCATTTGTCCACCTATTCATTCACATTCATCTGTTGGATTACTGATCTGTCCATACATCTGTCTCTGCAACTATCTGCCCACGTATGTCTGTTCACCCATTTGTCCACCAATCTGTCCTCACACACACTTGTCCATCCGCCCATCCACCTACCCATGTGCCCACCTTTCCATCTATCCATTCACTCATTTTTCTACCCATGCAACCACACACTTCTATTCACTTATCCATTGAACTGTCCATTCATCCACACATCTGTCCACCTGTACCATCCCCATCCACCTTGTCTGTGAGCCAATCAGCCTGCATATCAATCTGTCCACACACTCATCCACTCACCCATCCATCTACCCACGCACCTCCCATCAACCCATCCACCCATCAACCTGTCCGTCCAACCACTTACCCATTCATTCTTCAACCCATTCATTCATCCATTTATTTATCCATCCATCCAGCCATCCACTCACCCACCTACCCACCAGCCCCCCTCATCCATCATCTGCCTCATCTATCTATCCATTCATTCACCTGCCCACCCACCTGCTCCCCTAACAGCCCACCCAGAGTGGGCCCAGGGTGAGGCAAGTGAGGTGCCTAGGGTGCAAAATTTAAGTGAGTCACTCACTCTCAGAGTCAGGAATTACAGTTGCATGCCTCTGAGAGTGAGTGCCTCCTTAAATTTTGTACCCTTGGTGCCTTATTTACCTCTCCCTAGACCCAGCCCTGCACCTACTCATCCATCCACTCATTTACCCACTCAGCCACCCAGCCATCTGCCCTTCCTTCCATCATCTCAGCTGTCCACTTGTTCATGTGCCCCTCTGCCCCCAGGAATCTGTGGGCCCACTGGGGACTGGTTCTCACTTGAATCCACTGGGTGCACCAATATCAGCTTTGCTGATCTTCTTCTTCCCTGAGCGTTTCTTATCAGCTGGGCTAGGTCCAGGTGCTGGGAGCCCACGGTATCGTGAACTCGTGATGTCAGGGTTCTGGATGTCCACTGTCGCCAGCCCCAGGGAGAGTGGACCCACTGGAGGGCCTGTGGGGAAAATAGGGTGGTTGGCCCATTGACCCATTTACCAACCAACCAAAGCACAGGGGCAAGAAACGGAAGCCTTGGGGGAAATCTGTGTGTGTGTTGGATGGCCATGGAGGTTGTGGGTGAAGGATTCAGGTAGGGTTTATGGAGAAGTGGGTGGATCCCGCAAACAATTCATACATTCACTGATTCATTCATTTTTTTCATTCCCTCATGCTTTATCATTCACTGGCTCATTGACTAATGGATTTGTTAAAATTTTCATTTACTCTTGTATTCATTCAATCATGCTTTCTTCACTGACTGAAATTTGTCATTTAGCCGTTTATTCACTGTTCATTCATTCACTCATTCACTAATTTACTCAGTCATCCATCTACCTTTTCATTCATTTATCCACATACCCATTCACCTATGCATCTATCTACTTAGAGTTTTATCCTCCCATCAATTCATCCCTCCACTCAGCCATCTACCACCAATCCATCCACCCATCCATCGATCCACACATCCATGCACCCGCTCGTCCATCCACATACCCATCCATCTACCCATACATTCACCCACTTACGCACCCATCCAACTGCTCATTCCTCCATTCACTCTTCCACCTACCCACCCATCCATCCAGAGACACAGGGAAGAATCAGCACGCACCTCCTTGGTCTCCACCTGGGTGCGGGGGCAGGGGTGGAAGCCCTCCTCTTCTCTCTGGGAAGATAGAATGTGTAGAGAGCTATCACAACCCTGCCACAGGTTCCTGGGCTAGCCCCTTATTACCGCTACTTGCACTAGAGTTCTCACCTTCATTGGCTGGTGGTGGTGGTGGGAGTAGCTGGCGTCTGTCTGTGGATAGACAGATGGATTGGGAGCCAGGACCATGAGAGAGAACTTTTCTAGTTCCCCATGCTTGCACTCACCTCTGCCCAACTTCCTTTCCTCCCCTGCGGCCTCCTCACCTCCACTTTGCCTCTGATTCCTTTTTTGTATCTTCTCCTGCACCAGGGCCCGGAAGGCCTGGGCCTCGCCCTCGTCTGCAAAGTTCAGCCCCGCTTGGCAGTCCTGCACATATCTTGGGGTCAGCCGCCTCCCAGGTCCCCCCACAGCTTTCCCATCTCCTCTCCACACCCCAAGTGAGGCCCGAGGGCTGGTTGGTCACTTACATCTCCAGCGAAGGTGTGGAAGAAGGGGGTGGGGGTGGAGTAGACAAGCTGTGAGTACAGCTCCTGTTCCCAGAGCAGCCGACCAGCCTGGAGAGGTGTAGGGTGGGAGGCACAGTGGCACTGAGGCACACCAGGGGTGGCAGGCCTTTGTTAGCTGGGTAGGGAGCAGGGTGTCTGGATTTGGGGGCCTCATGGTCTGGTTTGGAGATTTCCAGCTCAGCACCAGAGAGCTGAGATCTAAGGGCGTGGATGTGGAGTATAGTCTGGGAGCCATACACTTTTGTGAGAGGTTTGGATTTGGGGTTCGGGGCCCTAGATGTGGGACTTGGGAGCTTGAATTTCATAATTTAGGACTCTAGTCTTAGGAAGTTGAGGCTCATTCATAGATTCAATCCATGCCCTCCCCTGCCACCCCAGCCCCAATTCATGACAGGTAGGATTCTAGTATTTGGGAGTTGGAGGTGAGATTTGAAGTTCAGACACGTAGACTTGGGAGTTTTGCGGAGGGTCCAGCTAAAGTAAGTGCAATTTGGGGTTTGTGGAGAAGAGTTATGACTTAGGAGTTTGGTGAATATTTGACAGTCTTGGGATCTGGAAGTTATGCTGGGTCCATCTTTATGGGTTTAGAAGGATGAATTTGGGGCTTAAACCTAGAAAGTTCAGGTTGGGGAATTGTGGAAAAGACTTTTTGCTTAAGAACCACCTCGGTATTTGAGTGTTCAGGAATTTTAATATGGGAATTCTGGGGTCTGTGCTGTGGATTTAAAAGGACAGATTTGGAGTTCAAGGATCAATGGAATATTCAACTTTGGGGTTTGTTGAACAGATTTATGACTTAGGAGCTTGGCAAACATCTGGGGTTCAGGAGTTTTGATGAGAGATTCCTGGGATGCAAAATGTTGAGTTTAGAATAGATTTGAGGTTCAGGTACAAATACAGTGCTCATTTATTGGAATTTGTGGAAAAGATTAGGCTTAGGCAGCAGACTAATACTGGGGGCTTTAGAGATCTTGATATGGAGACTGGGGCCAGTCATTGCAGACTTAGAAAGGCAAGCCAGAGTTTGCCATCTGGATGAGTCTTTGGTTCTGGGGCTCAGGGATTCACTGATCAGGTCTGAGGTCTTGGGACTGTGGACACATATGGACACAGATCTGGGTTTGCGGGTTGAGAACTGGCTTGCAAGTCCAGTCAGGGGCGGTGGGGGGGTCACCTGAAGGCCGTAAAGGCGAATGAAGTAGGACTTCTGGGGGTTATCCTTCACGAAGCACACAGCCCCACAATGCTCCTTGGTCCAGTGCTCAGCTCCAGGGGGCAGCGCCAGGTACAGCTGAACAACTGCAGTGGCCAGCGTCTGGGAGGGGAAAGCAGGGGTCAGTGGAGTCTGGTCAGGGGTAGCCACAAGGTCTTGGAGCCAGACCTGGTCCTTCCTGCCTCATGACAGTCATGGGCCCGAAGGAAGAGCTGCAGCCAGAGGGAAGGCAAGTAGACATTGAGATCTTCCTGGGGAGGGTGGATGATAACAGGAGAGTCTAGGAGAGAAGATGATGGAGAGGGAAAGGAGGAGCGGGAGGAGGGGAAGAGAGAGAAGGAGGAGAGGAAGAGGAAGAAATGGTGGGGACGGGGCGGGGGCAGGAGATCCCCAGCTCACCAAGCATTTTCGTCCAAGCATCTCGAAGAGTCGCTGGTTCTCGTGGTCCTGGAGGAGGGTGGAGGGTATGTTCTGTTGAACCGCTGGTGCTCCTCGGCCCCCAGGCCTTCCTCCCATTGGGCCCCCACTCATGGTGCTTTCTGCCCTCGTCTTCTCTGGCGAGGCTCTGGGTGCAGGGTAAGAAGAGGAACTTCCGCAGTGAGCAGCAAGGGAACAGGAAGTGCAAAAAACCACAAGGGACAAGGGAAACAAGTCCTCCAGGGGCCCCTTGGTGGGCCTGGCCTCCTCCTCGTTAGGCCGAGCTTGGGCCCTCTACCATCAGATTGGAACCCTCCTCCACTTGACTGCTTAGACCCATCTTTTGGATCAGCTTGGGTCCTCCTCCTCCTTTCTTACTGTCTGAGGCCCATCTCCTTCTGACTGGCTCAGACCCTCTTCCCTCTGGCTGGCAGTGAGAGCTTAGCCATTGGCAGCACATCTGTGTGCAGGGCACCCTGTGGCAAGGAGTAGTCATGGGCCTGGGTGGCCTCCTTCCTAAAGCACCCAGGTAGCCTGAGGCTGAAGCCCAAGGCCCCTAGTCCTGAAGGGTTACTACACTAAAACTTTTCCTTTTCACTGGGGACAGTAGCTCACACCTGTAATCCTAGCACTTTGGGAGGCCAAGGCGAGCGGATCACTTGAGGTCAGGAGTTCGAGACCAGTCTGGGCAACATGGCAAAACCCCATTTCCACTAAAAAATACAAAAATTAGCCAGGCATGGCGGCATGCACCTGTAGTCCTAGCTGCTCAGGAGGCTGAGGTAGGAGAATCGCTTGAACCTGGGAAGCGGAGGTTGCAGTGAGCTGAGATTGCACCACTGCACTCCAGCCTGGATGATGACAGAGCAAGACTCTTGTCTCAAAAACAGCAACAACAACAGCAACAACACAACAACAAAAACCCTTTTCCTTTTAATTACAGAGTGAGCCCCTGTGATCCACGCCTATCCTGAGTGCTTAGACACTGCCAATGACGCATATGCCTCTGGTTCACTTCCCCATCCCTTACCCTTGCCTCCCTGCAGCTCCCAAATTACTTTCTGCTCATCTTTTTTTTTTTTTTTTTTTGAGATGGAGTCTCACTCTGTCGCCAGGCTAGAGTACAGTGGTGCGATCTCAGCTCACTGCAACCTCAGCCTCCCAGGTTCAAGTGATTCTCCTGCCTCAGCCTCCTGAGTAACTGGGACTACAGGCGCGCACCACCACGCCCAGCTAACTTTTTTGTAGTTTTAGTAGAGACAGGGTTTCACCATGTTGGCCAGGATGGTCTCGATTTCTTGACCTCATGATCCGCCCTCCTTGGCCTCCCAAAGTGCTGGGATTACAGGCATAAGCCACCGTGCCCAGCACATCCCTTTTTTAAAAAAAAGGAACTTTATATCATATATGAATGCCTGAACAACATCTTGTTTAGTTTTCATTGCACTTGAAGTTTGTAAAAGCACATAATCTTCAAAGGCTTACTTTCTACCCACTGGACATCCTAGTTTTATCTTAACACTCACATAGCACTTAACGTGTGTGCCAGGCACTGTTCTGATCCCTTTGCCCGGAGTGCGAGCCAGGCAGGCCGGGTGTGAGTGCACGTTCTCGTCCCTCCATGCCTTCGCTCCCAGCTGTTGCTATGATTCCTGTTTGCCTGTAGCGGTAGCTGTTCATTTATTTCCACTGCCATACAGCATTCAGTGATGTGCATGTGCAGCCTGGGTGTCCACATTCTCCTGTAACAGGCCTTTGGGCTGTTTCTGGTTATTGCTGTTGGGAGCAACACTGCAGTGTTTGCTCCCACAACATCTCCTGTGCGGGAGTCTACATCGGCACACAGGCTCTCAGAGGGGAATCTGAGGGCGTAGGGTTTGCATGTCTCTAACTTCTTCAGGTGATGACAGACTATTTCCACAAGTGGATGCTAGCTCAGTCCCTGGGCCTCCCCAGGCCTCAGTTTCCCCATGTATTAGGTAGGCCATTTGGGGACTTGAAGCTCTCAGATACAGGAACAGCAGTGTGGGGGAGCTGAGCAGGTTTGGGGTGTGACTGACATTCCCAGGTACCTGAAGGAGGAACGGCACATCTCCAGGTGGGACCTGCAGTCCTTCCTGGAAACTTCCATGGCTCCCCACACATGCAGGTTCAAAGCCTCTCTCCTGAACCTGGTTCAGAGCTCCTTCTGCAGTGGCAGTTCCAACCTCCCTCCCGTATCCCCACTCACAGCTAAGCTTCGGTCCTGGAGCACCTCCAACCTGCCGATCAGGGCAAGCCCCGACGTGGCCTTCAAGGCCATTGCACGTGTTCATTGTGACACTGCTCGCTGAGCAGTCACTATGTGCCAGGTGTATCTCCCGCATCTGGACAGACGACACTAAATAGGTATTGAGGGATTGAATGAGGGATCAATAATGATATCCAATTTGATTCAGTGGTTCCAGAGGTTTTTCTAAGTGCCTTCCATTTATTAATTCATTTCACATTCACAGATGACCCCACAAAGTAAGCACTACTGGCTGAGCACGGTGGCTCACACCTGTAATCCCAGCACTTTGGGAGGCCAAGGCAGGCGGATCACGAGGTCAGGAGTTCGAGACCAGCCTGACCAACATAGTGAAACCCTGTCTCTACTAAAACTACAAAAATTACCCTGGTGTGGTGGTGCACACCTGTAATCCCAGCTACTCAGGAGGCTGAGGCAGGAGAATCACTTGAACCCGGGAGGCGGAGGTTGCAGTGAGCTGAGATCATGCCATTGCACTTCAGCCTGGGTGACAAGAGCAAGACTCCGTCTCAAAAAAAAAAAAAAAAAAAAAAAAGGAAAAAAAAGTATGCACTACTGTTATCCCCATTGTACTGACTGGGAAGCTGAGGCCCAGAGGAGCTTGGGTGCCTTGCCCGAGGTCACACAGCTTGTGAGTGGTGGAGCTGAGGAAAATTATGAGAGAAATTGTTGTTCCCAAGCTGTGAGGTGCCACATGGAGGCTAAGACAAAATTCTTCTGCTCCTCTGTGTCTTTTGTTCTTCACCTTTCTACCTCTTTCTCTGCCTCCAGAATTGTCCCCTTGAATAGGGGACGCTAAGCCTCTGATATATTTTCTGGTTGTTGTTTCTAATGTGAAAGCAAGCTTATTAAGAAAGTAAAGGAATAAAGAATGGCTACTCCATAGGCAGAGCAGCAGCTTGGGCTGCTGGACTAAGGATACTTACAGTTATTTCTTGATTATATGCTAAACAAGGGGTGGATTATTCATGAGTTTTCCAGGAAATGGGTGGGCAATTCCTGGAACTGAGGGTTCCTCCCCTTTTTAGACCGTATAGGGTAACTTCTCGCCGTTGCCATGGCACTGTCATGGCGCTGGTGGGAGTGTCTCTTAGCATGCTAGTGCATCATAATTAGTGTATAATGAGCAGTTAGGAAGACCAGAGGTCACTTTCATTGCTATCTTGGTTTTGGTGGCTTTTAGCCAGCTTCTTTACTGCAGCCTGTTTTATCAGCAAAGTCTTTGTGACCTGTATCTTGTGCTGACCTCCTATCTCATCCTGTGACTTAGAATGCCTAACCTCCTGGGAATGCAGCCTCGTAGGTCTCAGCCTTATTTTACTCAGCCCGTATTCAAGATGGAGTCACTCTGGTTCATACGCCTCTGACATATTTGCCCTTCCCTTTTACAAGGAAACCCTTAATCCTGATGGTTTAGAGGGAGGAAGATTCATCTTCTGTAACTTCTTCAGGCGGAATAGGGGTGATGATATTCCTGCCTATTAGGGTCTCCTGTATTCAGGGTAGAAGGATGCTCAGCAAGCATTGGTATGTCGAGGGCCACTCATAACTTGAGTTCCAACAAAAGGCAACGTCCATCCCTCTTGTTTCTTCTGAGCAGCCGTCACAGATCACCGATTGGTTCACAGGAATAAGCAGGGTCAGTTCAAAGTCGGCCAATCAGTGCTGCAGTCTATTTCCTTTGGGTCGAGGGCCTCCTCAGTATCATCCCTTCGTGGTTTGCCAGGAAGATGTTACCAGAAAGGGGTCCTGATCCAGACCTAAGAGAGGGTTTTTGGATCTCACACAAGGAAGAATTCGGCGCAACTCCATAGAATAAAGTGAAAGCAAATGTATTAAGAAAGTAAAGGAATGAAAAATGGCTACTCCGTAGTGAGAGCAGCTGCTGGTTATTTTATTTAACTATTTATTTATTTATTTTTGAGACAAAAGTCTCACTCTGCTGCCTGGGCTGAAGTGCAGTGGTGCAATCATGGCTCAATGCAGCCTCGACCTCCTGGGCTCAAGGGATCCTCCTGCCTTAGCCTCTCAAGTAGCTGGGACTACAGGTGTGCACCACCATGCCTCACTGATTTTCATATTTTTTGTAGAGATGAGGTCTCACTATGTTGCCCAACATGGTCTGGATCTCCTGGGCTCAAGCAATCTGCCCTTCTCCACCTCCCAAAGTGCTGGGATTACAGGTGTGAGCCACCACAGCCTTGCTAGTTGTGCTGGTTGTTTCATAAATTAACATTTTAAAGGTGGATATTTCATTGCCAAGGTATGAGAATGAATTTTTTTAAGTCATATATTTCCTGTTCTTATTTCTAAGTAGCAGACAAGTGTAAAATGTATATTTTTCTCTTAAAAAAAAAACCACACACACACACACACAAAAACCTGAAGCTGGCCAGGCATGGTGGCTCACCCCTGTAATCCAGCACTGTGGGAGGCTAAGGCAGGTGGATTGCTTGAGCCCAGGAGTTTGAGACCCGCCTGGGCAACATTGCAAAACCCTATCTCTACAAATAATTTTTTAGAAATTAGCTGGGCATGGTGGCATATGCCTGTAGTTGGGGAGGCTGAGGCAGGATGATTGCTTGAGCCTAGGAGATCGAGGCTGCAGTGAGCCGTGATTGCCTCAGTGCACTCTAGCCTGGGCAACAGAACAAGACCGCGGCTCTTGAAAAAAAAGAAAGAAAAAGGAAAAACTTAAAGCAGATTTTTGTTATTTTAGTCCCTAATAGAATGAGTTTTCCCATTATAGACTATAGTGATTTACTAATCATTTTAGTATCACTTTTCATATTATTCATATTTTTTGATTACTCCATTGATTGATAGCAATAATTTGGAGCTGGTTTATTACTTTTATATGTATCCACAAACTCTTTTTTAAAAAAAATTTAAATTTTTTTCACTCCGTTCTTCTAGTCTGATGTTCTCATCAACTCTTGCTGTTCTGCACTGGATGCCAGTACTTGGTGAGGTGATGACCTCAAAGATAATTTGCTCTCCTGGGCCTTCAAATAGACTTAAAAACAAAAACAGGAACTTTAATCCAGCTTTTCTGGTTGCTCTCAGCAGGAGAGTTGGTCTGTTGCAACCAGTTCACACAGCTGGAAGCAGAAGTGTTCATTTACTTCACAGTAATACAGCAAACACCAGGAACCCCCAAGAACCAGGATGAACCCCATCACCTTCCCCTCCAACCCCCAGGGGCACCAGATGAATCATCTCCTGTTTATATCTTGTTCTTATTTTGCTTCTTGTTGGGAAGATATTGACTACAAGATCCTGATCACCACACCCCAAGCCCAGAGTAGGTAATAAGACATGGGGGTGTCTTCCACACCCGGGCCACCACTGAATGAATCCATGCAGGAGACCTAGGCATGGGGAGCATCCAACTGCTGTCCTTTAAAATGAAACTGAGGCCAAGATGGCAAAATTTACATTGCTACATCTTCCTCCTCCCTTCACCGTACTATCCTCATAGTCCTTCCTACCCCTGACTGAGGAGTGCTTCCTGGGACAGGCCTGACCTAAGGAAGTGTCATTTCCCAACCCTCAGACCCAATGCTCCCTTTTAATAAGAAACATTTTGGGAGGCCTCCTTTTACCATCCTGAAATGACATTCACATTCATGTACATTACAAGTCTTGCTGGTGTGGGGCTGCCCCCCAGCACCAGAACTCTGCCCATTCAATGCCAAAGCACCCTCAAGGAGGAATTCCCAAAACACACCCCGAGGGCAGGCAGGAACAGGACCCTTGTCTGTCTGGTTCAGTGCGGTATCCCCACCACCTAGCACAAGACCCTGCATGCAGTAAGTAAGTAATTGCACAGTCTGGATAGCTATGCTCTGATTTACTGCCCTCTTCCAACAAGGCTTCCCTGTCCTCTGTTCACTGCCCCTGCCTGGAGAACCAGGGAAGAAAAACAACTCAGGGCGCACAGGGGTCAGCTCCTTCGCACAGAGAGTTCTACACAGTTCACTGGTGCTGTGGGCAAATGGATGCTTCAGGGGCCCTCGGTCCTGCCGGGGGCGGAATGAGGACAGGGTGAGCACAGAAAGCAGAGACATCTGTAGAGTCAATGACGCAGTGGTCAGAACACAGAGTCCAGAGTGCACAGCCTGACCCTGGCCCTGGCCCTGGCACTTCTCAGCTGTGTGCCTTCTGGTAACCTCTATAGGGCCTGAGGTCTCTCATCCAGAACGCAATGATGATAATAGTAGTTAAGGTTGTTGTGAAGACGCAGTGAGATGATTCGTGTAAAGTGATCAGGAGAGCTTGGCACGTGTTATAATTATTCATTACTGTTGCTGTTTTTATGAAATAGATGAGTAACTTGGATCAATGAACTATCATCCCTGATGCCTAGATTCTCCCCTCCCTCAAGCGCGTCTTCACCTTCCTTCCTCAGACTTCCAGGTTCCACCACCATTGGTGGATGGTCAGGAAGCCAGTACGCGCGACCTCCCTTTTCTTTCCCCTGCTGCAAAGCCCATCTCAGAGCTCCCTTCTGTGGGGCTCAGCCAGACCCCCCCAGGGCTAGGACAGGTTCCTGGGGCCCTCCCTGCCAACCAGAGGCCCCTCCCTACTCCCCGCACCTGCACAGGAAAACCCTGACCCAGCCAGGCCCCACCACGACCAGCCAGGGAACCAGTCCCTACCTTGCCCTCACTCTCAGCCACCATCAACTCCCCCTGGGCGGGCGCGCCCTACCTCCCTGCACCTCCGTCTGTGTGAGCCCAGGAGTGCCCACTCCCCAATGTGTGTGCCCCTGTGGGTGTCCAAAGCCTTGTCTTTGTGACCCTAGGGGTGTCCACAGCCCTGTGTGTGGCCCCGGCAGCGTGCACTCCCCAGCGTGTGCGACCCTCGGAGCCCGCAGCCTGGAATGGCCAGCCACGCGCGGGGCAGGGACGCGCGCACGGAAGCGTCCACCCGGGGCCGCACCACTGGGGAGGGGCAGCCAACCTGGGCGCACCGTTTTGCATTGGGGCAGGAAGGAGCTCCCTTCCCCGCGCGGGGCCGGGTCTGCCAGTGCTGGTCCCGTCCTCCCGGCTCCCCCCGCTCCGGGCGGCCCTCGGCCTCTCTCCCGCCCACCGCGTTGCCCTCTACTCCTTTGGCTTACTCTTGACCCGGCCCTCCCGCACCAGAGCTGGCAATTGACTCAGGGCCGCGGAGTGGGGGTGGGGGGTGCCGGTGGGTTCTGATTGGTCGATGACCGAAGTCTGGCCCTTGAGCTCCTCGGTAGCGACCCGGGCCCGCCTCCGCCCGTGCGCGCCGGGCTCCCATTGGTCGTCACTCTGGGGCATGCGCAGTGGGTGCCAGGCCGGAGCCCGGGCTCTAGGAAAGCCGTGTTTTGCGCTTCCGGATGCTGGTTCCGACACCGCTGCGTCCTGTGAGGTTGTTCGCCCGGGAAGGGGCAGGACAGGATGCGCGCTGGCGGAGGTTAGTGAGGTCACATACCGGGCCGTGGCGCCTGGTGCGCTGGGCGCTTCCACCGCAACCTTCGTAGCACACCCAGCGGGGTTCTCTGCCTGGGCACCAAGGTTCCTGCGTTCATTTACTGTCCAATTTCTCATTCCAGAAAGTGTGGCTTTGAGTTTGATCTGCAGGAGTAGGACGGGCACAGGGGGAGTCTGGTCCTTCTCGCACCATAAATCGCAGAGCGAGCCCCCTGTGGTCTCTGGATACAGTGTACCAAAGTTAGATTAATTGTACTCCTTCTTACAAGCCGGTCCAACGTTGGCAGCAGTGAAAAAGCCCTAAGCGCCAGGGCCTTTGGCGAATCGTGTGTAAGGGAATAAACACTTTCCCCAGTTTTCCAGGCGCAAACTAATGGTTTTGGAGCATTAAGGTCTGGTCGGCTGGGGCAGGATGGCTGCGTTGACACGTCTTATTTAATACACATCATAGGTGAGGTGACTACTTACCTCTTTACAGGTTGAAATCTTTACATTTTATATTTATGTAAGTTGAAATAGAAATATATATTACAAGCATTATAAAAGTATATAACAAGGCTGGGCGTGGAGGCTGACGCCTGTAATCCCAGCACTTTGGGAGGCCGAGGTGGGCAGATCAGTTGAAGCCAGGAGTTCGAGACCAGCCTGGCCAACATGGTGAAACACCGTCTCTACTAAAAATATGAAAATTAGCTGGGCGTGGTGGTGCACGCCTGTAGTCCCAGCTACTCGGGAGGCCGAGGCAGGAGAATCACTTCAACGCGGGTTGTGAAGGTTGCAGTGAGCCGAGATGGCGCCACTGCACTCCAGCCTGGGTGACAGAGCAAGAGTCTGTCTCACAAATAAATAAAGTATGTAACAGTATGTATAAATGTATGATTTATAGGGATGGAGTAGAGGGGGTGGAGCAGAGGGGACCCAATTCATTGTCCTGGAGTAAGTCACATGATGAAGGAAAGGGGGACTGTTGCTCTTTTAACTTGGTGCCCAAAAGGTTAGGAAGACTGACCCCTAAGGCATCTGCCTTCACCAACTGGGACCGATTTCCCTTAATTAGCTTGGAAACTCAAAGTGCCCTGTGCTGCCTCCACTGCTGGAAACACACACTGATCTTTGTATCAGGTGTTGTCCCGAGGAAGATCGTTATTTTTAGTGTGTGTGCAGAGGATTAGAGAGCTGGGTACAACACATCAAAGGTTCAGATAGAGTATGAGCATTTAGTCATCTGAGGGTGGCTGGCCTTGTAACATGCATACTTCACTTTAGTACCTCCGCTCAAGCACCATAGGAGGTGAGGGGTGCATTGTGTTTCTTTGGGATCTTGCCCTAATGGTTATAATATGGTACAGTCAAACAGAATAAACTATATAACCTCTTTTAGAGAAACACAAACAAAAGTAATACAATTTAAAGAAGGCAAGAGGGAAGAAAAGAAAATCTTTAGCTTATGAATAAAAGAAAAAGCCTATTTGAATAGAATAAAATGCTAAAAATCCCACATTCCGATAAATATAGCTTGCCTTATAAATCAGTAGCCCTTTTAGTCCTTTAAATAGTAAGAATTTTATCACCATCATCAACCCCATTTTAAACCTTTATTATGGGCCACTTGAAGAGAAAGAGTTTTTTTGGTGGGGGTTGGTGGGGGGAGGAGACTAAGTTTGGCAACTTAGGGAAAAATGCAGTGTGTGTGTTTATAATCTTGTGATCAATTGAGTTTTCAGAAGATTAGGTGATAAATATGTACATATATGTAGTGTTAGCATAGTATGTGTGAGTGCTGTAAGTTGCTTATGGAAGCTTTAAAAAGTTATTAACTGGGCCGGGCGCGGTGGCTCAAGCCTGTAATCCCAGCACTTTGGGAGGCCAAGACGGGCGGATCACGAGGTCAGGAGATCGAGACCATCCTGGCTAACATGGTGAAACCCCGTCTCTACTAAAAAATACAAAAAACTAGCCGGGCGAGGTGGCGGGCGCCTGTAGTCCCAGCTACTCCGGAGGCTGAGGCAGGAGAATGCGCTTAAACCCAGGAGGGGCCCCAGGAGCTGTAGTGAGCTGAGATCGGCCTGCACTCCAGCCTGAAGGCAAAATGAGACTCCATCTCAAAAAAAAAAAAACAAAAACAAAAACAAAAACTAACTGGCTGGTGCTTGATGGCTCCGCCTGTATCCCTTGCTTTGGGAGGCCAAGGTGGGCGTCACCCTGAGGTCTGGAGTTCAAGACCAGCCTGGCCAAGATGGTGAAACCCCATCTCTACTAAAAATACAAAATTAGCCAGTGGTGGGGCGGGCACCTGTAATCCCAGTACTTGGGAGGCTGAGGCAGCAGAATCGCTTGAACCCCGGAGGCGGAGGTTGCAGTGAGCCGAGATTGTGCCATTGCACTCTAGCCTGGGCAACAAGAGTGAAACTCTGGGCCCAGCACTGTGGCTCATGCCTGTAATCCCAGCATTTTGGAAGGCCGAGGTGGGCAGATCACCTGAGGTCAGGAGTTCGAGACCAGCCTGGCCAACATGGCGAAACCCTGTCTCTACTAAAAATGCAAAAATTAGCCGGGCGTGTAATCGCAGCTACTCGGGAGGCTGAGGCAGGAGAATCGCTTGAACCTGGGAGGCAGAGTTGCAGTGAGCCTGAATCTCTCTGAATACCTACTTGTAGTATCCCTGAACAACCTACTGTAGGTTTAGGTTTCACAAAGAGTAAAAACAGATGCCAGGCTATAGGGCAGTTAGTAGCCATAGAGGTCCAGCCAGTTTTTGGACTCCTTTTTCATCCCAAATATTTTATTTTCCCGGAAGAAACCATGTACTGAAATCAAAGCAAGTAAATGGAGTAAAACATCTTGTTTATCACTAGATGCATTTGGGGTAGATTGTTTGCAAAGGGGGTGCTATGGACTGAATTATATCTCCCCTCCTGTAATTCATATATTGAAGCTCTAACCCCAAATGTGACTGTATTTGAGACAGGGCCTTTAGGGAGGTAATTCAGGTTACATGAGGTCATAAAAGGAGGATCCTAATCCAATAGGACTGGTGTCCTTATAAGAAGAGACATGAGGGACGCTCATGCACGGAGAAAAGACCATGTGAGGCCACACAGCAAGAAGGCAGCCATTTGAAAGCTAAGGAGAGAGGCCTCACCAGAAACCAACCCTGATGACACAGCAGCCTTTCTTGTCTTAGAAATTGTGGTGATAACTACTGGAAATTCAAAAAAGTTTTTTAAAGCAATTATGAACTTTCACCAAATAAATGTCTCTACAAGGTATACTGTGGGCAAGTGATGGTATACAATTTGAATACCTAATTATTAGTTTGAATAACCAATGTGAAGGCACTAATTTTTTTTTTTGAGACGGAGTCTCGCTCTGTCGCCCAGGCTGGAGTGTGGTGACATGATCTCGACTCACTATAACCACTGCCTCCTGAGTTCAAGCGATTCTCCTGCCTCAGCCTGCCGAGTAGCTGGGATTGCAGGTAGATGCCACCATGCCCAGCTAATTTTTGTATTTTTAGTAGAGGCGGGGTTTCAGCATGTTGGCCGGGCTAATCTCGAACTCCTGACCTCAGGTGATCTACCCATCTTGGCACTCCCAAAGTGCTGGGATTACAGGCGTGGGTCACTGCTCCCGGCCCTTCTTTTTTTTTTTTTGAGACAGAGTTTCGCTTTTGTTGCCCAGGCTGGAGTGCAATGGCGCGATCTCAGCTCACCGCAACGTCCGCGTCCCAGGTTCAAGCCATTCTCCTGCCTCAGCCTCCTCAGTAGCTGGGATGAAAAAAATCCTCAAAAAAAAAAAAAAAAATCCTTTAAGAGAGAAAAAGACTATTTAATCACCTGTTTGGTTTGTTTTGTTTTGAGATGGAGTCTCCCTCTGTCACCAGGCTGGAGTGCAGTGACGTGATCTCGGCTCACTGCAACCTCCACCTCCCAGGTTCAAGTGATTCTCCTGCCTCAGCCTCCC
Organism: Papio anubis; assembly: GCF_008728515.1. Taxonomy (NCBI): domain Eukaryota; kingdom Metazoa; phylum Chordata; class Mammalia; order Primates; family Cercopithecidae; genus Papio; species Papio anubis. The sequence goes on from NC_044996.1 coordinate 96,744,235, forward strand.
GAGTAGCTGGGACTACAGACATGCCCCACCATGCCCAGCTGATTTTTGTATTTTTAGTAGAGACAAGGTTTCACCATGTTGGCCAGGCTGGTCTCGAACTTCTGACCTCAGGTGATTTGCCCACCTCAGCCTCCCAGAGTGGTGGCATTACAGGCGTGAGCCACCACACCCAGCCAAAAATCACCTGTTTTGATATGTTTGCTCAGTCTATTACAAAATTATTTCTATTGCCAAAGAGTAGTTGGAATTTTTAGCTGGCCTCAAAACCAAACCCATAATGTTAAATCGTAATCTCCATCAGGAACTTGTTGGCACTGAGTGGCTGGAAATCTCTCCTCATACAAAGAAGTATCATTTTTGCTGAAGATTTTCAAAAACATTCTCTAATACAATATTATTATATGGCTGGGCACTATGGCTCATGCTTGTAATCCCAGTGCTTTGGGAGGCAAAGCAAGATAATCACTTGAGGCCAGGAGTTTGAGGCTCACCTGGGCAACATAGCAAGACCCTGTCTCCACTAAAAAAAAAAAAAAAAAAAAAAAAAATGGCTGGGTGCGGTGGCACGTGCTTGTAGTCCCAGCTACTTGGGAGGCTGCGGTAGGAGTATTCCTTGAGCTCAAGAGTTGGAGGTTGCAGTGAACTATCATCGCACCACGGCACTCCAGCCTGGGTGACAGCAAGACACTGTCTCTCTCTCTCTTTTTTTTTTTTGAGACAGAGTCTTGCTCTGTCACCCAGGCTGGAGTGCAGTGGCATGATCTCAGCTCACTGTAACCTCCGCCTGCCAGGTTCAAGCAATTCTTCTGCCTCAGTCTCCCCAGTAACTGAGACTACAGGTGTGTACCACCACGCCTGGCTAATTTTTGTATTTTTAGTAGAAACAGGGTTTCACCATGTAAGCCAGGATGGTCTCGATCTCTTGACCTTGGGATTCACCCACCTAGGCCTCCTAAAGTGCTGGGATTACAGGCGTGAGTCACCATGCCCTGCCAACCCCATCTCTTTTTTTTTCTTTTTTTTTTTTTTGAGACGGGGTCTCGCTCTGTCGCCCAGGCTGGAGTGCAGTGGCACGATCTCAGCTCACTGCAAGCTCCTCCTCCCGGGTTCCCGCCATTCTCCTGCCTCAGCCTCCCGAGTAGCTGGGACTACAGGCGCCTGCAACCGCGCCCGGCTAATTTTTTTTTTTTTTTTTTGTATTTTTTTAGTAGAGACGGGGTTTCACCGTGGTCTCGATCTCCTGACCTTGTGATCCGCCCACCTCGGCCTCCCAAAGTGCTGCGATTACAGGCGTGAGCCACCACGCCCGGCCGCCAACCCCATCTCTTAAAAAAAAACACACACAGGCCAGTTGCGATGGCTCATGCTTGTAATCTCAGCATTTTGGGAAGCTGAAGCAGGAGGATTGCTTGAGCCCAGGAGTTTGAGACCAGCCTGGGCAACATAGGAAGACCCCCATCTCTACAAATTATAAATTAAAAAATAAATAGCTGGGCATGGTGGTACATGCCTATGGTCCCAGCTACTCAGGAGGCTGAGGTGGGAGGATCATGTTAAGTCTGGGAGTTCAAGGCTGCAGTGAGCCATGATTGTGCCACTGGAGTCTAGCCTGGGCAGCCGGACAAGACCCTGTCTCAAAAACAAAAACCCCAGCCAGGCGCAGTGGCTCATGCCTGTAATCCCAGCACTTTGGGAGGCCGAGCGGGCAGATCATGAGATCAGGAGATCGAGACCACCCTGGATAACACAGTGAAACCCCGTCTCTACTAAAAATACAAAAAATTAGCTGGATGTGGTGGTGGGCGCCTGTAGTCCCAGTTACTCGGGAGGCTGAGGCAGGAGAATGGTGTGAACCCAGGAGGTGGAGCTTGCAGTGAGGTGAGATCATGCCACTGCACTCCAGCCTGGGCGACAGAGTGAGACTCTTTCTCAAAAAGAAACAAACAAAAGAAAAAAACAATATTGTTTAAAGGGTCTTTTCCCCCCACCAAAATGAGCATTGTATTTCAGGATATGAGTTCACATTTCATGTTTGTTTTTGTTTTTGAGATGGGAGTCTCGCACTTGTCGCCCAGGCTAGAGTGCAGTGGCGTGATCTTGTCTCACTGTAATCTCTGCCTCCTGGGTTCAAGCGATTCTCCTGCCTCAGCCTCCCAAGTATTTGAGATTACAGGCACCTGTCACCACACCCGGCTAATTTTTGTATTTTTTGTAGAGATGGGGTTTCACCGTGCTGGCCAGACTGGTCTCCAACTCCTGACCTCAGGTCATCTGCCCACTCGGCCTCTCAAAGTGCTGGGATTAATGCGTGAGCCACCGCGCCTGGCCCACATTTCATATTTTGATTAAGGAGTGAGTAGGTTTGCTTTTGATCAACATAAAGGCATACATCTTGGCCAGGTGCGGTGGCTCACGCCTGTAATCCCAGCACTTTGGGAGGCCGAGGCGGGCAGATCACAAGGTCAGGAGTTCACGACCAGCCTGACCAACATGGTGAAACCCCGTCTCTACTAAAAATACAAAAATTAGCCAGGTGTGGTGGTGTGCGCCTGTAATCCCAGCTACTCAGAAGGCTGAGGCAGGAGAATCGCTTGAACCCGGGAGGCAGAGGTTGCAGTGAGCCGACATTTCGCCACCGCACTCCAGCCTAGGCTACAGAGTAAGACTACGTCTCAAAAAAAAAAAAAAAAAAAAAAAAAAAAAAGGCATATATCTTAATATTGCTTTGTAATATAAATTTTCTATTTTTGATCTTCAGTTTCCTAAAAGGAATTCCCTGCAGTCAAGTGGACATTTGTCATTCAGGAAAATGATGTCACAATAATTCTTCTAAACTTCCACTGAAATAGGAAACTGAAATACATCTCCACTTTGCAGGGGGAAAGCTGAACCACAGAGTTAAGAGATGTCCAGAAACCCATCTAATGAGCTGGAAAGGCTCTTGACAGTTACACTATCTTTATATGGCCCTTGTTCAGACAAACAGATGTATGTACATTATATGTATACACACACAGACATGTGTGTTCCTGTGGATCACGGAGCCATGTCAGGGTTCTCAAAGAGAGAAATCTAATATGATGGAGTGGTTTGGTAGCTGACAGACCCATCCTTGATATCCAATTATTCTGGTAAAATAATTCAATGAGGTTGTTATTACACAAACAGGATTGGACTTAGGAGAGAAACACTTACGAACGTTATGCAATGTATTAGATCCATCTAATCAAAATTCACTCATTCAACAAAGTTTTTTCTTTCTTTTTTTGTTAGAGATGGAGTCTCACTCTGTCGCCCAGGTTGGAGAATAAGTTTGAATGCTAAGTATGTGGCGTGGTGTTCAGCCCTGTGGTGAACAACATGGGCAGAGCTGCTGTTCTCACAGAGCCATGATCTAGAAGGAAGATGCCCAAGTCACGAGGCAGCTATTGATTACTTGGCTCCAAAATAACAAATTTAGGATCAATTACGTTACCTGATCTTATTCTGAAGACATTGCTACAATATCGTGTCTTTGAAAATACAGTTTACTGTCTGCAAACTCAGCTAACTCATCAAAAATGTGAAATTTCTCAGTCTCAATAACTTGTTTCTCTTTTGGCAGAGCTGAGCATTTCCCTGCTTGAGAAGGTGTGATCTGCTCACTTCCATACAGAGAAATTCAGGATCCTAAACGTGAAATCTGCCCTCTTAGAACATGAAGCTGCTGGCTGAGTGTGGTGGCTCATGTCTGTAATCCCAGCACTTTGGGAGGCCGAGGCAGGAGGCTCACTTGAGCCCAGGAGTTCAAGAGCAGCCTGGGCAACATAATGAGACCTCGTCTCTATTTTCAATAAAAAATTTTTAAAAGGAAGATGAAGCTGCTGCTGGTGGCAGGAGCTGAAAATGATGCGAGCAGAGCACCATCAGCAGCCCTTTCCCCAGGCTTCAGGTAGAGATTTCTTTAGTGTGTTCTCACATCCACACACTGGAACTTTCAGGCTCAATTTCTCTTTTGGTCTATATAATTTGCAAAACAAAATTTTTTGGCATCTGATGGCCCGGCGTGTGCAGTAACTACCTGTTAGTTTGCTCAGCTGTCATCACTAGCTGAACACTTGAGGCCTTCTTAGTCCACTCTCAGCTTGAGAGCCAAGGTGAGTAGGATCTTAAAGTGGATCTTTGACAAAACACAAGAGATCTGCCTGACTTTAATACAGGTTGTCATGCTGAGGGATCATTGAGGCACCCCTATGCCATCAGATGTCCATTGAGCATCTACTATATGCCAGGCACTTGGTCCACATGATCTCATTTAACCCTCACAACAGACGCACGAGGCAGCTCCTTTTCTTTTTTCTTTTTTCTTTTTTTTGAGACGATCTCACACTGTCACCCAGGCTGGAGTGCAGTGGCGTGATCTCGGCTCACTGCAACCTCCGCCTCCCGGGTTCAAGCAATTCTCCTGCCTCAGCCTCCCGAGTAGCTGGGGTTACAGGCACCTGCCACTATGCCCAGCTAATTTTTTGTATTTTTAGTGGAGACAGGGTTTCACCATGTTGGCCAGGCTGGTCTCGAACTTCTGACCTCATGATCCGCCTGCCTCGGCCTCCCAAAGTGCTGGTATTAAAGGCGTGAGCTGCTGCGCCCGGCCGAGGCAGCTCCTTTTATCCCCATTTTAGTAATGGGAATCTGAGATTCAGAGAATTTTTGTGACTTGTTTGCTCAAAGCGACACAGCCAGCGCAAATAAAGCTGTACTGTTTCCTCAGAAATCCGGCCCCCAGCTCCCACATCCCCTCACCCCATTCATATGTCAAACTCCTGTTCAACCTTCACATCTTAGCTGAGACCTCACTTTCCCCAGGACTCCTTCCCTGGCACCCGGGGTTCAAGTTCTATGCCTCTCCTGTGGGCTCCCAGGGCCCCCTGGACTTACCCGTCACATTTACTATAAGCCCATATATCCCTTCTCTGTAATTGCTAAGTGGGCAAGAGACTTCCCGGCCTTATTTCCGTTTCAGGCGTGTATAGACATTTAAGAAATCGCTGGTGTCCAGACGCGGTGGCTCACGTCTATAATCCCAACACTTTGGGAGGCCAGGCAGGCGGGTCACATGAGCCCAGGAGTTCAAGACCAGCCTGGGCAACATAGCGAGACCTCGTCTCTACTGAAAATGAAAAAATTAGCCAGGGATAGTAGTGTGTGCCTGTGGTCCCAGCTACTCGGGAGACTGAGGTTGAGATTGGGAGATTGCTTGAGCCCGGGAGGTTGAGGCTGCTGTGAGTCATGATTGCACCACTGCACTCCAGCCTGGGTGACAGAGTGTGACCCTGTCTCAAAATAAATAAATAAATAAATAAATGCTGTTGGATGAGTGAGTAAATGAATGAATGAACTTGTGAATGAGGCATTCCAAAGGTTTCAACAAACCTTCAGCCTCCCTTAACACACACTTGCCTCCTTACATGGGTCCAGGACCCCTGCTGAGCCCGGGATGTAATACAAAAGTGAATGTGCCTGACTTTGTGGGTTTGGGTCCACAGCCTGACCCCAGAAAACAACTGATGGTCATGCAGTATGCCCTGGGCTGGAGGAGAGGTGAGCAATGCTCAAGGAATTGAGAGAGGGCAGTGCTATTTATCTGAATGTCTGTGTCCCTCCAGAAGTAGTACCTTGAAAACTTATTCCCAATATAATCATATTAGGAGGTGGGGCCTTGAACGATGATTAGTGAGTGACATCAGTGAGAAGAGGACCCAGAGAGTTCCCTTGCCTCTTCCACCATGTGAGGACACAATGAGGAGGCACCAACTGTGACCCAGAAAGCGGCCCTCACCAGCCCCTGAATCTGCGGCACCTCAAATGTGAATTTCCCAGGCTCTGGAACTGTTTCTCACAGTTCTGTCATTTATGAGCTAGTCAGTCTATCATATTTTGTTTTGGCAGCCCAAATAGCCTAAGAGGAGGGAGGGAGGGCAGCTGAAGGAAGGGAAGTGAACTGATGTCATTCGAGAAGGAGGCAACTAAAGTTTGGTTAGTCCAAATTAATTTTCCAATTCAAACATGAGAATGATCGCTTTGGTGGTGGTTTTTTTTGTTTTGTTTTCTTTTTTTTTTTTTTTTTGGGACAGAGTTTTGCTCTCTCCCCCGGCCGGGGTGAGGGGATGAACTTTGACCAACGCCACCTCTGCCTCCTGGGTTCAAGCAATTCTCCTGCCTCAGTCTCCCTAGTAGCTGGAACTACAGGCACGTGCCACCACACTCAGCTATTTTTTTTTTTGTATTTTTAGTGGAGACGGGGTTTCACCATGTTGGCCAGGCTGGTCTCGAATTCCTAACCTCAAGTGATCCTCACGCCTTGGCCTCCCAAAGTGCTGGGATTACAGGTGTGAGCCACTACGCCCGGCTGAGAACAATCACTTTAATGTAAGTTATGAAATGGAGACTCTGGCCTGATACCTTTATAGTCAGATGCTGATGAGTAGGCTAAATATGAACTACTTTGATTTGTGAAGTGATTAATTACAAGTGGCTATTACTACAAGTGACTTATTACTTCCCACATGGCTCTGCTAGTCCCCTCTTTGTTATTTATTTTTATTTTTTTGAGACGGGTCTTGCTGTGTCACCCAGGCTGGCGTGCAGTGTTGTGATACCCCACTGTAGTCTCAGACTCCTGGGCTCAAGTGATCCTCTCGCCTCAGCTTCCCGCGTAGTCATGAATACAGGTGTGCGCCACCATGCCCAGCTAATTTCTAAAAAATTTTTTGTAGAGGTGGTGTCTTGCTATGTTGCCCAGGCTGGTAGTCCTCTCTTTGGACGGTACAGGACTGAGTTCCCCAAAGAGGCAGGAAGCAGTTGGAGGACAGGAACAGTGACTCACATTTGTGTTCCCTCCACAGTGCCTGGGGAAACCAGACTAGAACATAGAGCAAAGTGAGGCCAGACGCAGTGGCTCTTGCCTGTAATCCCAGCAATTTGGGAAGCCAAGTAGGGCAGATCATCTGAGGCCAGGAGTTTGAGACCAAACTGGCCAATATGGTGAAACCCCGTCTCTACTAAAAATACAAAAATTAGCTGAGCGTGGTGGTGCACATCTGTAGTCCCAGCTACTTGGGGGGCTGAAGCAGGAAAATCACTTGAACCTGGGAGGCGGAGGTTGCAGTGACCCGAGATCATGCCACTGCACTCCAGCCTGGGTGACAGAATAAGGCTATGTCTCAAAAAAAAAAAAAAAAAAAAAAGAGCAAAGTGTATCATATGGGTGTGCTAATGGCTGTTTCCTCATAAATGTCTATGGCAACCTGTTTGTCTTGCAGACCCTTATTCAGAAGAGTTTTCTGGTCTAATAATTTAGGATTTCACTCTTAGAAGCACCAACAGTTTGTCTCTGCCCAAGGCACAGATTAACTTCAGCCTGAGCCAAAACAGCTCTGCTCTTAGTCACTGACTGGGCAGCTAGCGGGGTGAGCTGGGAGGATGACCGTCTAGAGGGAGTAGAATTAGAACTTTGAAGAAAGGTTTCTGTTTCAGGATTTTAGGAAAGTATGCAGCTTAATTCTTTATGTTCTCTTTGCAATCCTGAAAGGAAAAGGACCATTTTATTTTTTTTGCTTGTTTTGTTTTGTTTTGTTTTTAGGTGGAGTCTTGCTCTGTCACCCAGGCTGGAGTGCAGTGGTGTGATCTCAGCTCACTGCACCCTCTGCCTCCCGGGTTCAAGTGTTTCTCCTGCCTCAGCCTCCCGAGTAGCTGGGATTACAGGCATCTGCCATCATGCCTGGCTAATTTTTGTATTTTTAGTAGAGACGGAATTTCACCATGTTGGCCAGGCTGGTCTCGAACTCCTGACCTCAGGTGATCTGCCTGCCTTGGCCTCCCAAACTGCTGGGATGACAGGTGTGAGCCACTACGCCCAGCCTACCATCCTATGTTTTTATCTCGCTTTTTCTTCTGTAATAAATTGTTTTTGCCCTTTGCTGGTAAGAATAGATAATATATCTTTTAATTTAGGAAAATAAAAGCAATTTTGGCACATTGCTTCAACAGTGCAACTCGAGATCTGAATTAGAAGGAAAAAGGAGAGAATTCTCTTTTGATCATTTTTAATAAAATTCTTAAGATATGTATATCTTAAGGTATAGATTGATAGTATTTACTGTCTGTAATTGTTCTAAAATACCCAGGGTAAGGCTGGGTGCGGTGGCTCACACCTGTAATCCCAGCAGGAGAATCGCTTGAACCCGAGAGGTGGAGGTTGCAGTGAGCCGAGACCGCACCATTGCACTCCAGCCTGGGCAACAAGGGTGAAACTCCGTCTCAAAAAAAAAAAAAAAAAAAAAGATCCAGGGTAGTATATACAGGCTGCTGACCATTATGTGTACGAAATACAAGAATGTAAGAAAAGGTATGCATATTCAATGTAAAAATATATAAATAATAAACATAGGCCTGGCACGGTTGCTCACACCTGTAATCCCAGCACTTTAGGAGGCCGAGGCGGGAAGATCACTTGAGACCAGGAGTTCGAGACCAGCCTGGCCAACATGGCAAAACCCTGTCTCCACTAAAAATAAAAAAATTAGCCGGGCATGTTGGTGTACACCTGTAATCCCAGTTACTCAGGAAACTGAGGTAGGAGGATCACTGGAGCCCAGGAGGTCGAGGCTGCAATGAGCCATGGTCAGGCCACTATACTCCTGGGTGACAGCATGAGACCCCGTCTCTAAAAATACAAATTATGAGCAGCTGAGGAGAGCAGGAAAATAAAAAAATTAAAAATTAGAAAAAATTAAAAATGAAATAAGCATAAGAGAATGTAAGGTTTAGAAGGTAATCTAAGACTGTAATAGATTTTGTGTTCATTTTGTTTATCATTGGCATGGATTTGCTTTTTATCTGCAAAGGTTGTCTGTGTAAGTCTGTGTATATGCATAACATACTATTTGTGAATGCAGCTTCCATGAGCAGACACAAAATTACAGTGACATTTAGTACAGGGAAAAGCCAGACTTCAGCAGTGCATTCATGAAGATCTAGTAATGTAGATGTTCTAACATCCTCCTGCCCTCTCAGATATGAGCCACTGCTGTTCAGAGAGGATTTCATATGCGGTTCATTCACATAGAAACTGCAATGATTCTTTGTGTTTTTGTCTTAGTAAAAAAAAAAAAAAAAAAAAATTTTCAGCATGATTTGATATTGGATGGCAGGCCATTGCTTAGAGGCTCCAGGTCTAATTCACCATCCCCTGTACCATGGTTATATTAGAGTCTATGTGTGGCACTGACTTTGAGAACGGGAGATACTAATTTGGGAGGTAGTATTTTCAGGTGCTTTATGAATACTATCACACAATGGACTGAGTGAAATCTTCATGATAAAGCAAAGTTTTAGTGGTGGGGACTTTTGTATTCCAGAACCCAAAACACTGAAATTGGAATGAGCATCAGATTTATAAGAATGGAGGTCATAAAGATGATGACCTACTGTGTGCCATGCCCTCTTCAACCTTATTAATAATCCGAAAAGCTCATATGCAAGGCAGGCATTGTTAGCTTAGATTTACAAGTGAGGCCTATAATCCCAACACTTTGGGAGGCTGAGGTGGGTGGATCACTTGAGGCCAGGAGTTCGAGATCAGCCTGGCCAACATGGCAAAACCTCATCTCTACTGAAAATACAAAAAGTAGCCAGGGGTGGTGGTGCACACCTATAGTCCCAGCTACTTGGGAGGCTGAGACATGAGAATCGCTTGAGCCTGGGAAGCGGAGTTTGCAGTGAACCGAGATCATGCCACTGCACTCCAGCCTGGGCAACAGAGCAAGACTCTGTCAAAAAAAAAAAAAAAAAAAAAGAGAGAGAGAGAGAGGAAGGGGAAGAAAACAAAAAAAGATTTACAAGTGAGGGCCAGGCGCTGTGACTCATGCCTGTAATCCCAGCACTTTGGGAGGCCGAGGCGGGTGAATCACGAGGTCAGGAGATCGAGATCATCCTGGCTAACACAGTGAAACCCCGTCTGTACTAAAAATTAGCCGGGCGTGGTGGTGGGAGCCTGTAGTCCCAGCTACTCAGTCCCAGAAGGCTGAGGCAGGAGAATGACGTGAACCCAGGAGGCAGAGCTTGCAGTGAGCCGAGATCACGCTACTGCACTCCAGCCTGGGTGACAGAGTAAGACTCCATCTCAAAAAAAAAAAAAAAAAAAGAAAAGAAAAAGAAAAAGATCTACAAGTGAGAAGACTGAGCTCAGAGATTACCTAACCTGCCCAGGGCAAGAGATAATCACGTTTGGCTGATTGTAGAGTCTGTGCCATCTTTGCCTCTCCATATGATAAAATAGTTGTCACAGAAAAAAAAATCTTTGTATTAGCCATGTATTGATGTGTAACAAACTACCTAGAACTTAGCAGCTTAAAACAACACACATTTATTATCTCATAGTTTCTGTGGGTCAGGAATCTAGTCACAGATTAGATGGGTTCTCTGTCTCTAGATTTCTCATGAGGTTGAAATCAAGGTGGCTGCTGGGGCTGTGGTCTCATCTGAAGGCTTGATGGGTGATGGATCCACTTCCAAGCTGACTCATGTTTTTGTTGGCAGGTTTCAGTTGCTTGAGGGTTGCTGGACTGAGAGCCTCACTTCCTTGCTATAGAGGCCTCTCCATAGGGCAGCTCACACTGTGGCCGCTGGCTTCATCAGAGGGAGGAAAGAAGAGGGCAAGAGATAGAGAGAGAGAGAACTAGCACATCAGAAGTCACAATCTTTTGGAGCCTAATCATAGAAGTGACATCCTACATCCTATCACTTTTGCCATATTCTTTTTTTTTTTTTTTTTTTTTTCTGTTCTCTACAATTTATTCAGTTAGACTGATACAGATAGGTAATTGAGAAAAATAGTCCATATATAAAACAACAGATGTTCTCAAGCAAGCTTAAATTTGTATACTAAGACAAAAACCTAAACACAACATTTTTGAGTCCTGCTTCTTTTTTTTAATCTTACAAGTTAATAAATTAATGAGTAACTCATAACTGGGGGTTTCTACATTGCCATCCATTCTTTTGCCCAAATCAGGAATTTGCAATCAACTTATGATGCACTTTTGCCATATTCTATTCATTAGAAGCTGGTCACTAGGTTCAGCCCACACTTAAGTGGAGGGATTTCCACATGGGTGTAAATATCAGAAGGCAGAAATCATTGGGGCCATGTCAGAAGCTGCCTATTACAGGCCTCTTCTTGGCTCTGCTTTTAAAGAACTTGATTCACTGTGTCTTTATTCTTTTTTTTTTTTTTTTTTTAGATGTTGTCTCGCTCTGTCTCCCAGGCTGGAGTGCAGTGGTGCAATCTCAGCTCACTGCAAGCTCTGCCTCCCAAGTTCATGCATTCTCCTGCCTCAGCCTCCCAAGTAGCTGGGACTACAGGCATCTGCCACCAGGCCTGGCTAATTTTTTTGTATTTTTAGTAGAGACGGGGTTTCACCATGTTAGCCAGGATGGTCTCGATCTCCTGACCTCATGATCCACCTGCCTTGGCCTCCCAAAGTGCTGGGATTACAGGCGTGAGCCACCACGCCCGGCCTTTATTCTTTTAAGAGTAGGTAGATAATACATATACTGAAGAACTGGAGACAATACTTTGTTTGTTTGTTTGTTTTGAGACAGAGTCTTGCTCTGTTGCCCAGGCTGGAGTGCAGTGGTGCAATCTCGGCTCACTGCGAGCTCCTCTTCCCGGGTTCATGCCATTCTCCTGCCTCAGACTCCTAAGTAGCTGGGACTACAGTCACCCACCACCATGCTCGGCTAATTTTTTTTGTATTTAGTAGAGACGGGGTTTCACCATGTTAGCCAGGATAGGCTCGATCTCCTGACCTCGTGATCCACCTGCCTCAGCCTCCCAAAATGCTGGGATTACAGGCTTGAGCCACCGTGCCTGGCTGAGACAATACATTTTTAAAGATATATTTTTTGGATATTGGGTTGTGTGTGTGTGTGTGTGTGTGTGTGTGTGTATATATATATATATTTTTTTTTTTTTTTTAAGAAATGGGGTCTCATGTTTCCTAGGCTGGCCTCGAACTCCTAGGCTCAAGAAATCCTGCCAGCTTAGCCTCCCGAGTAGCTGGGACTACAGGTGTGTGCCACTACAGCTGGCTTAATATATTTTTAATATTTATATATGTATGTAAATTTATAGAAACATAAATAGTTTTTATTTGTTTCACTCTGTTACCCAGGCTGAAGTGCAGTGCTACAATCCTAGCTCACTATAGCCTCAAATTCCTGGGCTCAAGGGATCCTCCCACCTCAACCTCCCAAGTAGTTGGGACTACAGGCATGTGCCACCACACTTGGCTCATTAAAAAAAAAAAAAAAAAATTGTAGAGATGGGATCTCTCTGTGTTACCCAGTTTGGTCTTAAACTCCTGGCCTCAAACGATCCTCCCAACTCAGCCTTCAAAGTCACTGGGATTACGGGTGTGAGCCACTGTGCCTGGCTCTTAAATTTATAATTTAGAACATATATTTAAAAATTAATGGAGGCCCTGCTAGTTAGGCATGTTGATACTGGAAGCATGAGATTCAGGAACTTTAAAAATTAATGGAAACCACTAAATGAGGAGAAATACCATGTATAACTTCAGAACCAGCAAAGGAAAAAATAAAATGTGTAATGGGGCAATTTCAAAAACTTTATCCATCTAACATAATGGAAAAGGATGAGGGGGAATGGGTAGTAAACAGCAAACGTAAGATAGTAGAAATAAGTCCCAATACATAATTAATCAAAATAAATATAAAGATTACATGCCTGTTCAAAACAGAGGTTATCAGTTTGGATTTGTTGTTGTTGTTGTTGTTGTTAATTCAACTATAGACCTGTGACAGGAAACACGCTTAGAATAAAACCACAAAGAAAGGTTGAAAATAGAGGGATGGAAAAAGATATACCAAGCAAATATGAACCAAAAGAGAGTTGGACCACATAAACGACTGCCTAGTAGACCTTTCCATTTTTATGTGCTTTGACACCTCAAACTCAGTGTGCCCACAGAGAACTTATCATGTCACAGAGAGGAATGTCAGTGAACAAGTGAGGACCAAAGCCAGACTGGAGTAGGATAAGAGAGAGAAGGATATATGGCTAGGCACAGTGGCTCATGCCTATAATCCCAGTACTTTGGGAGGCTGAGGTAGGAAGACAGCTTGAGCCCAGGAATTTAAGATCAACCTGGGCAACATAGTGAAACCCCTTCTCTGCAAAAAATACAAAAATTAGCCAGGCACAGTGGCACATGCCTGTAGTCCCAGCTACTCAGGAGGCTGAGATGGGAAGATCACTTGAGCCCTGGGAGGTGGAGGTTTCAGTGAGCTGTGATCTTGCCCCTGCATTCCAGCCTGGGTGACAGAGTGAGACTCTGTCTCAGAGAGAGAGAGACAGAGAGAGAGAGAGAGAGAGAGAGAAAGTGTGGAGTCCATGAAGGAGGACGACTCTACTAAGTACTGACTTCCAGGAAAAGAGACTATGAATAGTGCTAAAGAAAGAGGTTTTAGTATGGCTTTGGGTGTACTGGAAGCAGTTTTATTTGCAGAAGGTAAAGGGCTCTGCAAGAGACTGAATGTTTGTGTCTCCCCAAACATGTTGATATCCTAACCCCCAATGTAATCGTATTAGAAGATGGGAACCTTTGGGAGGTGATTAAGTCATGACAGTGGAGCCCTCATGAATGGGATTGGTTCCCTTATAAAAGGGACCCCAGGCTGGGTGCAGTGGCACGTGCCTGTAATCCCAGCCCTGTGGGAGGCCGAAGCAGGTGGATCACCTGAGGCCAGGAGTTCAAGACCATCCTAGCCAACATGGCGAAACCCTGTCTCTACTAAAAATACAAAAATTAGCCGGGCATGATGGTGTGTGCCTGTAATCCCAGCTACTCAGGAGGCTGAGGCAGGAGAATCACTTGAATCCAGGAGGTGGAGGTTGCAGTGAGTCAAGATGGTGCCACTGCACTCCAGCCTGGGCGACAGAGTGAGACTCTGTCTCAAAAAATAAAATAAATAAAATAAAAATAAAATAAAACAATAAAATAGGCCAGGCGCGGTGGCTCAAGCCTGTAATCCCAGCACTTTGGGAGGCCGAGGTGGGCGGATCACGAGGTCAGGAGATCGAGACCATCCTGGCTAACATGGTGAAACCCTGTCTCTACTAAAATACAAAAAATTAGCCAGGCGTGGTGGTGCGCGCCTTGTAGTCCCAGCTGCTTGAAGGCTGAGGTGGGAGAAGGGCGTGAACCCGGGAGGTGGAGCTTGCAGTGAGCCGAGATCGCGCCACTGCACTCCAGCCTGGGTGACACAGCAAGACTCCGTCTCAAAAATAAATAAATAAATAAAAATAAAATAAAATAAAATAACCCCAGAGAGTTCTTTCCACAGTGTGAGGATACAATGAAAATTTAGCTGTCTGCAACCCTAAACAGGGCCCCTACCAGAACCTGACCATGCTGGCACCGTAATGTCAGACTTCTAACCAGAACTGTTAAGAGATAAATTTCTGTTGTTTATAAGCCACCCAGTCTATGGTACTTTGTTATACCAGTCAGAACTGACTAAGACAGAAATTGGTACTGAGAAGTGAGGGGTGCTATGTAACAAATACCTAAAAATGTGGAAGTGGCCTTGTAACTCTGTAATGACTAGAGGCTGGAAGAGTGCCGTGGTTTGAATGTTTCCTCCAAAACTCATGTTGACCTTTAGTTGCCATCGTAACAGTATTGAGAGGTGGGGTCTTTAAGAAGACATTAGGTCATGGGACTGTCACCCTCATGAATGGACTAACGCTGTTATTGTGGGAGTAGCTTTGTTATAAAAGTGAGCTGTCTCTCGCATGCACCCTCTTGCCCTTCTGTCTACCCATGATGGGATGATGCAGCATGAAGGCCTCATCTGATGCTAGCACCATGCTCTTGGACTTCCCAGTCTCCAGAACTGTGAACTGGTTAAGCTTCTTTTTAAAATTATTTTTATTTGTTATTTTTTGAGACAGAATCTCACTCTGTCACCCAGACTGGAGTGCAGTGGCACGATCTCTGCTCACTGCAACCTCTGCTTCCCAGGTTCAAGCGATTCTTCTGCCTTAGCCTCCCAACTAGCTGGTATTACAGGCATTCATCACCAGGCCCAGCTAATTTTTGTATTTTTAGTAGAGATGGGGTTTCACCATGTTACTCAGGCTGGTCTCAAACTCCTGACCTCAAGTGATCCACCCACCTTGGCCTCCCAAAGTGCTGGGATTACAGGTGTGAGCCACTGCGCCTGGCTGAGCTTCTTTTCTTCATAAATTAACTGGTCTGTGGCATTCTGTTATAGCAACAGAAAACAAACTAAGACATAAATTTGGGTGCATGCACTAGAAAAAATCCTATATTGCCACCAGGTGTGGTGGCTGACGCCTGTAATCCCAGCACTTTGGGAGGCCGAGGTGGACGGATTACGAGATCAGGAGTTTGAGACGAGCTTGACCACCACGGTGAAACCCCATCTCTACTAAAAATACAAAAAAAAAATTAGCCGGACGTGGTGGTGCACACCTGTAATCTCAGCTACTCAGGAGGCTGAGGCAGGAGAATTGATTGAATCCAGGAGGCAGAAGTTGTAGTGAGCCAGGATTGCTCCACTGCACTCCAGACTGGGCAACAGAGCAAGACTCCATCTAAAAAAAAGAAAAAAAGAAAAATCCTATATTGCTATTGAATGGACCTTTAAAGGTGATTCTAGTGAGCAGTCAGAAAGAAATGAAGAGAGCTGTAGAGAAAGCTTCTGCTTTCTTAAAGAATACGTAAGTAATCACGAACAGATTGGTGGTAGAAATATGGGTGGTTAAAGGCTGTTCTGATGTGGTCTCAGATAGAAATGAGGAATGTGTTATTGGACAATGGAGAAAAGGTGATCCTTGTTATAAAGTAGCAAATAACCTGGCTGAATTGTGTTTACGTTTTAGTGTTTTGTGGAGGGTAGGACTTGTGAACAGTGAAATGGAGATTTAGTTGAGGAGATCTCTAAGCAAAGTGTTGACAGAAGAGGCTTGGTTCCTCCTGACTGCTTATAGTAAAATTTGAGAAGAGAGATATGAATTGAAAACAGAATTGTTAATGCAAAAAGGAACCAGAACTGAAACCTTACCCTAGCTCTGAGGGTGACATTGCTCCCTCAGTGGGTCTGGAAAATTCTCGGCCTGTCCCTGTCCACGTTACAAAACATGACAAAGCATGTTTGGAAGAGAACACTAAGGGTCTGCTGGACTATTTGACAAGGAGGTTACTGTGAATGTGAACTGCAGACTTCATTAACCATCTCAACAAAGCAGCAGTAGAGATGGAATTGTACTGGAAATGGCACTGCTGCCTGGGACTAAAAGAAACAGAGAAAATGGTACAAAATGGCTGGGCGCAGTGGCTCATGCCTGTAATCCCAACACTTTGGGATGCTGAGGTGAGTGGATCACCTGAGGTCAGGAGTTCGAGACCAGCCTGGCCAACATGACGAAACCCTGTCTCTACTGAAAATACAAAAATTAGCTGGGTCGGAAGTGCATGCCTGTAATCCCAGCTACTTGGGAGGCTGAGGCAGGAGAATCACTTGAACCCAGGAAGCAGAGGTTGCAGTGAGCTGAGCCTGTGCCACTGCACTCTAGCCTGGGCGCTGGGCAACAGAGCGAGACTGCCTCTGTGCAAAAAAAAAAAAAAAAAAAAAAAAAAAAGAAAAGAAAAGAAAAAGAAAAAAGGAAAATGGGACAAAATGAAGGAAGACGACTAAACTTCTTAGATCCTATAGGACCAAACCATAGAACTATTTGGCTGTGAACATACAATGTTCTTCAAGATAAGGGAAGAAGAACCGTGAAGGTGATTCAGAGACCTTCCAGGTCACCACTCCCATCAGAGGCCCAGAGTACATGGGCCCAGGGCACAGGACCACCTGCACCTCCCCTTTTTTTTTTTTTTTTTTTTTTTTTTTGAGACAGAGTCTCGCTCTGTCACCAGGCTGGAGTGCAGTGGCCTTGTCTCGGCTCACTGCAAATACACCTCCCGAGGTTCCGCGCCATTCTCCGCCTCAGCCTCCCAAGCTGGGACCTGGCGCCTGCCACCCGGCTAATTTTTTTATTATTCCCAGTGAGATGGGGAGTTTCACCATGTTCAACCAGGTAGCCTCGATCTCACGACCTCATGCAGCCTCCCAAAGATGCTGGGATACAGGTGTGAACCACAGCGCCAACCTCCCCTCCATTCAAGGGTGAGACCAACGCCTGGTAGAGCAGTGGGGATGGAAGCCACCAGCAGAACCCTGAGGCTACAACCCCTGCCCTGACAGAGAACCGCAGCAGGAGCAGTGCTGCCAAACTGTTGTTACCAGGGGTCCTTGCTCCCAGAGCTCCCAAGATGGTGGCGGGTTGCTTCCAAGATGGTGGCAAGCCTCGTGGCCTCACGGATTCCAAGGAATGGAATATTGGGCCATGTGGTGAGTGTTATAGCTCTATTAGAAGCTGTGGGTCACAGAAGAGAACCGTGGAACCCAGTGACTAGTGTTCAGCTCGATTAGGATGAACCCAGGCCCTTAGCCGTGCAGGAACAATGGCAAGCCTTTAGCCTGATCAGGAGCGGCAATAGGCACCTCGCTGGGTCAGGAGCACAGCGGACACCCTGCCGGATCTGGAGGGATGGAAGTCAGCGGGGGGTCTATGAGGGCGGCAAACAGCAGTAGTGGATGGCGAGTGAAAGCTCAGTTCCAGCCGTAACAAACATGGACCAGAAGAGAGTGCAGTTGCAAGATTTAATAGAGTGAAAACAGAGCTCCCATACAAAGGGAGGGGACCCAAAGAGGGTAGCCATTGTTGGCTCAAATGCCTGGGTTTACATCCCAATCATTGTCCCTCCTGCTGTGCTCTCAGGTGATAGATGATTGGCTATTTCTTTACCTCCTGTTTTTGCCTAATTAGCATTTTAGTGAGCTCTCTTTACTCCCTGATTGGTCAGGTATGAGCTAAGTTGCAAGCTCCATGTTTAAAGGTGGATGTGGTCACCTTCCCAGCTAGGCTTAGGGATTCTTAGTCGGCGTAGGAAATCCAGCTAGTGCTGTCTCTCACTGTGAGGGTGACATTGCCCCCTCAGTGGGTCTGGCATGTGGGACTGACATCCCAGTAGGTCTGGAGGCAAAGCTTTAAGCCAAAGAGGATTACCTGAGTCTCAAGATCTCACAGAACTTCCCTTGCTAGGTTATGGACTTGCTTGGGATCTGTCACCCCATCCTCCTTCCCTGTTTCTCCCTTTTGGAATGGGAATGTCTATAGACCCTCTGTGCGTCCCATCATTGTATTTTGGAAGCAAATACTTTGTTTGGTTTCTTTTACAGGTTCACAGCTGGAGAGGAATTTTGCTTCAGGGTGAGTCTCACCCATACCTGATTTAGATGATCTTTAGATGAGACTTTTGGCTTTAGACTTTAGAGTTCATGCTAGAATGAGTTAAGATTTGGGGGGATGTTTGGATGGAATTGAATGTATTTTGTATGTGAGAAGCACATGAATTGTCAGGAGCAGGCAGGTGTTGGAAAGCAATGGACTGAATGTTTGTGTTTTCCTGTCTTAGTCCATTTTCTGTTGCTTATAACAGAATACCTGAAATTGGGTAATTTTAAAGGAAATGAATTTCTTTCTTACAGTTGTGGGGGCTGAGAAGTCCAAGGTCAAGGGACTACATCTGGTGGGGGCCTTTTTGCTGATGAGGACTCTGAAGAGTCCTGAGGCAGTGCAGGGCATCACTTGGCAAGGGGCTGAGTGTGCTAGCTCAGATCCTTCCTCCTCCCTCCTCTTCCTCTTCTTCCTTTCTTTCTTTCTTTTTTTTTTTTTTTTGAGGCAGTGCCATCTGTAGGCTGGAGTGCGGTGGCGGTCTCGGCTCACTGCAAGCTCCATTGCACTCCCGGGTTCGCAGCCATTCTCCTGCCTCAGCCTCCCGACATCTGGGACTACGAAGCACCACTTCACCCGGCTAGTTTTTTGTATTTTTTTTAATAGGCGGTTTGCGGGTTAGCCAGGATAGTCTCGATCTCACGGCCTGCATTGATCCGCCGTCTCGGCTATAGTGCTGGGATTACAGGCTTGAGCCACCGGCGCCCGGCCCCTTTCTTTCTTTCTTTCTTTCTTTCTTTCTTTCTTTTTTTTTTTTTTGAGACAGAGTTTTGCTTTGTTGCCCAGTCTGGAGTTCAGTGGTGCGATCTAAGTTCCCTGCAGCCTCCACCTCCTGGGTTCAAGAGATTCTCCTGCCTCAGCCACCTGAGTAGCCGTGATTACAGGCGTAATGGCTCATGCCTGGCTAATTTTTGTATTTTGAGTAGAGATGGAGGTTTTGCCTTGTTGCCCAGGCTGGTCTCGAACTCCTGACCTCAAGGAATCTGCCCACCTCAGCCTCCCAAGGTGCTGGGATTATAGGCATGAGCTACTGTTCCCAGCCTTAAAGTACTTTCTAAAATGCTTAGATATTAGAGCTGGAAGGGCCCCTAGAGATCATCTGTGTCAGGGAGGACAAATACTTTCTCTCACATCTTTATTCCTCACACCCATGCTCAGGGCAGACATTGATATTTTGACTCAACCTGAAGATTTTTCTCATCCCTCACTCGGGACAGCTATTAAGCAGCCACCAGAGTTAGCACCTGGGGTTAGATTGTTTTAAAATATAACCAAGAATCTTTAAAAATTGAGGTATGGTGAGCCCAGCAGATCAGGAGGCAACTGCCATTGAAAAGATAGTTTGTTACCCACAGTTCTCATGAGGAGGGGGCTTGCCAAGCCATGGCCATGCAAGGGCCACATGGGAGGCACCAGGGTCAGTCAGGAGTCAGGAGTGAGGAGAAAGCATGGGCCAGAGCCTTTATTGTAGGTTTTGTGGGAAGGAATGGATGAGACAGGATTGGCAAGCTGAGAAACCTTAGGACTGGATAGTTTGAATGATTTTGGTGGCTACAGGGTGGCCCCTAGTTGTTCAGTACCTGGCCCTGGAGGGAGAATATTGGCTGGTGTGTGAGAGTTAGAAAAAGGAGATGGTTTGGGTATGGTCTCATGATTGTTGGTTTGTATATCAAAAGCACTCTCAGAGTCAAGTTCTGTAGGAATTAGCCCTGGGAGGGACAGTCTCTTCAAGATTAGCAAGGCCCCAAGATGTCAAAGCATCATGAAATACAGAAAATTTAAAAACACGAGTAATATACATATCCATCCCCAGTCCTGATAACTGTAACACCTTCCTAACAAAAGTGGAAACCTGGGCCGGGCGTCATGGCTCACGCCTGTAATCTCAGCACTTTGGGAGTCTGAGGCGGGCGGATCACCTTAGGTCAGGAGTTCGAGACCATCCTGGCCAACGTGGTGAAACATCATCTCTACTTAAAAAAAAAAAAAAAAAATTAGCTGGGCCTGGTGGCGCATGCCTGTAATCCCAGCTACTCAGGAGGCTGAGACAGGAGAATTGCTTGAACCCAGGAGGCAGAGATTGCAGTAGGCAGAGATTGCAGTGAGCCGAGATTGCGCCATTGTACCCCAGCCTGGTGACAGAGCAAGACTCTTATCTCAAAAAACAAAACAAAACCAAGTGGAAACCTGAAACAGATGAATAAAGTGATTTGTACAGAGTGAGGCGCCAGTTAGTGGTAGAGACCTCTAAGTGTCTCAACTCAATCCATCTCTTTGTCACTTTTTCTATAGCAAGCTAGCTCCTTCTCCTGCTCCATCTCACTAATTGCTAGTAGATCAGTGTTCTTAGGATGGTGTGTCATTCTGTGCATAATGCGCAGAAAGTGCCTTGCAAAAGCCAAAGTAGCTTTGATGCGACTTCAAAAACAGAACTGCTGTTGCCCAGTGGAGAATGATCTTAAAAGGCTGCCAAGGCATGCCCTTCATGTCAGAAATGTCTACCATTGCTTTTCATGCATGTCTCTGCCACTGTACAAACTATATCTTTTGTTCTAATAAAATAATTTAATAATAAATATTGCAGAAACTGCTTTAAATCTCTTATACTAATTATATTAATTGACTTAATTTTCGCAGCAACCCTCTGAGGTATGCACTGGTATTATCACCATTTTATTTTATTTTATTTTGAGACAGAGTCTCACTCTGTCACCCAGGCTGGAGTGCAATGGCACGATCTCCACTCACTGCAGCCTCCTCTTCCTGGGCCCAAGTGATCTTCCCACCTCAGTCCCCCAAGTAGCTGAGACTACAGGTGTGCACCACCACACCCAGCTAATTTTTGTATTTTTTACAGAGATGGGATTTTGCCATGTTGCCCAGGCTGGTCTTGAACTCCTGACCTTAAGCAATCCGCCTGCCTCTACCTCTCAAAGTGTTGAGATTACAGGCATGAACCACCACGCCCAGCTCATATCCCCATTTTAAAGATGAGGAAACTGCAGCACAGAGACATTCAGTAACTGGCACAGCTAGTAAGTGGCACAACTGGAATTCAAATCCAAGCTAACTCCAGAGTCCCCCTCTTTACCACCACACACTGCCAACAGAAATGTTGTTCTAACTGCAAAGAAATTGCTCACTTTTTAATTTAAGAAAAAGAGATGATCAAGAGAATGAGATGATAGCCAGGTGTGGTAGTGCGCACCTGTAATCCCATCTACTCGGAAGTTGAGGCAGGAGAATTGCTTGAACCCAGGAGGCGGAGGTTGCAGTGAGCCGAGATTGCACCACTGCACTCCAGCCTGGGTGACAGAGTGAGACTCCGTTCCCCCCTCCCCACAAAAAAAAGTGAATGAAATGACAAGCCACAATATTTGCAAGAGGTATCTGATAAATGACTATTACCCAAAATTGCAAAGAACTCTTAAAACTCAACAGTAAGAAGAAAATGTACAACCTGATTAAAAAATGGGCAAAAGACCTGAATAGACACCTCACCAAAGAAGGTGGACAGATGGCAAATAAGCATATGAAGATGCCCAACATCATATGTCATTAGAGACTTGCAAATTAAAGCAACAGTGAGGTCAGGCATGGTGCCTCATGCCTGTAATCCCAGCACTTTGGGAGGCCGAGGCAGGTGGATCACCTGAGGTTGGGAGTTTGAGACCAACCTGACCGACACTAGAGAAACGCCATCTCTACTAAAAATACAAAATTAGCCGGGTGTGGTGGTGCATGCCTGTAATCCCAGCTACTCGGGAGGCTGAGGCAGGAGAATCGTTTGAACCTGGGAGGCAGAGGTTGTGGTGAGCTGAGATCGCGCCATTGCACTCCAGCCTGGGCAACAAAAGTGAAAATCTGTCTCTAAATACATATATAAATAAAATAAAACAACAGCGAGATGCCACTACACACCTATTAGAATGGTGAAAACCCGGCCAGGCATGGTTGCTCAAGCCTGTAATCCCAGCACTTTGGGAGGCCGAGACGGGCGGATCACGAGGTCAGGAGATCGAGACCATCCTGGCTAACACGGTGAAACCCCGTCTCTACTAAAAAATACAAAAAACTAGCTGGGTGAGGTGGCGGGCGCCTGTAGTCCCAGCTACTCAGGAGGCTGAGGCAGGAGAATGGCGTGAAACCCGGGAGGCGGAGCTTGCAGTGAGCTGAGATCGGGCCACTGCACCCCAGCCTGGGTGACAGAGCAAGACTCCGTCTCAAAAAAAAAAAAAAAGAATGGTGAAAACCCAACACACTGACAACACCAAATGCTGTCGAGGATGTGGAGCAACAGAAACTCTCATTCCTGGGAGTGCAAAATGGCACAGCCACTTTGGAAGACAGTTTGGTGGCTTCTTACAAAACTAAACATACTCTTACTATACCACCCAGCAATTGCATTCCTTGATATTTACCCAAATGACTTGAAAACTTATGTCCCCACATAAATCTACACACAGGGATGTTTATGGCAGCTTTATTTTTGGTTTTTTTTTTTGTTGTTGTTTTTTAAGACGGAGTCTCACTCTGTCACCCAGGCTGGAGTGCAGTGGTACGATCTCGGCTCACTGCAAGCTCCGCCTCCCGGGTTCATGCGTTTGTAGCAGCTTTATTCATAATTGCGAAAACATGGAAGCAGCTGAAATGTCCTTTAGTAGGTGAGTGGATAAATAAACTGGTACATCCAGATAGTGGAATATTATGCAGTGAGAAAAAGAACTGAGCTACCAAGCCATAAAAAGACATGGAAGAGGCCAGGCGTGGTGGCTCAATGCCTGTAATCCTAGCACTTTGGGAAGTGGAGGCGGGTGGATCACTTGAGGTCAGGAGATTGAGACCAGCCTGGCCAACATGGTGAAACCCCGTGTCTCCTAAAAATTGAGTTGGGTGTGGTGGCACACGCCTGTAATTCCAGCTACTCAGGAAGCTGAGGCAGGAGAGAATCGCTTGAACCCAGGAGGCAGGGGTTGCAGTGAGCCAAGATCACTCTACTGCACTCCAGCCTGGGTGACAGAGTAAGACTCTGTGTCAGAAAAAAAAAAAAAAAATGGAGGAAACTTAAATGCATATTACTAAGTGATATGGTTTGGCTGTGTCCCCACCCAAATCTCATCTTGAATTATGGCTCCCATAATTCCCATGTGTTGTGGGAGAGACCCAGTGGGAGATAACTGAATCATGGGGGGCAGTTTCCCTCATATTGTTCTCATGGTAGTGAATAAGTCTCACAAAATCTGATGGTTTCGTAAGGGGAAAACCCTTTTGCTTGGTCCACATTCTCTTTTATCTGCCACCATGTAAAACATGCCTTTCACCTTCCACCATGATTGTGAGGCCTCCCCAGCCACGTGGAACTGTGAGTCCATTGAACCTCTTTATAAATTACGCAGTCTTGGGTATGTCTTTATCAGCAGCATGAGAACAGACTAATATACTAAGTGAAAGAAGCCAATCTGAAAAGGCTACATACTGTATAATTCCAACTAGATGACATTCTGGAAGAGGCAAAACTATGGAGGCAGTAAAAAGATCAGTGGTTTACAGGAGTTGGGGGGAAGGAGAGATGAATAAGTGGAGCACAGAGGATTTTTAGGGCAATGAAACTACTCTGTATGATACTGCAATGATGGATATGTGTCATTGTATCTTTGTCAAAACCCATAAAATGTACAACACAAGAGTGAATCATAATATAAACTATGGACTTTGGGTGATGGTGGCCAATTGCAAGGTTCATCAATTGCAACAACTGTGAGGCTGTGGTTAGGGGTGGTGATAGTGACAGAGGTTGTGGGTGTGTAGGGGCAGGAGTTACCTGGGAAATTTCTGCACTTTCTGCTCAATTTTGCCATGAACCTAAAACTGCTCTAAAAAATAAAGTCTTAAAAAAAAAGATGAAATTTCAAAACAATGATTCCAAAGTCATTTTGGGCATATTGGCATCCTGAGATTATAAACAAGATTATGATTATAAACGAGGTCATGGTTATGATCAGAGGAAACTGTATGCTTTGTAGCAAACTGTTTCCTTGAAAAATTTCTGAACTGTACATTTGTGAGCATTAATTAAGCTGAATGGATACAGTATAAAAACACTGTCCGCCAGCTCTTTCCAAATGTAGAGTAGTTAATGGGTAAAAAGGAAGCCACTACTCTTTGTCTTCATCCACTTCCGAGAGAGAAGAGCAATACTTAAATTGTCTTTGATGGTATTTGTTTGACACCATTAATTCTTGTCATGCACTGTTTTTCTCTTTCATTTCTCAGCATGGGAAAAAAGGTGGAACAAAGAGAACCCCAGGCCTGGCTCTGTGAGTCTTCTTGGCCTTCTGTTAAATCACTGGCTTTCTAATTGGGCGACAGCTGGGGAGGATCCCCGCTGCTCCCCAGGGTTTCCTGAGGCCGCACGCAGCCTTTGCCCCCAACCCTGTAAGAGAGAGGAAATGGCATGGATCTATCCAAGCTGAGGCTAAGTGCTCTCTAACCAGAAACTGCATCTGTTAGCTCATGTCAGAGTGACCTAAAAGTTGCCTCTTGGCAACGCCTGGGCGATAGAAGAGACTCCTGCTGCCACCCTCTGGGTAAAATGAATAACTGAAGTAGATATTTGAAATCAGAAGGGAAAACATAATGGGATCTTGTTGACAATTCATCCTTTCTATCCATTCCTTTATTTTATTTTTATTTTTAATATTTGTATTTATTAATTTTGTACTTGGTTTAGCTCATGATTTCATTGTTTTATTTTTTTGGGACAGGCTTCCACTCTGTGACCCAGGCTGGAGTGCAGTGGCATGATCTCAGCTCACTGCAGCCTCGACCTCCTTGGCTCAGGCAATCCTCCCATCTCAGCCTCCTAAGTAGCTGGGACCATCGGCATGAGCCACCACGCCCAGATAATTTTTTTTATTTTTGGTAGTGATGAGGTCTCCCTATGTTGCCCAGAGTGGTCTTGAACTCATGGAATCAGGCGATCCTCCCACTTCAGCCTCCCGAGTAGCTGAGACTACAGGTGTAAGCCACCACATGTGGCTAATTTTTGTATTTTTAGTAGGGATGGAATCTCACTATGTTGCCCAGGCTACATCTTGAACTCCTGGGCTCAAGCAGTCCGCCTGCCTCGGCCTCCCAAAGTGCTGGGATTACAGGCATGAACCACACCATGCCTGGCCTCTATCAGTTCCTTTACTAGCAATTGACATACATTTGGAATCTTCCCTATAGAAATAGCATGCATTGTAGGTACTTCATCAGCCACTGACTTCTACTGCATACTTGGTTGTAGTTCCCAATGATTCCAAAGACATGAGAGATTGTTTTTTAAAAAATATGTATT
Source organism: Papio anubis (assembly GCF_008728515.1). Lineage (NCBI taxonomy): Eukaryota > Metazoa > Chordata > Mammalia > Primates > Cercopithecidae > Papio > Papio anubis. Next base: position 96,770,013 of record NC_044996.1, read on the forward strand.
AAATACCTGTTGCACATGGCAGCTTGCCAGGTAATGTGTAAGGATAACGAAACCTGCCTGGCCCCTCCTCTCCAGAAATGTATCATTGCAGACGGGCACAGGGATGAAAAGACATCTATTTGGCCAAATCCAACGTGTATTAGTGTTAAATAAAAACACTCAAAAACATTTTAAAAAGAAGAGCACAGGTGCAAGAAAAAGCAGAGTCGGAATGAACCAACACAGAAGTGGAAAGCTACTTCCCGTTAACATATTCCAGCCACAGATGTGTACATTTTGGGAACAGGGTTAAGAAAGAGTAGAAAGCAAAGAATGGGGCCGAGTAAGGTGGCTCACAGCTGTAATCCCAGCTGTGAGAAAAACGGTGTGAAACCCTATCTCTACTAAAAATACAAAAATTGGCCGGGCACAGAGGCTCATGTATGTAATCCCAGCACTTCGGGAGGCCGAGATGGGTGGATCACAAGGTTAGGAGTTTAAGACCAGCCTGGCCAACATGGTGAAACCCCGTCTCTGCTAAAAATACAAAAATTGGCCAGGCGCGGTGGCTCACGCCTGTAATCCCAGCACTTTGGGAGGCCGAGGCAGGCGGATCATGAGGTCAGGAGATCGAGACCATTCTGGCTAACACGGTGAAACCCCCTCTCTACTAAAAATACAAAAAGTAGCCGGGCGCGGTGGCGGGTGCCTGTAGTCCCAGCTACTTGGGAGGCTGAGGCAGGAGAATGGTGTGAACCCGGGAGGCAGAGCTTGCAGTGAGCCGAGATCGCGCCACTGCACTTCAGCCTGGGAGACAGCGAGACTCCGTCTCAAAAATAAAATAAATACAAAAATTAACTAGGCATAGTGGCAGGTGCCTGTAATCCCAGCTACTTGGGAGGCTGAGGCAGGAGAATTGCTTGAACCTGGGAGGCGGAGGTTGCAGTGAGCCGAGATTGCACCACTGCACTCCAGCCTGGGCAACAGAGCAAGACTTGGTCTCAGAAAATAAATAAACAAACAAACAAAAATTAGCCAGGCGTAGTGGCGCATGCCTGTAATCCCAGCTACTCGGGAGGCTGAGGCAGGAGAATTGCTTGAACCTGGGAGGCAGAGGTTGCAGTGAGCCAAGATCACACCACTGCACTCCAGCCTGGGCGACAGAACCAGACTCCAACTCAAAAAATAATAATGTAATAATAATAATAAAGCAAAGAATAGGGCCTCTAGAGAACAAAATTTTGGCAGAAGTGGTTCAGATTAAATCCTATGTGGTTAAACAAAGCCCCATTAGCCAAGGGTCTAAACTTTGAGGCAGTCTCACTCTATCGCCCCAGGCTGGGCGGTGGCTCAGCTCACTGCAGCTCCCACTGCACCCCGCCATTCTCCTGCCTCAGCCTCCAATGCTAAGAACCATCCGCCGCCCTCGCCCGGCTTAAGTTTTGCCTATGTTACACAATGAAACCCGGGGTTTCACTGTGTCAGCCAGGATGGTCTCGATCTCTGACCTGCGTGATCCGCCCTCCGGCCTCCCAAAGTGCTGGGATTACAGGCTTGAGCCACTGCGCCCGGTCAGCTTTTCTACATTGTATTCTTTCTGTCATCATCATCACTTTTTTTTTTTTTTTTCTTGAGGCGGGTCTCTATTACTAGACTGGAGTGCAGTGGTGTGATCTCGGCTCACTGCAACCTCTGCCTCCCAGGTTCAAGCGATTCTCCTGCCTCAGCCTCCCAAGTAGCTGGAATTATAGGCACATGCCACCATGCCCGGCTAATTTTTTGTATTTTTAGTAGAGACAGAGTTTTACCATGCTGGCCAGGCTGGTCTTGAACTCCTGACCTCAGGTGATCTACCCACCTCGGCCTCCCAAAGTGCTGGGATTACAGGCGCGAGCTACCGTACCTGGCCTCATCATCACTTTTTAAATTGTTAAATAGCATATTATCTACTTATGGTAGCTACCACCTAGACAATATGTCCCTTTGGTCACCTCTGGTTTTAATTCCACTGTCCCCAGAATTCTTGTTCTTTTCTCTGTTTCTCTGTGTTTGTAGGGCCAAGGGAGAAAGATGACAAGCTGACAAGCCCAGGCCACACAGCAGAAAATGTAACAAAGTCAAACAGAGGACATCCACTTTCTTAGAAGTCCCCTTAGCTCCCAGCAGCTGAAGATTCCTGCTGCCCGCAGAACCCCCAGGCTTACCTCTCCCTGCCCGTTTCTTCCTCACTCCGTTCCTGAAAGATTGCCTCTGGCTGCTTCAGGCAATGCCCGGCACAAGACCCAAGTTAGAATTATTACCTTCTTTCATGTTGTTCTTTTAGAAGATCCTTCCTTCTGCAAAGGTTGCCACTTTTTTGAGACAATAGGGAGAATATTGGTGACGTCATTATAAATTATTAAGATATGGTATTTACATTTTGAAATTGTAAGAAAATTAGGCAGGGCATGGTGGCTCATTGCCTATAATCCCAGCACTTTTGGAGGCCAAGTTTGGAGGATGGCTTGAGGCTAGGAGTTCGAGACCAGCCTGGCCAACATGGCAAAATCCCGTCTCTACAAAAAAAGAAAAAGAAAAAGAAAAATTAGCTGGGTGTGGTGGTGCATGTCTGTATTCTCAGCTCCTTGGGAACCTGAGGTGGGAGGATAGCTGGAGGCCAGAAGGTCGAGGCTGTAGTGAGCTATGATCACATCACTGCACTCCAGCCTGGGTGACAGAGCAACACCCCATCACTGAAAGAAAAGAAAAAAGAAATTGTAAGAAAATTAATACATGATATGGATACTACCTCCCCTGCAAAAAGACCTAGCTGTAAACGTATGTGTGTATGCATGGTACATGGGAGAGGGGCAGAGTGGTGCCACCTTTCAATTTTGCCAAGTTAGGACATTAAACAAACTAACAAAGCCTCACTGTCTAACTATTCTTGCCATCATTTTATGAAATAACAAACATGATTTTCTCATTAAAAATGAAAGCAGGGGCACACCATCCTCTAGAGCTTCAGAGGAGAAAGAATGGGTTTTTAATGTTCTGACCACACAAAAATGATAAATTGGTGAGGTGATGAGTGTTAATTAGCTTGACTCTCTATAACGTGTATATAAATCAAAACATCACATTGTACTGCCTGAATAAACACAATTATTGCAAATTTTTTAAAAATCATAGGCTGGGCACAATAGCTCACGCCTGTAACCCCAGCACTTTGGGAGGCTGACGCAGGAGGATTGCTTGTGCCCAAGAGGTCAGGGCTGCAGTGAGCTGTGATCACGCCACTGCACTCCAGCCTGGATGACAGAGTGAGACCCAGTCTCAAAAATAATATATAATAATAAAAAGGGCCGGGCGTGGTGGCTCATACCGGTAATCCCAGCACTTTGGGAGGCTGAGGCAGGCAGATCACCTGAGGTTAGGGGTTTGAGACCATCCTGGCCAACATGGTGAAACCCCGTTGCTACTAAAAATACAAAAATTAGCCTGCTGTGGTGGCGCACACCTGTAATCCCAGCTACTTAGGAGGTGGAGGCAAAAGAATTGCTTGAACCCAGGAGGCGGAGGTTGCAGTGAGCCAAGATCACATGACTGCACTCCAGCCTGGGCGACAGAGGGAGACTCTGTCTCAGGAAGAAGGAGAAGGAGAAGGGGAGGAAAGGGAGGAAGAAGAATGGCTGTGCAGATGTCAAGCAGGAGAGTGAGAAGAAGGAAGGAGACCTCCAGCTTTCCAGCATCTGCTGAGAGAATAAGGAAATCAGTTTGGGGTACTGGTAGACTTTCACAGACCTTTGGAATGAGTTGGGAATTTCTTCCCTGGGACAAACAAAAGATGTTTATGATGGTGTTAAGGCCCAGCAGCACTTGTGCTCCATCACTTCTTGGTGTAAGAATTGGTGCTAAGGAAGGAGACCACTACTACTCCTGCTGCCCTCCTCCCCCAACCTTACCTAGTTCACAAGACAGGAGGAAAGAGAGAAAGCAAAAAGTTAGAAACAAAAGTAAGATAAATAGCCAGACAACTTTGGCACCACCACCCGGCCCTAGGGGTTAAAAAAAGTAATAATAACATCAACCCCTGACCTAAACTACTTGTGTCATCTGTAAACTCCAGACACTGTATGAAAAAAGCATTGTAAAACTTTTTGTTCTGTTAGCTGATGCATGTATCCCCCAGTCACATTTCCCATGCTTGCTTGATTTATCATGACCCTTTCACATGGACCCCTTAAAGTTGTAAGCCTTTAAAAAGGCCAAGAATTTCTTTTTCGGGGAGCTTGGCTCTTAAGACGTGAGTCTGCCGATGCTCCCAGCCGAATAAAAAACCTCTTCCTTCTTTAATCCGGTGTCTGAGGAGTTTTGTCTGCGGCTGGTCCTGCTACAGTGCAGCTAACTGGGCGCGGTGGCTCACGTCTGTAATCTCAGCACTTTGGGAGGCCAAGGCAGGTGGATCACAAAGTCAGGAGTTCAAGACCAGCCTGGCCAAGATGGTGAATCCCCGTCTATACTAAAAATACAAAAATTAGCCAGGCGTGGTGGCGGGCACCTGTAATCCCAGCTACTCAGGAGGCTGAGGCAGAATTGCTTGAAGCTGGGAGGTGGAGATTGCAGTGAGCTGAGATTGTGCCACTGCACTCCAGCCTGGGCTACGGAGGGAGACTCCATCTCAAATTAAAAAAAAAAGAGAGAGAGAGAGAAAGAATTAGCTTGGCCTGCACCTTACTTGTTTATAGCGATGATTTGGAGGGAAACAGGTTAAGAGCACAGGAACCACGGTCCATCTGAGAGAGCCTGGGAAGGTCATATTTAAAGCCAAAAGAATGAGATATTTCTCTGTGAAGACCCATGGAAAAGCTTCTTATAACTCTAATAGCAGTTTTTTGTTTGTTTGTTTGTTTTGTTTAAAGACAGGATCTTACTCTCTCACCCAGGCTGAAGTGCAGTGGTGTGATCATGGTTCACTGTGGCCTTAATCTCCTGGGCTCAAGTGATCCTCCCACCTCAGCCTCCCAAGTAGCTGGGACTACAGGCGAGCATCACCACGCCACGCCTGGCTCATTTTTTATGGGGTTTCACCAAATTTCTCAGGCTGGTCTCAAACTCTTGGGCTCAAGCCATCTGCCTGCCTAAGCCTCCGAAAGTGCTGGGATTATGGGTGTGAGCCACGGCACCTGGCGCTCTGATAGCACGTCTTGGAGGAAGTCACCCCTCTTTGGTCAGGAGAAAGGTGGTGACAGCAGCATGCCTAGTGCTTGTTTCTCATCTCTGACATGAGGCAAAGCCCTGGGCTTATCTTCCAGGCACACACTGGTTGGTGCTACTGTGGCCACTGGTGCAAGATAATGCCTGTTGCTCTCTCCTGGTTTTGGGCTTCCTTCCCTCCTCCCTCCCTCCTCCTCCCTCTTCCCTCCCTTCCTTCCTTTCTTTCTTCTCTCTCTCCCTCCTTCCCTTCCCTTCCCCCTCCCTCCCTCCCTCCTTTCTCCACTCCCTTCCTTACTTCCCTCTTCCCTCCCTTTCTTCCCTCCCCCCTTCCTCCCTCCCTCCTTCCTTCCTTCCTTCTTTCCTTCCTTCCTTCCTTGCTTCCTTCCTTCTCCCTCTCTTTCTCTCTCTCTCTCCCTCCCCCACCTCTCTTTCTCTCATAAGAACACTTAACATGAGATCTACCCAGTTAACAAAGGTTTCAGTGTACAATACAGTATTGTAAACTGTAGGCCCTATGCTCTAAACAGCTCTCTAGAACTTACTCATCATGCATAACTGAAACTTTATACCCATTGAACAGCAACTCGCATTCCCCATCCTCTCAGCCCTGGCAACCACCATCCTAGTGTTTGTTTCTATGAGTTTGACTACTCTGGATACCCCATATAAGTGGAATCATGCCATAGTCATATAGCAAATGATGATGTTTCAATGACAGACCACATATATGACAGTTGTCCCATAAGATTATAATACAGCTGAAAAATTCCTATCATTTGGCCAGGCATCGTGGCTCACGCCTATAATCCAAGCACTTTGGATTATAGGAGCCCAAGACAGGTGAATCACTTGAGGTCAGGAGTTCTAAACCAGCCTGGCCAACATGGCGAAACACCATCTCTACTAAAAATACAAAAATTAGCCAAGTGTGGTGGCACATTCCTTTAATCCCAGCTACTCGGGAGGCTGAGGCAGGGAGAATTGCTTGAACCCGGGAGGCAGAGGTTGCAGTGAGCTGAGATTGCACCACTGCACTCTAGCCTGGGCAGAATGAGACTCTGTCTCAAAAAAAAAATTCCTGTCATCTAACCATAGCACAACACATTACGTGTTTGTGGTGATGCTGGTGTAAACAAACCTACTGTGCTGCTAGTCCTATAAAAGTACTGTAGCCAGGCACGGTGACAGGCATCTGTAATCCCAGCAACTCAGGAGGCTGAGGGGGGAGGATCACTTGAGCCCAGGAGATTGAGGCTTCAGTGAGCTAGGATTGGGCCACTGCACTCCAGTGTGTCGATAGAGTGAGACCCTGTTTCCAATAAAAAAATAAAATAAGAGTAGAATAGAATAAAATAAAATAAAATAAAAATACTGGCTAGCATATACAATTATGTATAGTACATAATACTTGATGATAATAAACAACTATGTTACTGGTTTATGTATTTATTATGCCATAGTTTTAATCATTATTTTAGAGTGTACTCTTACATACAAAAAAAGGTTAACTGTAAAACACCCTTAGGCAAGTCTTCAGAAAACATTCCAGAAGAAGGCATTGTTTTAGGAGATGACAGCTCCATGCCTGTCATTGCCCCTGAAGACCTTCCAGTGGGAAAAGATATAGAGGTGGAAGACAGTGATGTTGATGATCCTGACCCTGTGTAGGCCTAGGCTAATGTGTGTGTTTGTCTCAGTTTTAGCTAAAAAATTTAAAATGTTAAATATATATATATATATAGAGAGAGTATACTATTTTGTGTATATATAGTATATATCTATAATATACCATCTATACTATATATATAGTATATAGTATATACATATAGAGAGAGAGAGATTGAGAGAGAGAGAGAAAGACAGGGTATCACTCTTTCACCCAGGCTGGAGTGCAGTGGTGCAATCTCAGCTCACTGTAGCCTCAATCTCCCGGGCTCAAGCAGTCCTCCCACCACAGTCTCCCTAGTAGCTGGGACTACAGGTGTGCACCACCATGCCCAGCTAATTTTTTGTAGGGATGGGGTTTCACCATGTTGCCCAGGCTGATCTCAAACTCCTGGGCTCAAGCAATATGTAAAATATTTTTAAAAATAGAAAAATACAATAAGGATATAAAAAAAGAAAATATTTTTATACAACTATACAATGTCTTTAATTTTAGACTAAGTGTTATTACAAAAGAGTCAAAAAGTTTTTTAAAAAGTAAAAAGTCCGGCCGGGCGCGGTGGCTCAAGCCTGTAATCCTAGCACTTTGGGAGGCCCAGACGGGTGGATCACGAGGTCAGGAGATCAAGACCATCCTGGCTAACACGGTGAAACCCCGTCTCTACTAAAAACTACAAAAAACTAGCCGGGCGAGGTGGTGGGCGCCTGTAGTCCCAGCTACTCGGGAGGCTGAGGCAGGAGAATGGCGTGAACCCGGGAGGCGGAGCTTGCAGTGAGCTGAGATCTGGCCACTGCACTCCAGCCCGGGCGACAGAGCGAGACTCCGTCTCAAAAAAAAAAAAAAAAAAAGTAAAAAGTCCATAAAGTAAAAAAGTTACAGTAAACAAAGATTATTATAGAAGAAAAATTTTTTTAAATGTATTTTTCTCTTTTTTTTTTAAATTTTAATTTTTTGAATGGTACTGCTCCTTGAGAAGCAGGGCTAACTCATAGGTAGTGTGCCCAGAGTCAGCCAAGAAAAATATTTTAAATGAGCCAGATGCAGTGGTTCACACCTGTAATCCCAGCACATTGGGAGGCCGAAGCGGACGGATCACTTGAGGTCACGAGTTCGAGACCAACCTGGCCAACATGGAGAAACCCTGTCACAACTAAAAATACAAAAATTAGCCGGGCCTGGTGGCACGTGCCTGTAATCCCAGCTACTCAGGAGGCTGAGGCAGGAGAATTGCTTGAACCCTGGAGGCGGAGGTTGTGGTGAGAGCACACCGCAACCTCTGCCTCCTGGGTTCAAGCGACTCTCCTGCCTCAGCCTCCCGAGTAGTTGGGATTACAGGCATGCGTCACCACACCCAGCTAGTTTTGTATTTTTAGTAGGGACAGGGATTCTTCCTGTTGGTCAGGCTGGTCTCGAACTCCCGACCTCAGGTGATCCACCCGCCTCGGCCTCCCAAAGTGCTGGGATTACAGGCGTGAGCCACAGCGTCTGGCCCAAAAAAGAAAAATATTTTAAATAAATGCAGTGTAGCCTAAGTGTACAGAGTTTATAATGTCCATGGTAATGTACAGGAATGTCCTAGGCCTTCCCATTCACTTACCACTCGCACACTAACTCACCCAGAGCAACTTCCAGTCCTACAAGCTCTATTCATGATTAATGCCCTATACAGGTGTCCCATTTTTACAGGGTCAGGTCTTACATTTAAATCCATTTATTTAAAAATAAATGTATTTATATTTATTTAGAAATAAAATTTATTAAAATAATGGAATAATTAAAATAAATTCCAAATAAATTATTTTTGTGTGTAGTGTAAGATAAGGGTCTAATTTCGTTATTTTGCATGTGGATATCCAATTTTCCCTATACCATTTGTTGAAGAGATTATCTTTTTCCTATTGTGTATCCAGAGTACCTTTGTCAGATTAGTTGGCCATATGTGTGAGGTTTATTTCTGGGCTCTTGATTCTGTTTCATTGGTTTATATGTCTGTCTGTTTTTATGCCAGTAGCATACTGTTTAAATTAGATTTTGAAAGCAGAAAGTGTGATGACTCTAGCTTTGTTCTTCTTTCTCAAGATTGTTTTGGCTATGGGGCCTTTTGTAGATCCATATGGATTTTTGGATTTTTTTTCTATTACTGTAAAAAATGTCATTGAGATTTTGATAGGGATTGCATTGAATCTGTAGACTGCTTTGGGTAGTATAGACGTTTTAACTATATTAATTTAAGTCTAACAATCCACACGCCCAGGATGTCTTTCTATTCATTTGTATTGTCTTCAGTTTCTTTAATTAATGTTACGTAGTTTTCAGTGTACATGTCTTTCACCTCTGCTTAAATTTATTCCTAAGTATTTTATTCTTTTTAATGTTATTGTAAATGGAATTATGGAATTATTTTCTTAATTTCCCTTCCAGATAGTTCATTGTTGGTGTATAGAAATGCAACTGATTTTTTTTTTTTTTTTTTTTTTTTTTGCGACAGAGTTTCGCTCTTGTTGCCCAGGCTGGAGTGCAATGGTACGATCTTGGCTCACTGCAACCTCCACCTCCTGGGTTCAAGCGATTCTCCCGCCTCAGCCTCCTGAGGAGCTGGGATTACAGGCGCTCGGCACCACGCCCAGCTAATATTTTTATATTTTAGTAGAGACGGGGTTTCACCACGTGATCCAGGCTGGTCTTGAACTCCGGTCCTCAGGTGATCCACCCACCTCGGTCTCCCAAAGTGCTGGGATTACAGGCGTGAGCCACCGTGCCTGGCACAACTAATTTTTTAATGTTGATTTTGTATCCTGCAACTTTACTGAATTTGTTTATTAGTTCTAACAGTTATTTTGTGAATCTGTTTATTCTAACAATTATTTTGTGGAGTGTTTAGAGTTTTCTAGAGATAAGATTGTATCATCTGCAAGCAGAGATAATTTTTTTTCTTTCTGATTTGGTTGCCTTTTATTTATTTATTTATTTAGGAGATGAAGTCTCACTCTGTTGCCCAGGCTGGAGTTGCACCCTCTGCCTCCAGGGTTCAAGCAATTCTCTCACCTCAGCCTCCTGAATAGCTGGGTCTACAGGCGTGCGCCACCACGCCTGGCTAAGTTTTTTTTTTTTTTTTGAGACGGAGTCTCGCTGTGTCCCCCAGGCTGGAGTGCAGTGGCGAGATCTCGGCTCACTGCGAGCTTCGCCTCCCGGGTTCACGCCATTCTCCTGCCTCAGCCTCCTGAGTAGCTGGGACTACAGGCGGCCACTACCGCGCCCGGCTAATTTTTTGTATTTTTAGTAGAGACGGGGTTTCACCGTGGTCTCGATCTCCTGACCTTGTGATCCATCCGCCTCGGCCTCCCAAAGTGCTGGGATTACAGGCGTGAGTCACTGCGCCCGGCCAAGTTTTTGTATTTTTAGTACAGACGGGGTTTCATCATGTTGGCCAGGCTGGTCTTGGAACTCCCGACCTCAAGTGATCAGCCTGCCTCAGCCTCCCAAAGTGCTGGGATTACAGGCGTGAGACACCGCACTTGGCCTGTTGCCTTTGTGCCTAATTGCTCTGGCTAGGACTTCCAGTACTCTGTTGAATAGGAGTGGTGAGAATGGGCATCCTTGCCTTGTTCCTGATCTTAGAGGAGAAGCTTTTAGTTTTTCACTGTTGACTACATGATGTTAGCTGTGGGCTTGTCATATATGGCCTTTTTTTTTTCCTAAGCCATTTGCACATACAGATTGAATCAGATTAAAATAAACAACACAAAATATATTTAAATGAGAAACTGAAACATTAAAAATAATATTAGGTGACATTAAAACTGTCATGGAAATAAACTGTATATACAACAAATAAATCAATGATTGTTAACTTTTTTAGACAGTTTGAATGTCAGATTAAAATAAATAGCATTATTAGTCAGTAAAAAGAGCATATAAATTATTTTCAAATTCCAAATAAAAATATTTAAAATTTTGAAATTTTGGACCCAAAATTATGTCAGTAATTTCATGAAAGTAGATCTCCAATAGGTCCTATATTCTAGACTCTGTGAAATGACATCAGAAACTGTCAATTAAAGTGTAACCCACAAATAATATCTAGCTACATACAAGTTTAATTTTCGATCAGTTTGAATAACTATTGAATTTAAAAGAAAATTGATGCTGAGGTTAATTTACAGAGTCAATGAAATGCCAAGAAGAAAGCATTGAGACTGAAACTGAAGAACCAAATATTGCATAACAAATACCAGTACTAACTTAACATTTGTAGAGAGAGAAATCTATTCTGGCCATGTGTAGCTGCTAATATTTTCACATGTGATTAATAAACTAATCACATTCTACACATCAGTGTACCATACTGTATATTGGGGAGGGGATGTTTCAAGTAAAGAGGCTCAAGATTTCTCATAAGATGCTGATGTGTGGTAGCAATACAGAACTAAAATATTTTACTTATGTGTGCAGTGTGAAAGTTTGTGCATCAGAAGTTACAAAAATCTCCAGAATGCCCAACGGGGCTGAAAGGAAAAATATCAGAACTTTTCAGGAACACAAATGAGTCAAGAAAAGATTAAAAGGCTTTATCAACGTGAGAAGCCAATGGCTGATCACAAGGCAAAATTGATAATATTGTGCCAGGTTAAGTAGAACAAACAAATATACTGATTGAAAACATTTACATGGAAAGATCTCCCAATCATGACAGCTAAATTATAAGTTACGAAGTACACACACACACAAAATAAGCTTCCATAATTTAGAGTAAGAAGAAATTGGATGCTACATAAATTAATAATATTGGAATTGTATTTAAAATGTTTAAGTCAATTCAGTGATAAAATAAGAGACAAAAATAATGTTTAAAGAGGAAGAAACTTTAAAATTGAAGAGCATCCATGGAAAGAGATAACTGTAAATTGAATAAATGAGAAATAAAAATCTATAAATTCAATATACATTGTATTGGGAAGCTATTAACTCAGAATAAGCTAATGAGAGAAATAGTGCACTGGAAGATTAAGGAGAGAAAATCGATGCTAATAAAAGTAAAGTGATATAAAATGTAAATATATTTATGGATCTATAAAGACAAAGATTAGAAGGAATAAAGTATATTCAATTGTTTCACTGAAATATATACAAAGAATAAGACACAAATATAGTTTTAAAAAGAAATACTTTTTTTGTAAAATTAAAAGCCAGAAAAAATTCTCGAATTCAGAAGTACATAGTTTTCAAAAAAAAAGGTAAATACAGGTGATCATTTATACAGAAATAATAGTCAAGCTGTATAACACTAAAAAGAAATAAAAATCTTAAAAGTAGGGAGAAAAAAAACAGAGGTAAGCGACAAATTTGTAGGCACCATCCACACAGCCTTGATAGAAGCCAGAACAAGAAGTAAATATTGAGTGTAAGAATTTAACATTTAGTCAAATATCTTTAATAAATAAAAATAAAACATTCTCAAAAGTACGAAGACAGAGAGCTTATATTACCAGAAGGATATTCTTAATATTACACTTCAAAAAGAAGTAAAAATGTTTTCTATATTAAGGCCTGAAAATCAAAATGAAAAAAGAAGACACTCGTAAACATATGGGAATATCTATCCATCATGTATGTTAAACTAAAAAAACAAACAAACAAACAAAAAAAACCCACAGAGAATTGGCAGCATTTGTTTCAAAAGTATTTAGACATATTGAAAGTGTAAATCCATACATTTAAGTTAAATTAGATAGCAAGTTCTGTACTACTTAAGTAACTTAACTGGTGACAGAATAATCTGTTTTCAATAAAAATAACTTGTTAAGCTTCTGTCTCACAGTTTGTGTCACACTGATTATCCTTTTATCAGATCTGAGTAGCACCAAAAGACTGACAGTGGCAGTATACATTGCCCACAAGCCTCTGGACACCCAGGACAACAGGGTCATATGCCCATAGCAAGGTTAAGGTGCATGAGATGATGAAATCGACCCAGTAGATGACCACAAAGAAACTCACCAGCAGCAGGATGGTCTGAGTGGCACTTTTCTCTGGGGAAGGTCTTGGGGAGAGGCTGGTGCTGTGAAAGTATCAGAATTTCTTCTGGTGCCTGAACAAAAGAACCACCCTGTATGCACTTGAAAGCAGCATTGTTCCTATAAGAAAAACATATCTGGAGTAAGAAACAGTCTTCTGATGATGGAGTTCACGGTGGAAAAGTGAACAGTCTTTACTGGTATGCAGAAGATGGCTCAGGGTCACAACGGAAGACGCCACAGTGCACAAGATGAGATTACTACTGAAAAAAAAAAAAAAAAACCTGAGAAAATGTGAAAAGAAGAAATGGCAGGTGAAAATGATATATATTTATGGTTAAACCGAGAGCTTCTGGGGCTGATGATTATGGCCTGAAGTACACTCAGGAGGCAGGTGGTGCAGATGGAGAAACTCCTCATCACCTTGTTCAGGTAAAAAAAAAAATCCTTTACACTTGAAGTCGTTCTGAAAATACAGTAATTCAGACAGACCTGGAGACAACAATGGCACCACAGTAAGGAGGGTCACTGTGGATGAAGGCCAGGTGATAAATGCTCAGGTCTGTGGGCTTAGGCCTGCATTACAGAAGAAGTGTGAAGACGTGGAAGAAAATGAGGAAACTGAGGGTCAAGATTCCAATGCCACCTTGAAAAAAAAAAAAGGCATTTTTCAATGAAAACATAACTGGAATGTAATCATCTAAATTGCAAAAGAGAAACATATTTTGAATATCTGAAAATAATAGACTTTACATTATAAATGTTATTGTATGTTCAAAATCACTTTTTTATCATAAAATTCTTGATTCTATTGCATAAATTTTCAAAAGTACAGTCAGCATTATTTTTCACACTATATATATATATATTCTAAGAATATTTGTGTGTGTGTATATATATATATTTTGAGATGGAGTCTCTCTCTGTCGCCCAGGCTGGAGTGCAGTGGCATGATCTCGGCTCACTCTCCACCTCCCAGATTCAAGCAATTCTCCTACCTCAACCTCCTGAGTAGCTGGGACTAAAGGTGTGCACCACCACGCCTGGCTAATTTTTGTATTTTTGGTAGAGACAAGGTTTCACCATGTTGGCTAGGCTGGTCTCGAACTCCTGACCTCAAGTGAACCACCTACCTTGGCCTCCCAAAGTGCTGGGATTACAGGCATGAGCCACAGTGCCTGGCCGTGTATACATGGGGCAGACTTCTCTTGTGCCCAGGCTGGAGTGCAATGGTGTGACTTCAGCTCACCACAACCTCTGCCTCCTAGGTTCAAGCAATTCCCCTACCTCAGCCTCCCAAGTATGTGGGATTACGGGCGCCTGCCACCACGCCTGGCTAGTTTTTCTATTTTTAGTAGAAATGGGGTTTCACCATGTTGGCCAGGCTGGTCTCAAACTCCTGACCTCAGGTGATCCGCCCACCTTGCCCTCCCAAAGTGCTGGGATTACCAGTGTGAGCCACCACGCCCAACCCAACATAACTTAAAAAATTGAAAACAAAATCTGACTGACTCTCATATCACAGCATTAATTTTCTTAGCCTCTCTTTCACATTTAAGAACTTTTATGATTACCCTAGGCTCACAGTTATAATTCAGATAAGATCAGGTGCTTTCAGGGTGGTATGGCTGTAGACACCAAACTCATAATTCAAATTAATCTCTTTATTTTAGAGTCAACTGATTATCACCCTTGATTTTATCTACAGCCTCTATTCTTCTTTGTCATACACCATAATATATTCCTAGGACCCGGGGGTTAAGACATGGGCACTTTTGTGGGGCATCATTTCATTTATCACAACTCCTATTAATTGTATTTTATTAAAATAATCATGGCTCTGTCCAACTTTTGTTTCCATCCCAGAGAACCCTTATGTAAACATTTTTATCTTAGAAGAAAATTGCAGCCGGGTGCGGTGGCTCACACCTGTAATCCCAACACTTTGGGAGGCTGAGGTGAGGCTCATTTGAGGTCAGGAGATCAAGACCAGCCTGGCTAACATAGTGAAACCCTGTCTCTATTAAAAATACAAAAATTAGCCAGGCATATATGGCCTTAGGTAAATTCCATCTATACCTAGTTGATTTAGAGTTTTATCATGAAGTTGCATTGAATTTTTGTGAAATACTCTTTCTGAATCTTTTGAGATGATTGTTATCCTTCATTCTGTTAATGTGGTATATCACATTTATTAATTTGTGTATGTTGAACCATCCTTGCATCTTAGGGATTAATCCCATTTGGTCATGATGTATGATCCTTTTAATGTGCTGTTGGATTTGGTTTGCTAGTATTTTGTTGAGGCTTTTTGCATTTATGTTCATCAGGGATATTGGCTGTAGCGTTCTTTTCTTGTAGTGTCTGACTTTGGTATTAGGGTAATGCTGGCCTTGTAAAATGAATTTGGCAAACACAGGCAACCAAAGCAAAAATGGGCAAACGGGATCACATCAAGTTAAAAAGCTTCTGCACAGCAAAGGAAACAATCCACAAAGTGAAGAGACAACCCAAAGAATGGGGGAAAATATTCGCAACTACCCATCAAGAGATTAATAACCAGAATATATAAGGATCTCAAACAACCCTAGAGGAAAGAATCTAATAATCTGATCAAAAAGTGGGCAAAAGATCTCCATAGACGTTTCTCAAAAGAAGACATACAAATGACAAGCAGGCATATGAAAAGTTGCTCAATGTCACTGATCATCAGAGAAATGCAAATCCAAACTACAATGAGATAACAATCTCACCCCAGTTAAAACGGCTTCTATCCTGCCAGATGCGGTGGCTCATGCCTGTAATCTCAGCACTTTGGGAGGCCGAGGCGGGTGGATCACGAGGTCAGGAGTTCGAGACCATCCTGGCCAACATGGTGAAACCCCCGACTCTACTAAAAATACAAAAATTAGCCGGGCCTGGTGGCGCGTGCCTGTAATCCCAGCTACTCGGGAAGCTGAGGCAGGAGAATCACTTGAACCCGGTTGGCGGAGGTTGCGGTGAGCTGAGATTGCACCATTGCACTCCAGCCTGGGCAACAGAATGAGACTCGGTCTCAAAAAAAAAAAAAAAAAAAAAAAAAAAAAAGGCTTCTATCCAAAAAACAGGCAGTAACAAATGCTGGCAAGGATATGGAGAAAAGGGAACCCACGTACACGGTTGGTGGAATGTACATTAGTACAACCAGTATGGAGAACAGTTTGGAGCTTCCTCAAAAAACTAAAAATAGGGCTATTGTATGATCCAGCAATCCCACTGCTGGCTATATACCCAAAAGAAAGGAAAGGAAATCAGTATATGGAAGAGATATCTGCACTCCTATGTTGCATCACTGTTTCCAATATCTAAGATTTGGAAGCAACCTAAGTGTTCACCAACAGATGAATGGATAAAGAAAATATGGTACTTGTACACAATGGAATACTATTCAGCCATAAAAAAAGTACGAGATCCTGTCATTTGCAAAAACATAGATAGAGGCTGGGTGCAGTAGCTCACCCCGTCATTGCAGCACTTTGAGAGGCAGAGGCAGGCTGATTACTTGAGTCCTGGAGTTTGAGACCAGCCTGGCCAACATGGCGAAACCCCATCTCTACCAAAAATACAAAAATTAGCTGGGCGTGGTGGTATGCAACTTTAATCCCAGCTACTCAGGAGGCTGAGGCAGGAGAATTGCTTGAACCCAGGAGGCGGAGGTTGCAGTGAGCCTAGATTGTGCCACTGCACTCTAGCCTGGGTGACAGAGCGAGACTATGTCTCAAAAAAATAAATAAATAAATAAAAAGATGGAACTGGAGATCATTGTTAAGTGAAATAAGCCAGGCACAGAAAGACAAACATCACATGTTCTCACTTATTTGTAGGATCTAAAAATCAAAATGATTGAACTCATGGACACAGAGAGTAGAAGCATGGTTACCAGAGGCTGAGAAGGCTAATAGGGAGATTGGGGGAAGGTGGGGATAGTTAATGGGTACAAAAAAAAAATAGAATGAATAAGACCTAGTATTTGATAGCACAACTGGGTAACTATAGTCAACAGTAACTTAGTTGCACATTTTAAAATAACTAAAAGAAGGCCTGGCATGGTGGCTCATGCCTATAATCCCAGCACTTTGGGAGGCTGAGGCAGGCAGATCACTTGAGGTCAGGAGTTCAAGACAAGCCTGGCCAATATGGTGAAACCCTATCTCTACTAAAAATACAAAAATTAGCCAGGCATGGTGGCAGGTGCCTGTAATCCCAGCTACTTAGGAGGCTGAGGCAGGAGAATGCCTTGAACTCGGCAGGCGGAGGTTGCAGTGAGCCGAGATCACGCCACTGCACTCCAGCCTAGGCAACAGAGCGAGACTCTGTCTCAATAAATAAATAGACCAGGTGCGGCGGCTCACGCCTGTAATCCCAGCACTTTGGGAGGCCGAGGCAGGCAGATCACGATGTCAGGAGTCCGAGACCAGCCTGGCCAACACAGTGAAACCCCGTCTCTACTAAAAATACAAAAAATTAGCCAGGTGTGGTGGTGTGCGCCTGTAATCCCAGCTGCTCAGGAGGCTGAGGCAGGAGAATTGCGTGAACCTGGGAGGTGGAAGTTGCAGTGAGCCGAGACTGCGCCATTGCACTCCAGCCCAGGCGACAGTGCGAGACTCCATCTCAAAAAAATAAATGAATAAAATAACTAAAAGAATGTAGTTGTGTTGTTTGTAACCCAAAGGATAAATGCTTGTGGTGATGGATACCCCATTCTCCATGATACAATTATTTTGCATTATGCGTTGCGCATGGCATGCCTGTATCAAAATATCTCATGCACCCGGTAAGTGTGTATACATGTTGTGTACCCACAAAAATGAAAAGTAAAAATAAATAAAGTAAAATGAATCTGGAAGTGTTCCCTCTTCTATTTTTGGAAGAGTTTAAGAAGGATTAATATTATTATTTTTTAATGTTTGGCAGCATTCACCAGTGGAGCCCTCTGGTCATAAAGCAACAGAAAATCTGAACAGACTAACAACGAGTAGGAAGATTGAAGCAGAAATCAAAAACCTCTGGGCACATATTTATAGCTTTATTGAGGCTTAATTTGCATACCATAAAATTCACCCATTGTGTCAATTCAATGATTTTTTAGTAAATTTCTAGAGTCGTCCCAACATCATCACAATCCCATTTTAGAACTTTTCCATCAACTCCAAAATTTCCCTCAAGCCCACTCATGGCGACTCTCCACTTTCTAACCTGTAGCCTCAGGCAACCACTGACCTTTCTGTTTCTATAGATTTGCCTTTTCTGGACATTTTATATAAATGGAGTCATACAGTATGTGGTCTTTTGTATCTGGCTCATCCGTGTGCTGCTGTGTCAGTATTTTGTTCCTTTTACTGCTGATAGTACTCCATTGTATGGCTATATCACATTTTGTTTATCTGCGCACCACTAACAGACATTGGGATGATTTCTAGGTTCTGGTTGTTATGAATAATGCTGTAATTCAATATGTATGAATAGTGTATATTTGCATGCAAGTCTTTAGTGGACATGTTTTTATTCTCTTGGGTAGATGCCTAGGAGTGAAATCGCTTGGTCAGGTTTTTTTTTGTTTGTTTGTTTTTGAGACGGGGTCTCATTCTGTCACCCAGGCTAAAGTACAGTGGTGCAATCATGGTGCACTGCAGTCTCGACCTCCTGTGCTCAGTCTCCTGAGTAGCTGGGATTACAGGCATGCATCACCACGCCCGGCTAATTTTTGTATTTTTAGTAGAGACGGGGGTTTCACCATGTTGGCTAGGCTGGTCTCGAACTCCTGACCTCAAGTGATCCACCGCCTCAGCCTCCCAAAGTGCTGGGATTACAGGTATGAGCTACTGCACCTGGCCTCGTTTCCAATTTTTGTGTTGGTATTACATAAATTGTTTTTAAATAATTGTATATTAGCTGACTTTTGCTACATTAGAAACAACACCAAAACTTAGTGACATAAGGCAATAAACATTAAATTATTTTTATGTCTTTGTGGGTCAGCTGGATGGTTCTGGTGTGGGCCAGCTCCTGTGGGGCTGGAGTGTATAGGATGGCCTTGTTCATATGTCTGGCAGTAGGCAGGCCGGTGGGTATAAGAGTGTTCTCCACTGGGTTGGTTTACCTTTGCTCCAGCAGGCTAGCCCAGGCTTACGGTTCCCAAGATCAGCATCTGTAAGCACTTCTCAGGCCTCTGCTTGCGTCACATTTGCTACTGTCTCATGGGCCAAAGCAAGTTCTAAGGCCAGCTTACATTCAAAGAGTGGACAAAGAGACTCTGTCTTGATTGGAAAAGGTGTAAAGTCATATTGCACAGGGGCATGGGCACAGGGAGGGGTGGAGAATTAGGGCCATTTCTGTAATCTACCACAAATAGGTTTGACTTCTTTCTTTTTTTTTTGAGACGGAGTCTCGCTCCGTTGCCCAGGCTTGGAGTCTCGCTCTGTTGCTGCCCAGGCTGAAGTGCAGTGGCACAATCTTGGCTCACCGCAGCCTCCGCCTCCTGGGTTCAAGCAATTCTCGTGCCTCAGCCTCCCAAGTAATTGGAATTGTAGGCGTGAGTCACCGTGCCCAGCCTAGGTTTGATTTCTAGCCATTAGATTCTTAGGTGTTACTTAAGTGGTGTTACTTAAGTGGATTATGAATTTTATGTTTGTCAACAAAATGTGCAGACACAAAGCTTATAATTTCCCTGAATCTTCCTTAATTGTGTTTTTCACACATTCATTTTTCTTCAAATCATCTAAGTATGATGCTGAATTTTGGAGCACAGAAAAGAAACTGCTTCCAAAGTCACCTCCTTGTAAAGTCACATTTAGATCAGAGGAAGCCATGGACCATTTAGAATCTTGGGAAAATGAAGGCTTTTGCTTGGGAGGCAATCTTGCATTCAGGCTGATTGGGGCATCCACATGGGGCTGAAGCTTCCTGTAACTTCACCCCAGTGCTCACACACGTGGGGGCCTAGACTCGCAGAGGACACTCTGCATTCAGTTCCACTGTTAACAGGAATTACTCCTACTTCACAAGGAGCAATGACATTAAAGAAGTTACCTCTGTGACCCAGGTAGAGGCTGGGGGACAATTGTCAGCAGGTTTCATGGAACTTTTGGTTTTTTGTTTTTGTTGTTGAGACAGAGTCTTCCTGAGTAGTTGAGACTACAGGTACCCACCACCATGCCTGGCTAATTTGTTGTATTTTAGTAGAGACGGGGTTTCGCCATGTTGGTCAGGCTGGTCTCTTAACTCCTGACCTCAAGTGATCCGCCCACCTCGGCCTCCAAAAATGTTGGGATTACAGGCATGAGCCACCGCGCCCAGCCAGCGAACTTGGTTTGATGGAGGAAACTTGGATTGGAAGGAGTAAAGAAGCAAACGGCAGCCTGAGCCATGCATCCCATCTATTTTCCCGCCCATCAGCACCTCTATTCTGTACCTGGGCATGTGTGAACCCTCTTTGCACAAGCAAAAGGATAGAAATGGCTGGACTGTCAGCATGAAACAAAACATACTATGAGAATAAAGGATTAAAAAAACACATGAGGCCAAGCATAGTGGCTCATGCCTGTAATCCCAGCACTTTGGGAGGCCGAGGCAGGCAGATCACCTGAGGTCAGGAGTTTGAGACCACCCTGGCCAACATGGCAAAACCCCGTCTCTACTTAGAAAAAACAAAAATTAGCCAGGTGCGGTGGCGTGTCTGTAATCCCAGCTACTAGGGAAGCTAAGGCAGGAGAATTGCTTGAACCTGGGAGGTGGAGGTTGCAGTGAGCCGAGATCACGCCACTGCACTCCAGCCTGGGAGACAGCGTGAGACTGTCTCAAAAATAAATAAATAAATGAATAAATAAATAAAAATAAAATTGTAAAATATGCATTCACAAATTAGTGTTACTGGAAAACCGCATGTTATGTAACAGTATATACAAAAGTGAAAAAGTAAAACCAAAATGATATATCACCAAAATTAAAAACACAAAAATTTAAAATAAAAACAAAATGACACGTACAAGTAAACCGTTTTTTTAAAACTTTATGTAAATATAAACACGGACATTTAGAAATATAAACATTCAAAGGATAGAAATGAGAAATTACTCCTTGGGTGTTGGGTGTCTGTTTGCCATTTATTTCTACAATGTAGTCCCCTCTTTTCCGAAAAAGTTGCAAGCAACATGGATGACTTTTCCAAAGATAAGAGAGACCCGGCATGGTGGCTCACGCCTGTAATCCCAGCACTTGGGAGGCCGAGGCAGGTGGATCATCTGAGGTCGGGAGTTCGAGACCAGCCTGGCCAACATGGCAAAACCCCCATCTCTACTAAAAATGCAAAATTAGGTGGGCGTGGTGGCGGGCGCCTGTAATCCCAGCTACTCAGGAGGCTGAGGCAGGAGAATCGCTTGAACCCGGGAGGCGGAGGTTGCAATGGGCGGAGATCGCTGCCACTTCACTCCAGCCTGGGTGAGAGAGTGAGACTCCGTCTCAAAAAACAAAAAACAAAACAAACAAACACAGAAGAGAAAACACTCTCTGAAATTAAAGTAAAGGGAATAGAAAACAATGGGAAGCTAGTTGGTAGTAGGGGAAAGGGCTATTTTCCAATGGCGAGTGACAAAACCACAAGGCAAAACTGTCCCTCCCCCTCCAACTGGAGCCCATACAGGGAGGCATGCACACGGGCGCACGTGTGTCCCTCTGTGAGCGTTGTATGGTGCGCACTGATAGACTGATGGGGACCTTCTGACCGTTCCTGTGAGGACTTGGGCCAAAAAGCTACTTCCCGCTTGGCCCAGCTGGCCCAGCCCAGTGTGCTTCTGAAACTCTAGGAACCATCGGAGTCCACTGGAGGGTTTCTGAAAACACCAACTGCTGGGCCCCAGGCCCACAGCTTCTGATTCAGTGGGTCCTGGGTGGGGCCCGGGAATATGCATTTTTAATAAATTCCCAGCGAGGCAGCTGCTGCCTGCCAGGGAACCCCACTTTGGGAACCACTGGACTAGTGTCTGGGTCAGCGAATAGAGGAGGCCACCCGGAGGCCGGAAGGTGCTTGAGGCCCTGGGCCTCGTGGCTGGTGGCTGGAGATGCCCTCCTCCAGGCCTCGAGCTTCCTCAACCTGACAACTTGCCAGTAAGGGAAACGGGCGCGATCTAACGTGCCGCGAACTAGTGCAGATTCACACAGCCTAGGTCGAGTAGAAATGGAATTCTAGAAATGATGTATGCCAAGAGTTTGCAGTGTAGACCTCAGAATCATCTCAGATTCAAAGAGGAAACCAAACGACTGCAGCAGCAGCAGCAGCAGCAGGGAACAGGTTGGCTACAGAGCCAGTGGCCACACCCGGCTTTCTGCAGCCTTTTTGGCTCCGCAGCATTTTTTTCGGAGCCTAAGGGCGGGAGTAGATGCCGTATATTTAGGGGTGAAGTGAGAGATAGCGGAGCTTTCTGGCACTTCTGGAGCAACACTGCCCCCAAGAGGAATCTGTGATAAAGCCTCAAAGCTATGTGGACGAAAACAACATGAACCCACAACGTTTGAAAGGCGAGGTAATGAAAAATAGATCCGGAAAGATCCACCAGCCCACCTGACGATCCTCGCTGATCGAAGATTAACGCACTACGAGTGCAGCTAGGTTCAAATAGCGGTTCTGCCACTTACTCACTTTGTGACCCTGGGCAAATTAGTCAACGTCCCTGTGCCTCAGTTTCCCCTACTTGTACCTACTTCATGGGGGATTAATGAACTAATATATGGAAAATATTTAAAGCATTTCCGCTGACTACAGAAACTCTTTACAACTCCCCCAGAAATAATCCAGGTCATCATGCATTTGCCCACATTCCGTCTTTGTCAGGAATTGTAGGCCAAAATGTTTTTTATTTTTAATTTTAATTTTAATTTTTATTTTTGAGACGGAGTCGCTAACTCTGTCTCTCAGGCTGGAGTGCAGTGGCGTGATCTGGGCTCACTGCAACTTCCACCTCCCAGGTTCAACCAATTCTCCTGTTTTAGCCTCCCGAGTAGCTGGGATTACAGATACTCGCCACCATGCCTGGCTAATTTTTATTTTTTTAGTAGAGACGGGGTTTTGCCGTGTTGCCCAGGCTGGTCTCAAACTTCTGACTTCAGGTGATCCGCCTGCCTCGGCCTCCCAAAGTGCTGGGATTATAGGTGTGAGCCACTGCGCCCGGCCCAAAATGTACTTATTTTTTAAAGACAATGCTTAGTTCTAGTTCTCCACAATTAAACCCAGCATAGTGGCCAGGTGTGGTGGCTCATGTAATCCCAACACTTTGGGAGGCCGAGTCAAGAGGATCGCTTGAGACCAGGAGTTCAAGACCAGCCTGAGCAATATAGGGAGACCCCCCCCCACCCCCGTCTCTATTTTCAAATATAAAATAGGCCAGGCACAGTGGTTCATGCCTCTAATCCCAAGATTTTGGGAGGCTGAGGAGGGAAGATTGCTTGAGTCCAGGAGTTTGAGACCAGCCTGGGCAACATGTCGAGGCCCCGTCTCTACCAAAATTTTTAAAAAATTAGCCAGGTGTGACGGTGCATGCCTGTAGTCCCAGCTACTTGGGAGATTGAGGTGGGAAGATCGCTTGAGCCTAGGAAGTCAAGGCTGCAGTGAGCCGAGATCACACCACTGCACTCCAGCATGGGTGACAGAGCAAAGACCCTGTCTCAAAACAAACAAATAAATAAAATATAGTAAAATAAAATAAAAATAATATAAAATATAAAGACATTAGTTGGGTGTGGTGGTTCGTGGCCGTAGTCTCAGCTACTCAGGAAGCTAAGGTGGAAGGATCGCTTGAGCTCAGGAGTTCGAGGCTGCACAGTGAGCTATGATCGCACCATTGCACTCCACTCTGGGCCACAAAGTGAGACCCTGTCTCTAAAAAAATTTTTTTAATTACATTAAAATAAAATTTTTTTTAAAGTCAGGTCTGACTTTTTTTTAAAAAAAGTCATACTCTCAATATAGGCATAGAACACTGTTTACAGCTTTTGCCTCCATAAAATTATTTTTCTGTTACAGAAAATTTCAAGCGTATAAAAAAGTAGAGAGAATAATACAATAAATCTCCATGTAGTCATCATCTAGTTCAATACTGATCAATTTACAGCCAATCTTGTTTCTTTTATGTCCTCTACCCACATCCCCACTGGATTATTTTGAAGCAAAACCCAGATATTACATAATTTTACCCATGAATCTCTCAAGATGTTGCTGTAAATGATAAGAACTTTTTTTTTGTTTTGTTTTTTGTTTTTTGTGTTTTTTTTGAGACAGTCTCGCTCTGTTGCCAGGCTGGAGTGCAGTGGTGCAATCTCAGCTCACTGCACTCTCCACCTCCCAGGTTCAAGCGATTCTCCTGCCTCAGCCTCCTGAGTAGCTGGGATTACAGGTGCCCACTACCACGCCGACTTAATTTTGCATTTTTAGTAGAGATGGGGGTTTTGCCATGTTGGCCAGGATGGTCTCGATCTCTTGACCTTGTGAACCACCCACCTCAGCCTCCCAAAGTGCTGAGATTACGGGCATGAGCCACTGCACCCCGCCCAAATGATAAGAACTTTTAACAAGTTAGCTGTAAATCATGATCATATCTCAAAAATAATAATTATTTAATCAATTATCTAGTCAGTTACTTTGTCTCTCTCTTTATCAGTTTTCAGAATGAGTTGGTTCGCTAGCATCCTCCAAAGGTGGCCAGGGAGATTTTGTGGCATCATTGTACTCTGAGGGCTAGGAGATGTATTTTGATCTATTGCAGTTATTGTTCTTTTTGATGCTCAAATTGCCCCATCTTTGGCCAATGGGAGCCTTTGAAACTTTGCTTGATATGACCCCAGTAATCTATAACTTCCTTTTGATATGATGCAGTTTTTAAATAATATATAATTTTATATTATAATGATTATATAATAATATTGTGTTTGCATGGTTCTCAATAATAGTATGGTATATTCAAACGATAAATAATAATAATATGTGCCAGGCACGGTGGCTCACACCTGTAATCCCAGCACTTCGGGAGGCCGAGGCGGGCGGATCACGAGGTCAGGAGATCGAGACCATCCTGGCTAACATGGTGAAACCCCGTCTCTACTAAAAATACAAAAAAATTAGCCGGGCATGGTGGCGGGCGTCTGTAGTCCCACCTACTGGGGAGGCTGAGGCAGGAGAATGGCGTGAACCCAGGAGGCAGAGCTTGTAGTGAGCAGAGATTGTGCCACTGCACTCCAGCCTGGGCAACAGAGCGAGACTCCGTCTCAAATAATAATAATAATAATAATAATGTATATTTAGATAAATCTAGCTTCTATCCCTGTCTCAACCTTCTTCCCTCTTGCTCCACCCATAAGAAACCATTTTATCTTTTTTATTTACCCCTTTACAAATAGCTGTTTGTATATTTTTGGTTTACCTGTCCATCAAAAATATGCAGACAGCTAATTTTTTTAAAGTAAATTTACAAAGAAAAAAAAACAGAAAAAGAGCAAATTCCTAGCAAAAAAAAAAAAATTCATGGATCAAAACATATATAAATGTAAAACTTTGAGAAATACTGTGAAACTTCTTCTAAAATGCTGGTTGAATTTTATACTGCCACCTGTTATATATTATCAGTTTTCCTCATACTCTTGACAGCACTGAATATTATAAAAGGTGAGAGAGCTAAGTCTTTTTTCCCCGAGCTATTGGAGTTTTCTGTTTTTATTTTTGTTTTAAAAAATCCAAGTTTGGCCAGACCTGGTGGCTCACACCTGTAATCCCAGTACTTTGGGAGTCCAAAGCAGGAAGATTGCTTGAGCTCAGGAGTTCAAGACCAGCCTGGGCAACATGGCAAAACTCTGTCTCTACAAAAAGATACAAAAAGTTAGCTGGGCATGGTGGCTCGTGCCTGTAGTCCCAGCTTCTCAGGAGGCTGAGGTAGGAGGATCACTTGAGCCCAAGAGGCAAAGGCTGCAGTGAGCCATGATCGCACCACTGCTCTCTAGCCTGGGTGACAGAGCGAGACTCTGTCTCAAAAAAAAAAAAAAAAAAAAAAGTCCACATTTATTGCATTATGGTCAAAGACTGTGGTCTGTATCCATTCTACTTTTTGGATTTACTAAACTTTTCTTTGTGGCCTAATATTATGGCCAGTGATTACTAATGTTCCATAGTCGCTGACTGACTAAAAGATGTATTCATGGTTTTAAGAAAAGAGAATTTGATATAGCTTTATTAATTATACTATTTTTGCTTTTGTCTACTAGAGCTGTCATTTGCTGACAAAGGTAAGTTAAAGCCTCCTGCTTCTGGTATATTTCTATCATTTATTTATTACATTTCCTAGAGGTTATACTTTTTGCATCTTGCTACTCTATTAATTAGTACTTAAAATTTATGACAGCTATAGCATTATTTCATTTTAAATTTTTTCTTTTTAGAGACAGGCTGAAATGCAGTGGTGCCATCATGGCTCACTGCAGCCTTGAACATTTCTCAACCCTGGGCTCAAGTGTTCCTTCCACTTCAGCCTCCCAAGTAATTGGGACTATGGGCATGAGCCACCACACTCAGACATACACACTGTTCTATTGTATTTATTTATTTATTTCATTTCACAATGGGTCAACACAGTGTTCTAAACCTTCACCCCCAAAAAGCAAGACACTATCTCTACAAACAACAATTATTATTTTTTTTTAATTAGCTGAGCATAGTGGCTAGTGGCATCACGCCTGTAATTCTAGCTACTCTGGAGGTCAAGGTGGGAAGATCATTTGAGCCCAGGAATTTGAGGCTGCAGTGAGGTGAGATCACGCCACTGTATTTTAGCTTGGGTGACAGAACAAGACCCCATCTCTAAAATAAATAAATTAAAATCTTCATCAATGAATCACAATACTTCATGGACTCATGATCTTGTAATACATTTTGTATTTAAATTGTTTATATAGACAGAGTCCCTGCACAAAATACTTGTCTGGGGCCCCATACATTTTAGGGGCAGTACTGTGGTTAGCCTTTGAGATGGTCCCTGATTCCCCATCCTGGTGTCTGTGCCCCCCGCGTTGATTATGGTCTGGATTTTGTGACTCAAAACAAATAGAATATGGTAGAAATGATGAGATACCACCTCCGAGATTCATTTATAAAAAGATCCCTCTCTCTCTCTCTCTCTCACTGGAGCCCAGCCATCAATTAGAAAGGCTATATGAAAAAAATTAGGCCCTGGAGATTGAGAGGCCACATGGAGGAGAACTGAAGTACCCTAGCCAACAGCCAACACCAGCCATCAGCCAGGTGAGTGGACCTTCTTGGGAGCAGACACCCCCAGCCCCAGTCAAGCCTTCAGATGACTGCAGCCCTAGATGCAACCTCGTGGGAGACCCTGAGCCAGAACTATCTATTAGTAATAGCAAAGATACACCTAGATCCCACAGCTATAGAAACTGTAAGATAAAAATGTTTGCAGTTTTAAGTCATTCCTAATTTTTTTTTTTTTAGACAAAGTGTCTGTAAAGATAATGATTATTTGTATTTATTTATGTTTTGAGACGGAGTCTTGCTCTACCACCCAGGCTGGAGTGCAGTAGCACAATCTCAGCTCACTGTAACCTCTGCCTCCCAGGTTCAAGGAATTCTCCTCCCTCAGCCTCCGAGTAGCTGGGACTACAGGTGCGCGCCACCAGGCCTGGATAATTTTTTTGTATTTTTAGTAGAGATGGGGTTTCGCCATGTTGGCCAGGCTGGTCTTGAACTCCTGACCTCAAGTGATCCACCCGCCTTAGCCTCCCAAACTGTACAGGCATGAGCCGCCGTGCCCCGTCTTTTTGAGACAGAGTATTGCTCTGTCTCCCAGGCTGGAGTGCAGTGGCATGCTCTTGGCCCACTGCAACCCTACCTCTTGGAGTTCCTTGCAAGTGATTCTGTTGCCTCAGGCTCGAGTAGCTGGGATTACAGGCACCTGCCACCATGCCCTTTAATTTTTGTACTTTCAAATGGTTGGGGTTCTGTCAGTGGTCTGGGCCTCTGACCTCAGTGAGTCCCTGTCCAGATGGATGGAGCCAATCAGGTTGTGTTCAGATCTAATGGTGCCCTCTCATTCCATAAATCTGTATTTAGAGACAGGGTTTGCCCTGTTGCCTTGAGCTTGAGAGTGCAGTGGTACAATCACAGCTCAGAGCAGCCTTGACCTCATGGACTCAAGCAACCCTCCCACCTCAGCCTCCCCAGTAGCTGAGATTATAGGCACGTGCCATCATGCCCAGGTAATTTTTTGTACTGTTTTGTAGAGACTGGGTCTTGCCATGTTGCCCAGGCTGGTCTCGAACTCCTGGGCTCAAGTCATCGCCCGCCTTGGTCTCTCAAAGTAAGGCACCACGTCCAACCAGAAAAAAAATTTGTATATAGTATATAATAATCCTGAGACATAGCATACATAATATACCAAGAATATAAAATAACGAGATTCAGTTTGGAGTAGAATCTAAACATCTGTATTTTAATAAAACTTTATGGGTAAGTCTGATGTGCACTGAGCGTCACTGGCCGAGAAGATGTCAGATTCAAATTAAAGAAGGCTGTGAACAAATAAGCATTTACAGTAATATCCAATTATGATGACCAATAATACTCTATACCACTGTCGTCTAATATCATCAAGGAAAGCACCACCAGGACTCTGATGAGTACAGGAAAACTCAACGAAAATATTTCTTTTTTCTTTTTTTTGAGACAGGGTCTTGCTCTGTTGCCATGGCGCAATCTGAGCTCACTGCAGTCATGACCTCTGAGGCTCAAGCAGTCCTCCCACCTCAGCGTCCTGAGTAACTGAGAGTATAGGTGCATGCCACCATGCCCGTTTAATTTTTTTTTTTTTTAATTTTTAGTAGAGATGGGGTCTCACTGTGTTGCCCAGGCTTGTCTTGAATTCCTGGGCTCAAGTGATCTTCCTGCCTTGGCCTCCCAAAGTGCTGGGATTACAGGCATGAGCCACCGCCCTGCCCAGGAAATATTTCATAAGAGTTTCATTCAGTGTTTCCTCTAAGTTGCAACATATTATGAAAAGCAAGGGCACACATCTCCAGGGACTTCCGATAAAGCATATACTTTCTGTTTGTTTCTTTGTTTGTTTTCTTTTTTTGAGACAGAGTCTCGCTGTCACCCAGGCTGGAGTGCAGTGGCGCCATCTTGGCTCACTGCAACCTATGCCTCCTGGGTTCAAGAGATTCTCCTGCCTCAGTCTCCTGAGTAGCTGGGATTACAGGCGCCCAACACCACACCCAGATAATTTTTGTATTTTTAGTAGAGACGAGGTTTCCCCATGTTGCCCAGGTTGGTCTCGAACTTCTGACTTCAAGTGATCCACCCGCTTTGGCCTCCCAAAGTGCTGGGATTACAGGCATGAACCACTGCACCCGGCCATGTTCATTATCTTTTTTTTTTTTTTTTCTTTTTTTTTTTTTTTTTTTGAAGTCTCGCTCTGCCAGGCGCTGGAGTGCAGTGGCGCAATCGGCTCACTGCAAGCTCCGCCTCCTGGGATTACGCCATTCTGCCTCAGCCTCCCAAGTAGCTGGGACTACAGGCCTGCCACACGCAGCACCGGCTAATTTTTTGTATTTTTAGTAGGGAGGCGGGGTTTCACGTGTTAGTCAAGGATGGTCTCGATCTCCTGGCCTAGAGCGATCGCCCGTCGGCCCTCAAGTGCTGGGATTACAGGCGTGAGCCACGCACCTGGCCCTTTTCTTTGGGGGCGGAGTCTCACTCTATCACCCAGGCTGGAGTGCAATGGCATGATCTTGACTCACTGCGGCCGCCTCCATCTCCCCAGGTTCAAAGAGATTCACTCTCACCTCTGCCTCCTGAGGGAGCTGGGACTACAGGCCGCACCACCATGCCCAGCTAATTTTCATATTTTTAGTGAGATGGAGTTTCACCATGTTGGCCAGAGCTGGTCTCAAACCCCTGACCTCAAGTGATCTGCCTGCCTCCTCCTCTCCCCCAAAAGTGCTGGGATTACAGGCGCCAGGCCACCATGCAACCTAATTTTGTATTTTTATTGAACCAGAGTTTCACTATGTAGGCAGGGCACTCCTGGCTTCATGTGATCTGCCACCTCAGCCTCCCAAAATTTTACAGACATGAGCCACCCACACTTGACCTCTAGCATCCTTTTTTTTTAAATAAGTGGAAATAGCAGTCCTTGTAATTTTCTAGGGTCCCTGTGTGAAATGTCAAAGATAGTTTTAGGTACAAAGGGAGATCATGAAAGTTATTTTTCTATATTTAGGTCTGGCTTTGGAAGATAAAGTAAAACCCAGGCCAACAGGCGGTGCTCTACCCTACAATCAGCACTTTGGGAGGCCGAGGTGGGCAGATCACCTAAGGTCAGGAGTTCCGAACCAGGCGGCAACATAAAAATAAAAGCTGGGCGTCTTGAATCAGCTGCGGGAAACTGAGGCTCGCTTGAAGCAGGAAATGGAGGTTGCAGTGAGCGAGATCCTGCCGCTACACTCAGCCGAAGAGAGAGTCCTCTCAAAAGAAGGCCAGGCGTGGTGGCTCATGCCTCTAACGCGACGAAGTGGAAGCTGAATCACTGAGGTCGAGTTGAGGTTCTTCAACCAGCATAATTGAAACCCGTCACTAAAACTTTCTAAAAAGTAGCTGAGCATGGTAACTGGAGTGTATCCAGCTTCTTTCGGGGACTGAACAGGAGGCAGGATGCAGTGAGCAGAGAGGAATACAACAAATGCACCCTCCTCCAGCCTGGGTAACAAGCCGAAACTCGATCTCTCAAAAAAAAAAAAAAAAAAAAAGAAAAAGAAAAGAAAAGAGAAAAAGAAAAATTCAGAGAGTTTATACACTTGAGTAAGACAGTATTATAGGTACCCTGAGAAACAATAATGGTATTAGTATGCTCTAAAACATAAAATACAGATAAGAGTATGATTATACAAATCAGCAGAGAAAATTTTTTTCTTTGTATTTCTTTTCTTCAAGAATTAAGGACAGGCGGAGGCGGTGGCTCAAGCCTGTAATCCCAGCACTTTGGGAGGCGAGATGGGGATCCACGAGGTCAGGAGGTCGAGACCATCCTGGCGGGCAAATGAAACCCACCATCTCTACTAAAATACTTGGAGAGGCGAGGTGGCGAGGCGCCATGATCTACTTCCTCGGGCATGAACAAGGCATTGGGGCTGAGGCACAGTGAGCTGAGATCCGACACAGCACTCCCAGCCTGGGGCTGACAGGCCAGACTCCGTCTCAAAAAAAAAAAAAAAAAAATTAAGGACATAAGGCCAGACCACGGTGACTCAGCCTGTAATTCCAGCACTTTGCAGGAGGAGGCTGGTGGATCATGAGTCAGGAGATCAAGACGATCCTGGTTATACGGTGAAACCCCATCTCTGCAAAAGAGGCCTGCAAAAAAGTTAGCTGGTGGTGGCAGCCTGTAGTCCCAGCTCTCCAGAAGCTTCAGAGGCAGAGGAGGTGCTTGAACCCAGGAGGCGGGGTTGCAGTGAGCCGAGATGGCGCCACTGCATTCCAGCAGGTGACAGAACAAGACTCCTGTCTCCTGGGACATAATAGGCTGGGCACAAGGCCAGGAGCAGTGGCTCACTCATGCTTTGGGAAACCAAAGTGGTGGATTACCTGAGTCAGGAGTTCAAGACCAATGGCCAACATGAAACAAACCCACCTCTACTAAAAAAAAAAAAAATACAAAAGTGGCTGGGCCTGGGCGGTGTGCCTGTAGTCCCAGCTACTCAGGAGCTGATGCAGGAGAATCAGCCTTGAGACTCAGGAGGCGCAAGTTGCGAGAGTGAGCGGGATGGCATCACTGCACTCCAGCTCTATTCGCGACAGAGCAACCCGAGACTCATCTCAAAAATGAAAAAAGAAAAAAAAAAGAAAAGATCCTGCAGCATGTTGTGTAGGCCAAGGAAAGAAACGTAAGACACGAGGCCATTGCATAGCTTCACTTTCCCATAACTCAGGTGTTATCAACCAAGGTGATAACATTCCTTTCCAAGTTTCATATCATGGAACAAACTGACACACTTACTTGAAGACAGATGTCAGGGGCCCAAAGGTCAGAACTAATTTCATAGTAATACCAAGATATGTTTTTGTTTTGTTTTTGTTTTATATGAGACAAGGTCTTGCTCTACTGTCATCCAGGCTTGAGTGCAATGCTCATCGCTCATGGGCACTCAAAAACTCCTGGGCTTGAGCAATCCTCCCATCTCAGCCTCCCACGTAGTTGGGACTACAGGCATGCCCCATCACACCCAACTTTTTTTACTTTTAAATAAAATTAAAAGTAGAGACAAGGTCTCTATGTTATCCATGAAATCAAAAAAGTTTGATTTTCTAATTTTCCTATAATTTTAGAAATATTTGATTTGGGCGGTGGTGAGCAAGCCTGTAATCCAACACTTTGGGAGGCGAGGCAGACAGATCGAGGTCAGGAGATCGAGACCATCACAAATACTTACAGTGAAACCCGTCTCTACTAAAAATAAAAACTTAGCCGAGGCCGAGGTGGCGAGCCTGTAGTCTCAGCTGGGGAGGCTGGGCAGGAGAAATAAAGTAAAGCCGAGGCCGGAGCTTGCAGTGAGCTGTCAAGCCCACTGCACTCCAGCCTGGGTGACAGAAGCGGAACTCCGTCTCAAAAAAAAAAAAAAAAAAAAAAAAAAAAGAAATATTTGGTTATATATGTGCTTATTTCTCTCTATCAGCCAATCAGAACAGAGTTCCTTTAATTTAAGTGACTTCACAAAATAATTTACGGATACCCTCCAGGGACAGGAAAATATTGCTCACTCACCTGAGGAGTCTGACTGCAGCCTCAAGCGATCCTCCCACCTCAGCCTCCCAAAGTGCTGGGATTACAGGCATGAGCCACTGCACCCAGCCCTAAGATATTCTTTATGTTAAACATGTTAATGCATTTGTTATTATTATGACTCAATAAATATTGACAATTTTCTGTTTTAATTTCTAACCCAATAAGTATCAATAGCCATAACCCACATAAATCAAAGCTCTTTGGGGTCTTTAATAAGCCCTAAGAGATTAAACAGAACTAGCTTTGACTTTACTGAGGTGTGGACAATTGTGAAATGTCATTTTAATCAACTAGCCAAGCTCAGGGCTACACCTAAACCAGCTCCCTAGAACGGCCCACGTCCCTTATATGACATCTTGATGTGGCAAAAATGGACATGTTGATTGATAGACCCCAAAAGAGGGCCTCTCTGTAGCACACACAAATAAGCAGCAGGCCAGGCACAGTGGCCCACACCTGTAATCCCAGCACTTTGGGAGGCCGAGGCAGGTGAATTGCTTGAGCTCGGGAGTTCCAGACCAGCCTGGGCAACATGGCGAAACCCCATCTCTACAAAAAATACAAAAATTATGGCTGGCTGCAGTGACTCAGGCCTGTAATTCCAGCACTTCAGGTGGCCGAGGCGAGAAGACTGCTTGAGTTCAGGAGTTTGAGACCAGCCTGGGCAACATGGTGAAACCCTCTCTCAAAAAAAAAAAAAAAATACACAAAGTAGGCTGGGCGCAGTGGCTCATGCCTGTAATCCCAGCACTTTGGGAGGCCAAGGCAGGCAGATCACGAGGTCAGGAGATCGAGACCATCCTGGCTAACACAATGAAACCCCGTCTCTACTAAAAATACAACAACAAAAAAGACATTAGCTAGGTGTGGTGGCAGGCACCTGTAGTCCCAGCTACTCGGGAGGCTGAGGCAGGAGAACAGTGTGAACCCGGGAGGCGGAGGCTGCAGTGAGCCGAGATCACGCCACTGCATTCCAGCCTGGGTGACGGAATAAGACCCTGTCTCAATTAAAATAAATTGAATTAAATTTAAAAATAAGAAGCAGCGAAATTATACAAATTTAAAATTGTGCTTAGTAATCAGTGTTTCTGTTTTCTTCCTTACTCAGAAATGATCTGGGCATCCAATGAATATCCACTAATTAAGTACATTGAGTATCAGTCAGAATTTTCAATTACCTAAAGATCTTGGAAGTTATCTTCGAGATGACATACTACAAAACATAATTACGTTGAAATAAACTTATTAGATTAATGATTTATTTTAGTCAAATGCAAGGATACATTTTTTGTAATCTTCAACATTATGTAGAAGTGGTAGCTTACTTGATCAGTAAACCTTCATCAATTTAGGAAAACACAAACTTAAACAGATAAATGCACACTTGTATTATCCTTAACACTAACAAATCAAAGAGAAAACATCCATAATAATTACAGGATAATTACATAATAATAGCATAATATTGTTTTTTGTTGTTGTTTTGTTTTGTTTTTGAGACAGGGTCTGGCTCTGTCACCCAGGCTGGAGTGCAATGGCATGATCTCAGCTCACTGCAACCTCTGCTTCCCAGGCTCAAACCATCCTCCCACCTCAGCCCCCCGAGGAGCTGGGACTACAGGCGCACACCACCACTACTGGCTAATTTTTGTATTTTTG
This sequence comes from Papio anubis, assembly GCF_008728515.1. Taxonomy (NCBI): domain Eukaryota; kingdom Metazoa; phylum Chordata; class Mammalia; order Primates; family Cercopithecidae; genus Papio; species Papio anubis. The sequence continues at coordinate 96,804,389 of NC_044996.1, forward strand.
GTAGAGACAGGGTTTTGCCATGTTGGCCAGGTTGGTCTCAAACTCCCAGGCTCAAGGGATCCTCCCACCTTGGCCTTCCAAAGTGCTGGGACTACAGGCGTGAGCCACTGCGCCCGTCCTATACTGTTTTTATTAAACTCAAATAATTAAACTAGTGTCATTTGCCAGAGATTTATCTTAATTATGAGAACTTGGATTCTGAATTCGTTTCTGAAGGAGGAATCTTTTTCAAGTCTAGTGCATTGACAGTATTGAAAGTTCAATTTCTTCCTGGACTACAGAGGACAGCCATTTTAAAAGTTTGATTTCCTAATTTTCCTATAATTTTAGGAAAATTAATTTTGATTTGTATAAATGCTTATGTATCTCTATCAGCCAATCAGAACGGAGTTCCTTTAAGTGACATTACAAAATAATGTCTGGACACCCTCCAGAGAGGGGAAAACATTACTCCCTCACCCCAGGAGTCTGACTGCAGCCACAGAGGGAGCTTAATGACTCATTTTCACACAGTTAACCACAGGGCAAGAGATTCGAGAGGCACAGGCTAACGTGCCTGACTCCCGCTGTTCTCTGCCAACATCCGTTCATTGATTCCGAGAAGTCACCAAATGGTCAGATCAGAAAGCCAATTTCCCAATCATCACTGCCACCACTAGGGAATAACTCAGCTATAAACAAACCAAAACCAAAAACATAACAGGGGACAGGGTGGCCTGGCCTCGGCTGTCTATTTGCCTTAATTTGACTCACCTAAGGGGCAGGGTGACATGCAGTCAAAAGGTCTTTTTCTATTGATTGCCACTGGAATTGCTCTTCTGAAGTGCTGCACTGATATCTCTGTGCTCCTGCTCAAGGACCCACAGTGGCTCCCTCCTTCCTGTTACCATGTGGATGCCACTGATTCTTTCCTCAGCTTCCATGTCAGGCTGTCATCTGTCTGAATATGCAGTGAGGCCACGGTGCTCTCTGTGCATCACGATCATTGCAAGCAAGGCCAGGGTAACATCTGCCCTCACTCTGGGTCACTGCATAGATCTGAGGGGTTCTTGGCAATGTCAGCTCCCTGAGGGCAGAGGTTTTGTGTGCCTTGTTGACTGTTATAACTTGGCACAGTGCCTGGCACATAGAGATACTCAGTCAATATAGGTCAGAAGAATGAATGGATGTACTCCCCAACCCTCAACTGAGTCTTGAGGAAACTGAGGCACAGAGTGGTAAAGTGACTGGCTCAGGACCATGTGCGTGAGTCATGGGAGTAACAGGATTTTCCCTGGGTCCCCAGTTACTTACCCAGTGGCCACCCATTTCTTTTCACAGTCCCTCCCCATACCTTTCCTGACAGTGGGAGACAAAGATGTGTACCACTGGCCGTGCATGGTGGCTCACGCCTGGAATCCCAGCACTTTGGGAGGCCGAGGCGGGCGGATCACTTGAGATCGGGAGTTTGAGACCAGCCTGGTCGACATGCTGAAACCCCATCTCTACTAAAAACAGTGGAGATGTGTGGTGGCGCATGCCTGTAATTCCAGCTACTTGGGTGGCTGAGGCATGAGAATCGCTTTAACCCGGGAGGCAGAGGTTGCAATGAGCAAAGATCATGCCACTACACTCTAGCCTGAGTGACAGAGCAAGATTCTGTCTCAAAAAAGCAAGCAAACAAACAACAACAACAACAAAAAACGTGCACCACTGAGACACCGTTCAAGGAAAGGCTCGCTGTGCAGCTGCAGGGAGTGCGGTGGGCAGGCAGCCTCCAGCTGTCAGCTCCTTCAGGGTCTGCAGAGAACCACTTCCCCAAGCTCATGCCCTTTACCCCAAAACACTCTGCCACGCCATCCCTGCTCCAGAGCTCCCCGCTGGGCTGGCCAAGGCTTTGTGCGGTGCGGCTTGCATCTGTACTCAGCTCTCCCCCTGCCCAATCCTGCTTCCTCCTCCTTCCCTTTATATCAACTGATAAACCTCCTGTGCCCCAAGTTCCAGCTCAAATTCTGCTTCTAAAGAGCCTGCCCTGTGACACTGCCCAGTGAAACTAAGGGGTCCCAAGACTGCATCCACCAGGAGTTACCCCAGGGGAAAGCACATGAGTGGAATGGTCACTTTGTTTATCAGCTGAAGAGTAGTGGAAAGAGTCAAGAAAGCTCACCTGAGAAAACCAGAGGGTTGCAGCTCAAAGTCAAGGGTACAGGAAGTGACCCTGAGAAGGTCTCTGGCACTGTGTTCTCTAAGGCTCAGCCCAACACAACCAAGCTGGTGAGCAGAGCAAGAAAACCCAGGACTGGCTTTTATTCAGAACATGTTTCCACCTGGTTCTGAGGGAATCGATATATCAAAAAGCTGGGCATAGTGGCTCACACCTGTAGTCCCAGCCACTTGAGAGGCAAGGGCGAGAAGATCTCTTGAGCCCAGGAGGCCAAGTCCAGCCTGGGCAGCATAGTGAGACCCTCCCCCATCTCTAAAATGAAGAAAGCAAAAAGTCCAAGGGAATAACAGATGGATTGCATGTTTCCGGAGCTGGGAAATCAGTCTGCGGGGAGTTCCTGAAACATGTAATATGCAGCATAGCTCAAGAAGCAGGTTGTTTTAACTTAGAAAAACTCAACAATGAAGAGTTGAAAGTGGCTGGGTGTGGTGGTTCACACCTGTAATCCCAGCACTTTGGGAGGCCAAGGTGGGTGGATCACTTGAGGCCAGGAGTTCGAGACCAGCCTGACCAATGTGGCAAAACCTGTCTCTACCAAAAATACAAAAATTAGCTGGGTGTGGTGCCGTGCATCTGTGGTCCCAGCTACTCGGGAGGCTGAGGCACGAGAATAGCTTGAGGTTGCAGTGAGCCCAGATGGCGCCACTGCACTCTAGCCTGGATGACACAGCAAGATTCTGTCTCAAGGGGAAAAAAAAGAAGAAGAAGAAAGTGGTGGTACTTGGCACTTGAATAATCTCTCGGATGCAAGAGTAAGTTATGTCGATGTGTTGAGAGCTGACCAGACCAACCCTGTTATGTAATGCTAGAGCATCACCATGGACAGATGGAGGACAAAGCCCCAGAGCCACCAGCCAGAACCTCAGTTAGCTGTGGTAGGAGGGGCTTAATGGCTTCTTCTGTATAATCGAGTACTAATTTCTAACCACGATTACATTGTGGTCTTCAGCTTATGGCCACTATAAGTTGTTGTTTTGTTTTGTTTTGGAACTTACTGTTACTATTTAGAGAGAAGGTCTCACTCTGTTGCCCAGGCTGGAGTGCAGTGGCACGATCACGGCACATCTTTTCTATACAGATGAGGCTGTGAGTTAGAATTTGCCATCAGTGACTTCCCCTTTGAATAAGCACCTGAAAATGAACTTAGTATAGTCATGTCAAGGTCTCATAAGAGTGCTCAACATCGTACTGTAGCCACTTATATTCACTGCAAGAGAGAACACCCAAGGTCACCAAGTATCCTTTCTTGGGTCCACGGTGAGAAAATGGGTAAACCATGTGTCCACTTCCTCGCTTTTCCTCTATTGTCCACTAACCCTAATTGATACGCCCATTTCAATTTTTAGTGTCTGCTGTGAAGACTGCTTATTTGATCCAGCCATATGCATGAGCTTGGCTAGGATTCAGTTGGCTCTCTTCCATTCCTTTAGCTAAAGATTTGGTCTCTTGTATGGAATACAGGAATTCATGACTTGTATTTTCAATGTTGATCATGCCCTTCATCAATAAAAAGGGTCCTCTTTGACTGTCTAATGCTTTTTTCCCTTAATTTTATCTTGAACTTCTATGGTAACTGCTGTTTTCTCTCTTTACTTTTCTCATGCATTTTTATGCATCATTAAAAAACTTTCTGAATCATATTGATTCAGATATCATTTGGTTGTTTCTTGGAATATTCATTCAGTCTGAGTGCCCTTGTCATTTTTTTTTTTTTTTTTTTCCTGAGACAGGTCTCACTCTGTCACCCAGGCTGGAGTGCAGTGGCACGATCTCGGCTCACCATAGCCTCTGCCTCCCAGGTTCAAGTGATTCTCCTGCCTCAGCCTCCTGAGTAGCTGGGACTACAGGCACATGCCACCACATCTGGCTAATTTTCGTATTTTTTTTGGTAGAGACAAGGTTTCACTGTGTTGGCCAGGCTGGTCTCAAACTCCTGGCCTCAAGTGATCTACCCACCTCAGCCTCCGAAACTGCTAGGATTACAGGCGTGAGCTGCTGTGCCAACCTATCCCTGTTTTTAATTCCACTTGTGATTACCTTTAGGTTAAAAAAAAAAAAATACAGTTGAGGCCAGGCGCGGTGGCTCACGCCTGTAATCCCAGCACTTTGGGAGGCCGAGGAGGGTGGATCACAAGGTGAAGAGATTGAGACCATCCTGACCAACATGGTGAAACCCTGTCTCTACGAAAAATACAAAAATTAGCTGGATGTGGTGGTGGGCGCATGTAATCCCAGCTACTCGGGAGGCTGAGGCAGGAGAATCGCTGGAACCCGGGAGGCAGAGGTTGCAGTGAGCCAAGATCATGCCATTGCACTCTAGCCTGGCGATAGAGCTAGACTCCATCTCAAAAAAAAAAAAAAAAAAAAAAATTGAATCTACATTTCTCTAATTATCAGCAGCAGAAATGAAAGAATATATATTCTCTCCTTTGTGAATGGGAATGTGAACTCTTCTGAGATCACAGAAACAGGGGTTTCGATGCTGTGAGAGTCACACAGGCAGGGTGGAGGCATACTTGGGATGTGAACCCCATGGGTCACATAGACTGCAGTTTGGAAATGCTGGGGTCAGACACACTAGGTATAGATCCTCATATTGACTGTGATATGAACACTTCTGGGTTCACACAAATAGGAATTTGGACACCTATGGGTCACACAGACTGGAGGGTGAACTTACGGGTTCAGGGACCAGGATGCCAACAATCCTCAGGCCACAAAGACTAGAATGTGGACACTCCTGGCCACATACATACTGGGACATGACTACTTCTAGTGTCACACAGAGCAGGGTGCAGAAATTCCTGGGGTCACACAGTGTCAGGTATAGATCCTAGGAGTGTCCACACCCTAGTCTGTGACTCCACTAGAACTCACATTTATTTCTGTGGACACTTGTCCACACTGCAGTCTCTCACCCAATTATATCTGGACTGCAGTCTGCATTTCCTTAATAGTGACCACTGTGAAGCCCTTATAAGTCCAGTAATTTAATCTCCTATATTTGGGTTCAGATCTGAAGGCCACTAATGCTGAAGTATTTGCCATAAGCCCAGGTTTAAAGTGTAACCGAAGAGGCATGGATATAGAGACACTTAACAATGGTCCAGTCGGGCGCGGTGCCTCACGTCTGTAATCCCAGCACTTTGGAAGGCTGAGGCGGACAGATCACCTGAGGTCAGGAGTTCCAGACTAGCCTGGCCAACATGGTGAAACCCTGTCTCTACTAAAAATACAAAAAATTAGCCAGGCCTGGTGGCGCTCGCCTGTAGTCCCAGCTACTTGGGAGGCTGAGGCAGGAGAATCACTTGAGCCCCAGAGGCAGAGATTGCAGTGATCTGAGATCGCGCCACTGCACTCCAGCCTGGGCGACAGGGCAAGACTCCATCACAAAAAAAAAAAAAAAAGAAAAAGAAACTCTGTCTCAAAAACAAACAATGGTCCAAGTTCAAGGTCAGAAAATAGGGCATGGGTGACGGACTAGTTAACACATGCCAGGGCCAGTGCTTTATAAATAGGAAGGTATCAGCCAGGCGTGATAGCTCACCCCTGTAATCCCAGCACTTTGGGAGGTAGAGGCAGGCGGATCCCTTGAGGTCCAGGAGTTTGAGACCAGCCTGGCCAACATGGCGAAACCCTGTCTCTACTAAAAATACAAAAGTTAGCTGGGCATGGTGGTGCATGCCTGTAATACCAGTTACTCGGGAGGTGGGGGCAGAATCACTTGAACTCAGGAAGCAGAGGTTGCAGTAAGCTGAGATCGTGCCACTGCACTCCAGCCTGGACAACACAGTGAGACTGTCTCAAAAAAAAAAAAAAAAAAAGTTAACCACGCATGGTGGCACGCACCCGTAATCCCAGCTACTCAGGAGGCTGAGGCAGGAGAATCACTTGAACCCGGGAGGCAGAGGTTTCAGTAAGCCAAGATCGTGCCACTGCACTCCAGCCTGGGTGACAAGAGCAAGACTCTGTCTCAATAAAAATAAAAAAATAAAATAAAACAGGAGGGTATTGATGGTAAACTCACTAACCAAAGTCCTTGTTTAAGGGGGCATTAACAGTGGTAGTTTTATCAGAGGTCTGTGTGGAAGACAACACTACCAGAGAGGAATTTATAGCGGAAGAATGAACAGAGACCATAGTTTAAAGTCAGATGCGGACATTAATGATAGGAGAATTAATACACAGAGTTCAATAATAGACCAGAAAAAGCACTGATGATGGAATAAAGACACCCAGATTTGAGGTCAAGTAAGAGGGGCAAGGATTTTTAAATAGTTCTGCTTTAATTATTCTGTTAAATATCTAGACAAAGAGGAGGGATTTGATATTGGGATAGTTAGCAAATGCTTGAACTCAGACTAGAGGAACGTTCCAGGCATAACAGTTAACAGAGACCGTGGTTTAGGGTCAGACCAGAGAAAAAGGGATGAGGACAATCAAATTAATATCTAGGTTTGAGGTCAGTTCAGAGTGGACTCAAGTCTAGAATACTTAACAGAGCCTGGGGTTTGAGTTCACACTCTAGGGGCACTGGTGTTGGAAGAGATAACTATACAATTTCAATGACAGATCCACAGGACACTGGCAATGGGGCAGTTATCAGAGGATCAGATTCAAGGTCAAACCAGATGGGAGTTGGTGGTATATTTAACAGAAGACTGGTTTGAGAAGGCTTGGAGAGGAAGGATTTGGGGATAGTTAAATGGCTGTGTTGGCTAACTAGACCAGTAGATCTTTAAATATGAAATAGGAAATGTAAGTCCTGGTTAAGAATCAGACAGACTAGAGAGCAAGGATAGTGGAAGAGCTCTGATTAGGGACCAGGATGATATTGAATGTGGAATGACTAGAAAAGAGAACCCGGTGGCCAGGCGCGGTGGCTCATGCCTGTAATCCCAGCACTTTGGGAGGCCGAGGCGGGCAGAGCATGAGGTCAAGAGATTGAGACCATCCTGGCCAACATGGTGAAACCCTGTCTCTACTAAAAGTACAAAAATTAGCCGGGCGTGGTGGCACGTGCCTGTAGTCCCAGCTACTCGGGAGGCTGAGGCAGGAGAATCGCTTGAACCTGGGAGGCGGAGGTTACAGTCAGCCGAGATCGCGCCACCGCACTCCAGCCCTGGCAACAGAGCGAGACTCCGCCTAAAAAAAAAAAGAAAAGAGAACCCAGATTTTGAGAACATGTTCAGCCAGAAGAACATTGATGCTTAACAGGAGACCAGATTTGAGATCAGACCAACTGATGGTGTGAGTCAAAATGGCCTATATTCAAAGTCAGATGAGAAGAGACTGAAGGTTGAACAGTTAAAAAGAAGACCAGGCATGACCCATGTGGCACTGTTGGATGAAAAGTGAACCGAGGTCCAGGTTTGATTCGAGACCAGAAGGACCTTTAAGCTAGAACATCAAATGAAGGTCAGCCGGGTGCGGTGGCTCATGCCTGTAATCCCAGCACTTTAGGAGCCAAAGCAGGAGGATCACTTGAGGTCAGGAGTTTGAGACCAGCCTGGCCAACATGGTGAAACCCCATCTCTACTAAAAATACAAAAATTAGCTGGGCGTGGTGGCAGGCACCTGTAATCCTGGCTACGCAGGAGACTGAGGCAGGAGAATCGCTTGAACCCAGGAGCGGGAGGTTGCAGTGAGCCGAGATCATGCCACTGCAGTCCAGCCTGGGCAACAGAGCGAGACTCTGTCTTAAAAAAATAAAAATAAAAAGCAAATAATAAAAATTACCTGGAGTTTGAGGTCACTTGGGGTGCACAGGTGAAAAGAAACTTAGAGATGCCCAGGGCGGGTGCGGGTAGCTCACGCCTGTAATCCCAGCACTTTGAGGGGAAGCTGGCCCAGGGCAGATCATAAGTCAGGAGAGATGAGACCATCTGGCCAACATAGTGAAACCCGTCTCTATAAAAATACAAAAAATTAGCCAGGTGTGGTGGCAAGCCTGTAGTCCAAACTCAGGAGGTTGGTTGAGCAAGAGAAGTGGCATGAACCCGGGAGGCGGAGCTTGCAGTGAGCCGAGATGGCACCACTGCACTCCAGCCTGGGCAACAGAGCAAGACTCTATGTCAAAAAAAAAAAAAAAGAGAGATGCCCAGGTCTGAGGTCAGACCAAAGAGTCAATGATAGTAGACTAGTTAACAGAGGCCTGGGCTTAAGTGTAGACTCCATGGGCATTCATGGTACAACTGTTTTGTTGTTGTTGTTGTCGTTTGGGGTTTGAGACGGAGTTTTGCTCTTGTTGCCCAGGGCTGGGGTGCAATGGCGCGATCTTGGCTCACTGCAACCTCCGCCTGTTGGGTTCAAGCTATTCTCGTGCCTCAGCCTCCTGAGTAGCTGAGATTACAGGCATGCACCACCACTCCCAGCTAATTTTGTATTTTTAGTAGAGATGGTGCTTCTCCATGTTGGTCACGCTGGTCTCAAACTCCCGACCTCAGGTGACCTGCCTGCCTCGGCCACCCAAAGTGTTAGGATTACAGGCGTGAGACACTGTGCCCAACCAGTGGTACAACCATTAATACAGAAGTGCAGATTGGAATTGACACCATAAGGGCATTGGTGGTGAAATAATTAACAGAGGCCCAGATGCAAGGTCAGGACTGAGGGTCCTCGAGGTTGGAATGGAGCAAAAGGGCGCTGATCACAAAATACAGTAGTCAATAGAAGCCCAAGTTCAGTTCAAGGTCAGATCAGAAGTCAATTGCTAGTGAAATATTATACAGTAGCCCTGGTTTGAGATTTGACCAGTGGTACACCAGTGGGGTAATAGTTAACAAAGGCCCAGCTTTGTTCTGAGACCAGAGAGGCTCTTTTTTTTTTGACGAGTGCGCTCTGTGCAGGCCTGGAAGTGCAGTGGCGCAATCTTGGCTCACTGCAACCTCCACGCCTGTTGGGTTCAAGCTATTCTCGTGCACCTCAGCCTCTGAGTAGCTGGGATTACGAGCTGCATACCAAATCAGCTAATTTTTGCATTTTTAATTAGAGGCGGTTTCACCATGTTGGGCAGGATGGTCTCGATATCCTGACCTCGTGATCCACCACCTCGGCCTCCCAAAGTGCTGGGATTACAGGCGTGAGCCACTGCGCCCAGCCATTTTTTTTGTTTTTTTGTTTTTTGTTTTTGACACGGAGTCTCCCTCTGTCACCCAGGCTGGAGTGGAGTGGCGCGATCTCGGCTCACTGCAACCTCCGCCTCCCGGGTTCAAGCGATTCTCCTACCTCAGCCTCCTGAGTAGCTGGGACTACAGGCGCCCGCCACCACGCCCTGCTAATTTTTTCGTATTTTTAGTAGAGACGGGGTTTCACCGTGTCAGCCAGGATGGTCTTGATCTCCTGACCTCGTGATCTGCCCGCCTTGGCCTCCTAAAGTGCTGGGATTACAGGTATGAGCCACTGCGCCTGGCCCAGAGAGGCTCTTGATGGTGAAGTAGTTGACAAACACACAGGTTCAAAGTCAGACAAAGGGCAGGGAACAATTAATCAAAGCCTCGATTTGAGGCAAGACCAGAGTGGCATTGATAGTGGAATGGTTGACAGAGCTTCAGATCTGATGTGAAACCAGTGATGCTGGACAAGTTAACCGAGGCCCAAATGCGACTGATAACACTATTTTTATTCTTTCTGCATTATCTATTCCCCCTTAGGTGGTGAGTCAAGAAAAGTACCACCAAGATGAGTTTAAAGTAGAATGTCAAATCTGCCACCTCAAAATTTCACAAAGAGGAGACCCCCAAAATCATGCACAACAATATTCATGATCAATCATCTTGAATCTAGACTCAATAGAGAATGTGAAGAGTGTAAACAAAAGAAGAAAAATGTTAGCGAAAAAGGAGGTTCCTCAAAATTATCTTGCCATCCACAGACCTTGGTGGAAACTGGGCATCTGTGTGGTGTTGCATACTGTGCAGAAAAACAGTAACAGAGCAGGCCTCAACTGCAATCTTTGGAAAGGCCTGCTTCAAGGTTGGCCCTTGACTGGTGTCTAGGAACATAGATTCCAGGAGGGTTCCCACCATTCCCTAAGAGATAAGAATGGCTCACTCTGGCCGGGCGTGGTGGCTCACACCTGTAATCCCAGCACTTTGGGAGGCCAAGGTGGGAGGATCACTTGAGCCCAGGAGTTCAAGACCAGCCTGGGCAACATGGTGAAACCCATCTCTACAAAAATCAGCTGGGGTTGTGGTGGTGCATGTCTGTGGTCCCAGCTACTTTGGAGGCTGAAGCAGCAGGACCGCTTGAGCCTGGGAGGTTGAGGCTGCAGCGAACCGTGTTTGAGCCACTGCACTCCAGCCTGGGCAACAAAGTGAGACCCTGTCTCAAAAAAAGAAAAAAATAAAAAAGAAAAAAGAATGGCTTACTCTACCTAAGCTGTTTGTATTAAAAAGTGGGCCGGGAGCAGTGGCTCACGCCTGTAATCCCAGTATTTTGGGAGGTCGAGGTGGGCGGATCACAAGGTCAAGAGATGGAGACCAGCCTGGCCAATATGGTGAAACCCCGTCTCTACTAAAAATACAAAAGTTAGCCGGGCATGGTGGCACGCGCTTGTAGTCCCAGCTACTCAGGAAGCTGAGGCAGAATTGCTTGAACCCAGGAGGCAGAGGTTGCAGTAAGCCGAGATCGCACCACTGCACTCCAGCCTGGCGACAGAGCGAGACTCCGTCTCAATAATAATAATTTAAAAAGGTGGTTTATGCTGAGCCCCTGCTTTCCTTTTGGGAGTCTGGGATTTGGGTAGGTGCCAGGCAGGGGGTGCCTGTGTGACCATACCCCAGTAAAAACTTGATTATCAGCCAGGCGCTCACGCCTGTAATCCCAGCAGTTTGGGAGGCTGAGGTGGGAGGATCACTTGAGGTCAGGAGTTCAAGACCAGCCTGGCCAACATGGTGAAACTCCATCCCTACTAAAAATACAAAAATTAGCTGGGCTTGCTGGTGTGCGCCTGTAATCCCAGCTATTCGAGAAGCTGAGGCCCGAGGATCGCTTGAACCCAGGAGGTGGAGGCTGCAGTGAGCCGAGATCACGCCATTGCATTCCAGCCTGGGCATCAGAGCAAGACCCGCCCCCCAAAACAAAACAAAACAACAACAACAACAAAAAAAACTTCTGGGTGCTGAGTCTCTAATTGAGCTTCCTTGGTTGGCAACATTTCGCATGTATTGTCACAACCCATTACTGTGAACCGAGCACATCTTCTGTGACTCCAATGAGAGAAGAGCCCTGGAAACTTGTCACTGGGTCTCTCTGGGAGTTGGTCCTGCACACCATTTCTTTTTGTTGATTTTGCTCTATATCTTTTTGTTGTAATACATCAATCATAGCCATGAATACAACCACATACTGAGTCTTGGAAGTCCTCCTAGCAAATCACTGGGCCTGGGACTGGTATTGGGGACCATGACACACACACACATACATGACCTTTACCACGGGAACAATCTAGCTCACTGATGTCCCTATCTCACCACCATGTACCCTGAGGTCTATTAGATGGAAGTGCCAGATAGAAATGCTTGGGGTAAAAGTAACCACACTGTCAAATAACTGGACTGAACAAACGGGAGATTATTTCCCTCCAACAAGACTGTTGGTGCGAGTTCAGCAGCTCAGCAACACTGGACCAAGCTGGAGTCTCTACCAAGCTGTGGACTGACCCTAAGGTCCCAAGATGTCAGTCGCAGTTCCAGTCAACGCATATGTGGCAACAAATGGAGCTGAGGAGGAAGGGAGGGGACGGAGCAAGAGCCTCTTTGCTGCTTCAGGTAACTTTGACATTTTCTGGTGACACAGGCCACTGATAAGCGATTTTGGTTATTTACCCCCATCAATACTCAAACCTTTTTCTCCTCTCTCGGGGCTCCCCTCAAATACTTAGCATCACTTTTTGGTCTCTAAGCTGTTCCAGGGCTGGAATTTGCACCCTGAATGGGGCTGGGAGGAGACAAGGGTGGTCTGAGGGATGGAGATTCCACCACACAGCAGGAGGCCCCAGGTCAGCCTTAACTTCCAGTTGCTCCTGCACCAGCTTGGGGCTCCAGGACCCAACATGTCTGCTCCCTGCTTTCAAGAAACAACACTATGCAGAGAGAGAGGTGGAGCCCAGGCAAGGGCTGCTGTGTGGAGGAGTCTGGGGATATCGCCCCCTGAGGAGGCAGCAGAGTCCTGCAGCCTAACATGGTGAACCCGCTGGGGGTCCAACCCAACGTTCCCTGCCAACTCCTCCACTGTCACTACCCTGGTGCAAGTCCCCATCACTGCGCTCAGAGGGGTCTCCTGCTGGGTCCCCTGCTTCTACGCCCACCCCCAATTTGTTCCCTTCAGCAGCCAGAGGGAGCCTCTATGACCAAGTCAGATCATATCCCTCCTCTGCTTGAGACCTTCTGGTCACTCCCACTCAGAAAAAAAGCCAAAGTCCTCACTGTGGCCCACGAAGCACCTGGCCTGTCTGACCTCATCTACTGTCACACTCTGGTCCAGCAAGACTCTGGCATACACAATGATCCTTCTGGAGCGCTCTAGCCTCAGTGCCTTTAGGCTGGCTTTCTCTCTGCCTAGAATGTTCTCCCCCTACACTATGACTCCCACTCACTTCATTCAAGTCTTTATTTAAATGTCACCCTGAGCCAGGTGTGGTGGTTCACGCCTGTAATCCCAGCACTTTGGGAGGCTGAGGCGAGTGGATCGCTTGAGCCCAGGAGTTCGAGACCAGCCTGGGCAACATGGCGAGATCCCGTCTCTACTAAAAATACAAAAAGTACCCGGATGTGGTGGCACACACCCATAGTCCCAGCTACTTGGGAGGCTTAAGTGAGGGCCACTTGAGTCCCGGAGATTGAGGCTGCAGTGAGCTATGGTCATGCCACTGCATTCCAACCTGGGTGACAGAGTGAGACCCTGTCTCAAGAACAAAAAAGTCACCCTGTCAGGATCATCTTCCCTGATGCTGTCACCATAAAGAGCCCACTCCCCCAACTTCTGCAGCTCTGTCTCCCATCCTTGCTTTATTTTCTTCACACCACTCATCATTAGCTGGCCTGTTCCGTATTTTTGTCTACTGTCTCCATTATGATGCAAGCCCAATGAGGGCAGGCATTTCTGTCAGTTTAGGTCAGAGCAGTATCCCCAGTGCCCAGAACAGTTCCTGGCACACGGTCGGGGCTCACTAATGTCTATCGAATGCATGAGTGTGTAAAACAGTTAAGGCGGTGCCTGTGACCCAGCAGACATTCAATCAATGCTTGTGGAATGAATGAATCCGTCGATGCATGAATGCACGAATGAGTCAATGAACCCCGTTCCACCGTGTTCCTGGAGCTGCCCGCTGCCCTGCCCGTCCCTGGCAGAGTTGGGAGCTGGCCCTCAGCACGACCACCGAAACTTTATTTACAACACGAGGCTGGAGTAAGAGGGGTGGGATGGAGGACAGCAGCAGGGCTGACAGGACCCTACTTCTGCTCCCGCCTCCAGACGATGACCATGCCGCTGGCGTCACTGGAGGCCAGTAGGCTCTCGTCGCAGTTGAAGCTGACATCAAGCACAGGTGCACTGTGGCCCTGCAGCTTGTTGACGGCAGCCTTGGCCGCCCGCTCCACATCAAAGAAGTGCACGCACATGTCCTCACTGCCCGTCACTGTCGGGGTGAGAGGGAGAGGCCATCGGGAGGCGCCTGGGGTGCCCGTGGTGGGAAGTCCCTGAGGTGTCTGAGGTGTTGAAGGGTGTATGTCCGAGGTGTGAGGTCCTAGCATGGCTTGGGGAGGTTTGAGGGGGCCCCATCCCTAGATGGGAGGTCGCCTGGCTGTTTCGGTACTGTGTGCAGAGTGCGAGGTCTCTGGGCTGTTTGGGGGGAAGTGCGTTCAAAGTGTGAGTTTTCATCACTTCTCGGCCTTTTGGCTGAGACCAAGTGCAAACTGTGAGTTCTCTGAGCTGTTTGGAGCTGTGAGTCCCAGAGTGATGCTGTTGGGGCAGGAGGGGTCATGAGGCCCAGGAAGTCAGGGCATCAGAGTGTCATGATGTCTGAGCCAGGTTGGCACCAGCCCTGGCTCCTGCCCCTCCCCAGTCACCCAGATCCCCTGTCCCTACAGGACTCACCCACGCAGGCCCCCTGGCGGAACGACATGAGGGGACAGAAGATGCTGCGCACAGGATGTGAGCTCTGCTCGATGGGGAAGCTTCTCTTCAGCTGCAGGGTCCCCTCGTTGTCTACCACCCTGACAGGAGGACAGACCGGGTCAAAACACAGCCCCAGCAGGGAGACAAGTCGTGGGCCTATGTCCCCACCCCTGTGCCTAAGTTCTTTTCAAGGTGCATGAAACCCGTTTTTTTTTAGTTTTTGAGACAGGATCTCACTCTGTCACCCAGGCTGGAGTATAGTGGTGCGATCATGGCTCACTGCAGCCTCAACCTCCCAGGCTCAAGTGATCCTCCCGCCTCAGCCTCCCGAGTAGCTGGGACTACCTATAGGCACACACCACACCCAGCTTATGACACCCAATTCTGAGATGACTGCATAAACTATAAATAGGGGCTGATGTGTGAGTTACTGATGGTTCAGAAACCATCTCTGTTGGTATAAATGGGAGCCTCTGCAGTTTCATTCACTAGCTTTTCTTTCTAAGGGTCTCTAAAAGATCCTGGTGTTAACACAGGCACAAAGAGAGGAAATAAACACACTATGGTACGCCCACACTGTGGAAAACTGCACAGCCCTTAGAATAAACCACAGTCCCCACAGGTGACCTGGGGGGTTGCCACAAGGCATCGCATGGTGAGAAACTTGAAATGTAGGAAAGGCTATTTCTTTTTTCTTTCTTTTTTAAGAGATGGAGTCTGGCTCTGTCATCCAGGCTGGAGTGCAGTGGCACCATCTCAGCTCACTGCAACCTCCGCCTCCCAAGTTCAAGCAATTCTCCAGCCTCAGCCTCCCGAGTAGCTGAGATTATAGGCACCTGCCACCAAGCTCAGCTAATTTTTGTATTTTTAGTACAGAAGGGGATTTGCCATGTTGGCCAGGCTGGTCTCAGACTCCTGACCTCAGGTGATCCACCCGCCTTGGCCTCCCAAAGTGCTGGGATTACAAGCGTGAGCCACTGTGCCTGGCCGGAAAAGGCCATTTCTTTAAAATGTCTTTCCTTCAAAACTGTGGTGGGACCTAGGCAAGGTGGCTCACGCCTGTAATCCCAGCACTTTGGGAGGCCAAAGTGCGCGGATCACTTGAGGCCATGAGTTCGAGACCAGACTGGGTAACACAGCAAAACCTCATCTCTACAAAAAATAGATTAAAAAAGTTGGCCGAGCATGGTGGCGTGTGCCTGTAATCTCAGCTACTTAGGCTGAGGTGGGAGAATCGCATGAGCCCAGGAATTGGAGGTTGCAGTGAGCCATGATCATGCCACTGCACTCCAATCTGGGTAACAGCAAAACCCTGTCTCACAAACAAAAACACACGCGGATATGTGTACACGCCTAGGATTTGTAGACAGACAAGGATATGTGGAAAGATGTGGATCGTTAATGGGCTTTACTGTGGCAGAAGGAGGCCAGAGGTGGCAGGAGGAAGAAAGGAGAGGCTGTGGGAAATGGGTACAAACTTAAGGGTACACTTAAATTTTAAAAAATTTAAGTATATATAGAAATTGTTTTAAAAGGAGGGGAGAAATAAAGGGGTAGAATAAAAAGCATCCTCTTAGGCAGTGGTTTTCAGGCCTGGCTAGATATCGCTTAGGGAATTTCTCAATCTACCAATGCCCAGGCCCATCCCAAAGCTTCTGAAATTACTGGCCTGCAGGGGGGCCCGGGCAAGAGTTTTTGAAGCTCTTCAGGTCATTTCAATATGTGGCCCAGGCTGAGAACTGCATTTGGGCAACATGACAGATGTGAGTGGGGACAGTAACCCCCAAATTGCCCCCCGCAAAAACAAAAACAGAAACAATAAAAGAAAAAAGAAAGGAAAACAGGCCTCTGCTTTAGGTAGCCCTAATCTATTTTATGCTTCAGTTTGCTCGCCTGCAAAATGGAAATAATAACGGCACCTACCTCACAGGTCGGTGCAAGGATTCAATATGGTGATACGTGGAAACTGCTTCGAACGGGCCTGGCCGCAGTGATTGCTGTAAACGCGCTCACTATTGCTATTACTGTTAACTGCTACTACTGCTCCCTCAATTAAATTAACCTGATAGAGGAGATGAGCTACTGTCCCAGTGTGCTGGAGGAGGCAGGCCCTCCATCTCCAGGAGGCCCTGATGGGGGACCCACCTGTAGAGCAGCAGCTTGTTGAGGCAAGCATTGATGAGCAGTGAGGGATCCCGGGCCTCGCGGCTGACCCAGGACCGGGCTGAGATGCTGGTCACAGGGCTCCCCTCATGCACCACCAGACGCTTGGCTTTGGTCAGCTTCCCTGCAGCAGCAGAGGGAGGGAAGGCAAAGGCGAGGGTGAGGGCTGTGCCCTGGAAGGGCTGGAGGGCGAGCACTCAGATGCAGGCCTGCCGTCTGCCTACCCGTGGCCATGTCGAAGAGGAAAGAGAAGACACTGCCCCGGTCATCACCCGCCCAGAGCAGCCGGCCAGGGGCATCAAAGGACAGAGCAAGGACACGGCCCGTCAGCTTGCTGGAGCCCCCCTTCACTTTCTTGCCCGTGGAGATGTTCATGACATGCACGTTGTGCTTGGCGTTCCCCACCTGTGGGGAGAATGCACAGACCATCATCCTGCTCCCAGCCAGGCCCTCCTTGAGTCTGACCACAATGGGGCTGCTGTTGATGCGACTGGCTAGTCCCTGAGTCTATTCACAGTGCGGCTGTGGCAGGTAGACAAGGTGACCAGGCATGAATCCACCTCCCTAGCCAGCCCCTTTTGCAATCTGCCCAGAGTAGGCCACCTGCCTATGGGACTAAAGGGCCTTCAGAGCCATCATGCTGCCCCTTGGTTGGTCCTCCCACAGTGTGAGAACCACAGGGCCCATCTAGGCCTGTGATCCCAGCTTTCCCCTGCTCCCTGGCTGCTCCTTTCTGGAACTTGTGGGGCTGCTGCTGATGTGGGGAGAATCCCGGCCCACAAGCTCACCCTTAGTTGGTTCCTCTGCAGTTCACCCCACCCCACTCCGGGTCACACCAGACTTTCTAATGTCCTTCCCCTGCTCTCTGACCAATCTACCCTGGAGTCTGACATGGTGGGGCCACTGACAGACCAGACAAGGCTCAGCCTCATCATCCTGCTCCTCAGAGGTAGCCCCTGCAGCTGGAAAACTGTAGGACTGCAGCTGATGGGACCAAAGGGGCCCCAGAGCCAGAACCCTGCCCCTGGCCAGTGCTCCCTGGAGCACAGCAAGGCCATCCCAAACCAAGAATGGCACTCCCCCTTTTTTTTTTTTTTTTTGAGACGGAGTCTCGCTCTGTCACCCAGTGGCGCCAGCTCGGCTCACTGCAAGCTCTACCTCCCAGGTTCATGCCATTCTCCTGCCTCAGCCTCCCGAGTAGCTGGGACTACAGGCGCCCGTCACCACACCCGGCTAAGTTTTTGTATTTTTAGCAGAAACGGGGTTTCACTGTGTTAGCCAGGATGGTCTCGATCTCCTGACCTCGTGATCCACCCGCCTCAGCCTCCCAAAGTGCTGGGATTACAGGCGTGAGCCACCACGCCCGGCCCACTCCCCTGTCTTCTGATTTGCTTCCCTTTTAAGTCTGACCACACTAGGACTGCTGTGACGAGATTGGGTGGGTGCGGGGGGATCCTAGGACCCCCTGGCTGTCCCTCCTTATACTCTGAATCCCTCAGATGGCCTTCCTGACCCAGCCCATCAGCCCTTGATGAGTGGGTGTCCTGGAGCCTGACCACGGTGAGGTTGTTGTTGACGGGCTGGAAGGTGCAGCAGAGCAGTTCAGCGCCATCAGGGTCAGGGATCTCCCGGATGCAGCGGCCATCCTCAGAGGCCCAGATGCGCATGGTGGCATCCAGTGAGGTGGACACGAGGATGTCATTGGAGAGGGACCAGGCGAAGTCAGAGACACCACGGGTGTGGCCCCGTAGCACACGAAGCACTGTGGGTGGGGCGGGCACCAGCTGGCACAGGGAGATGCTGCCGTCGAGTGAGCAGCAGGCCAGGCGGTGCCGGTCATCATTCGCGAAGCGCACCCTTGGGACTGCAATGCCAAGAAGCCATTAGTGGGAGTCTGCACACTCATTGGGCACTTTTCTCTCTAAAAGGCTCTGACGTGTGTGCCAGGGGCTGGGGCCCCACGGCATGAGGCACAGTGGCCTCAGCAAAGGGCTTTCCTTGGCTGACAAAGGGAACTGTAACCCCAGAAGACTCTCTGCCAAAACTCCCTAAGTCTTAGCAGCTCCTTTGCAGATTGCAAGTCTTCTGCAATGTGAGAAAGTTCCTGTCTTAGCGAACACTTTATAATCAAGTTCTTGGCAGTTTGCAAAACCCTTGACACTGTAGCCCACTCTGCCCTCTGCAAGGGGATTTATCATCAGCAAAGGCTTTGAACTCTTCCAAGTGACTCAGGAACCCAGGCAGCCTGCTGCAAAGGGCTCTCTTAGGCTTCTAAGGCCCTTTCCAATAGACGAAGCACTGAGACTCTGCAGACCACTTTGCAGAGGGATTTTCAGTCTGCAAAAGGCTTTACGGATGGTCATTCCTCCTTTGGAGGTGTGCCAGGGGCCTTGGATTCAGAAAAGGATGCCTTGGTTGGTTGTCACAGTTTGGGCAAATGCTTGGTGATGGAACCCGCCACCCACTGGCTCACCTGCCTCATCCACGTGCTGGTCAAAAACATGGTACATGCCCGCAAAGGCATAGTTCTCGCTCAGTGATGTGTCCCCGGCCATGGCCCGACTTGCCTCTGCCGCTGACGTGGGCACCACGCTGCCAGGGGGCCTGGGCCCCAATAGGAAGTGAGGGGTGACAGGAGGTAGATGCAAAAGTGTTCAGTCTGCCATTGCCCCAGGGCCCCTCTCCTCCTCGCAACCCACCCCCAGCCTTGGTTGCCTCTGTGCATACCTGTCCTCATAGACAGCACGGTTCATCTGTGCCTGCAGCTGGTAGGAGCCTCGGCTGACAGAACGACGGTGCCCACGGGCCCCCAGGGCCCGAGGATCATCCTCAAAGTCCTGCAAATGGAAAGGGTCAGGGTGGGTGCATCCTGCAAAAAACTCGAGAACCTTTGAGGTGTGGAGCCCTGAAAATCTACCTAGAGCCAGATCACTTCTCACCGTGCCCCCTGCCACCACCACTGCTGCCCGCTTGTACAGTGGCTTCCTCATGAGTTCTGCTGTTCCTGCCCTCCCCCTGCTCAGCAGATACTCAAGACAGGGCTTGCTATATGTTTACTGACCTGTTTACCAAGTTTATTGTCTGTTTGTTGATTTACTTGGCATATTCTATTTTTGTCCTCTGCTGATGCAGAACAGTGCCCACCAAAGAGCAGGTGCTTGATGAAAGTCAGTGGAGTGAATGTGTGTAGGCAGGGTATGCCCAGGGGGTGAATGTGGCCAGGAGCTCACCTCCATGCGGTCAAGGGTAGTGCGGCTACTGCGGACGATGCTGTTGCTATAGGCACGAGCACTGCCTGGCTCGGAGAGGGGTCCGTAGCGCTGGCCCAGCAGCTGCCCCCGAAGCCTCAGGTACTGCCGACGCAGCGCTGGGGGGTGCCCAGCCTTGGCATTCTCCCGCAGCAGCTGGCTGCGCCGGCGGATATACTGCGTCCGAAACTGTGGAAACGTTGGTGTGCGGTACGCGTTGTACCTGCAGGGTCAGGATGCAGGGCAGGCAGCAGGCACAGGACAGAGGGAATCAATCAGCTCGGGAGATAGGGCAGGAGAGTGAGGTGTGTGGCAGTGACTGGGGCCTGGGTGGTTAGAATGACTAGCAGTGGTGACGGGGGACCTCTTGGTCCTGCAGTGGGAGTGAGTCTGCAGTAATAATGAGCATGGTCATGAGGTCAGTTTGCAGACAACAGTGTCAGTCTGCTGCCCTGCTGGGGTCCATACGGGGTGACTGAGTCAGTGCAGACAATAATTGGGGTCGGTATACCAGGGCGACAGAAGTCAGAATGACATTAAGGGGGTCAGCGTTGGGAGGTGATGGGGTCAGAATGGGGAAGTGATGATGTAAAAAAAAAAAAAGTCCAGGGGACACCCATAGGGGATAGGATGTCACTAGCCTGAGCCCCACCTCCCTCTCACAGGCAGCGTCGTTGCGCATGCCTATATCTGACCACACTTTCCCGGCTTGCTGTTTAGACTCCTCTCCGGCCCAGCCAACTCACCGCGGGCGTGCCCGCCCCCGCTACTGCGCATGCTCACCTCCGGCATGCCCACGCAGCCGCATTAAGGCAAGTTCTCCGCCCAGCCTCACTTATCGCCATTGCGCATGCACCACAGTAAGTTCTGCTCCCATGGGCTTCGACCCCACGCCTCACCTCGCGTCCACTGCTAAGACTTGCTGCCACACCGCGGCCATTCCCCGGCCTCCTCCTCTGGCGTGTCCGCCCGCGGGAGCCTGCAGGACAAGGGCCTGGAATGTGAGCGTCCCGAGCGAAGGGATCTAGTTCCGTCCCGTCCGCCAGGCGACCACTGCCATAGACATCGAGTCCCTCCGCGCCGGAGATGTCACGAACTCCCACCCGGCTGTTACCATGGTCATCACCCCAGCCCTGCCCTTCCTGGGCAGCGCCGGGGTGACACACAGCGATTCAGAACAGACACCGCCCCCCCCAGTCGCCATAGCAACGCCCCTCCCCCGCCTAGCATTCCTTGCTTGACATTCCCCATCCATCCTGTCCCCGCCGCCCTCCGCCTTCCCTTCTCAGGTCCAAGAGCATAGCCCGGGATCGGGAACCACCTCCGGGGCTGCCTCCGGTTCTTGAGGCCCCCCGGAGCGGCCCTGAGACCACTGTCGCCGGTTCCTTCTGTCTCTCCTCCCTTTCTCAGGCTCCAAGCAAGATGGCTGCCTGCTATCAGAAAGAGCTGCCGAGCCCAGAGCGAATCGATAGACATCCTTCCCAGGGCGTGGGAGTCTCGCAGGCGCATTGAGGGACATTCGCTTCAGGCCCAAGGACGGAGGCTCCACCCCTCGAGTTCTACCCACTCGTTAATGGCACTTTTTGTATATGGAAGGATAGTGTCTAAGGGACATAGCGTCAGGGGTGAGTTTGCGAATCATTCCCTAGAAATCAGAAGTACATTATAAAAAAGAGAAGAAACACGACTTTTAAAAGTGGTGTAGGGCCGGGCGCGGTGGCTTACGCCTGTAATCCCAGCACTTAAGGAGGCCGAGGCAGGTGGATCACTTGAGGCCAGGAGTTCAAGACCAGCCTGGCCAACATGGTGAAACCCTGTCTCTACTAAAACTACAAAAATTAGCCGGGTATGGTGGCGGGTGCTTGCAGTCCCAGCTACTCGGGAGGTTGTGACAGGAGGATCGCTTGAGCCCAGGACGCGGAGGTTGTAGTGAGCTAAGATCGTGCC
This sequence comes from Papio anubis, assembly GCF_008728515.1. Classification (NCBI taxonomy): domain Eukaryota; kingdom Metazoa; phylum Chordata; class Mammalia; order Primates; family Cercopithecidae; genus Papio; species Papio anubis. Next base: position 96,826,067 of record NC_044996.1, read on the forward strand.
ACTGCACTCCAGCCTGGGTGACGGGAGTGAAACCCTGTCTTAAAAAAAAAAAAAAAAAAAAAAGTGGTGTAGGCCACTTTTTAGCAGCACAATCTTGTCCAAGCAAAACTTGAATAATGTAATAAAAAATCATCATATATGTAAAGACGCCTTGAAAGTTCACCAGTTCTTGCAGTGGGCCTCTGCACACCCCTGGGATGAATAACGTCGGTTTTGTGTGTGTGACTGGGATGGTTGGACTTGGATGCCCCCAGAAAGCTTGAGGCTTGAGTTTCTAAAGACAGAAGATAGAAGTAGGCAAAATAAGCTTTGGGGTTTGGATCCAAGGAGGCTATCTGAATCATCTCTATTTCAACTTCCAGCAGGAAGCTGCGTTTCAAATTGTTCATCTTAACGTTATCAGGGTAAACTTCCTGTTGGATCTTAACATCAACTGACATAAAATTCGAAGCTGTTATTTTCCACACTATTTTTATAACAAATACAATCAATTGAACAATGTTTTAAAGTCACTGAAAGATCCCACTGTATTGTATTGACTCAGCATCTCCCTTGTCCATGTAACAAGCTTATCAGTGTCTTTTAATATTAAATACTCTTTTGTAACATGATTGATAAAGAATAGACTCTATTTCACTGCACAAACGTGTAACGTTAACAAGAACAATATTTATGAGACAATGTCCTGGGTACTGTTCAAGGTATTTTATATCTGTTAATCTATTTAATCTTTTTTTTTTTTTTTGAGATGGGGTCTCACTCTGTCACCCAGGCTGGAGTGCAGTGACATGATCTTGGCTCACTGCAATCTCTGCCACCTGGGCTCAAGCAGTCCTCCCATCTCAGCCTCCCGGGAGCTGGGACCACAGGCATTTGACACCATGCCCGGATAATTTTTCTATTTTTGGTAGAGACAGGGTTTCACCATGTTGCCCAGGCTGGTCTCAAACTCCTGAGCTCAAGTGATTCGCCTGCCTCAGCCTCCCAATGTGCTAGGATTACAGGTGTGAGCCACTGCACCCGGCCAATTTAATCATAATAACTGAAGGTTGTGGGTCCTATTACTATCGCCAATTTACAGATGAGGATATTTGAAGCCCAGGGAATTCAAGGGTGACATTTTATGGAACTGGTTCCCTTAAGATTTTTTTTTTTTAAAGACATGGTGTCAACTGGGCATAGTGGCTTATGTCTGTAATCCCAGCACTTTGGAAGGCTGAGGTGGGAGGATCACTTGAGTCCAGGAGATTGAAACCAGCCTGGGGAACAAAGTGAGACCCCATCTCTACCAAAAATTAGTCAGGCATGGTGGTACATGCCTGTAGTCCCAGCTACTCGGGAGGCTGAGGCAGAAGAATTGCTTGAGCCTGGGAGGTTAAGGCTGCAGTGAGCTGTGATTGTGCCACTATACTCCAGCCTGGGCAACAGAGTGAGACCCTGTCTCTGAAAAAAAAAAAAAAAAAAAGCTGGGTGTGGTGGCTCACACCTGTAATCCCAGCACTTTGGGAGGCTGAGGCGGGCAGATTACCTGAGGTTAGGAGTTCGAGACCAGCCTGGGCAACATGATGACTCTGTCTCTACTAAAAAGATAAAAATTTAGCCGGGCATGGTGGCAGGCGCCTGTAAAAATCCCAGCTACTTGGGAGACTGAGGCAAGGACAGTCACTTGAACCCTGGAGGCAGAGGTGGCAGTGAGCTGAGATCGTGCCATTGCACTCCAGCCTGGGCAACAAGAGCAAAACTCCATCTCAAACGTAAATCAATTAAAAAAGAGAGAGAGAGATGGGGTTGGCTGGGCATGGTGGCTTGCACCTGTAATCCCAATACTTTGGGAGGCCAAGGCAAGAAGATGACTTGAGTCTAGGAGTTTGAGACCAGCCTGGGTAATACCTTGAGACTACATCTCTACAAAAACAGCCGGGCGCGGTGGCTCACGCCTGTAATCCCAGCACTTTGGGAGGCCGAGACGGGCGGATCACAAGGTCAGGAGATCGAGACCATCCTGGCTAACCCAGTGAAACCCCGTCTCTACTAAAAAATACAAAAAACTAGCCGGGCGAGGTGGCGGGCGCCTGTAGTCCCAGCTACTCGGGAGGCTGAGGCAGGAGAATGGTGTAAACCCGGGAGGCGGAGCTTGCAGTGAGCTGAGATCCGGCCACTGCACTCCAGCCTGGGTGACTGAGCAAGACTCCGTCTCAAAAAAAAAAAAAAAAAATTAGCTGGGTGTGGTGGTGTGTGCTTATAGTCCCAGCTACTCAGGAGGGTGACGTGGGAGGATCACTTGAGCCTGGGAGGTCAAGGCTGCAGTGAGCCATGACACTGCACTCCAGCTTGGATGTTAAAGAGTGAAACCCTGTATTTTAAAACAAAAGAGATGGGGGGATGGGTCTTGATATGTTGCCCAGGTTGGTCTCGAACTTGTGGCCTTGAGGCATCATCCCACCTCAGCCTCCCAAGGAGCTGGGATTTATAGGCATGAGCCACCACACCCAGCCCTGAACTGGTCCCCTATTTGTGACCGGCATTGGGTTTATTTCCATGTTCTTTTTTCATCATAAAGAGTGTTGTGATAAATGCCTTTCCCATTCACTTCCACCTACTCTCAACAGAGCCCTGCCCCTTCATCCCACCACTCTGCTTCCAAAGAAATGTGATGGAATGAAATCACAGGAAAGTCAGGAATTCGAGTCAGGGATACCTGGAAAATTCTATTTTACCATTGGAATGAATTATTTTATTGTTGTTTTTCAATATTCACATATTAAATTTATAAAAATTATTTTTAAAACCTCTTCTATAAGGCTATAAGATACTAGACAAAACAAGCTAATGAAAGGTTTGTTGCCCAGGCACTGTGGCTCACGCCTGTAATCCCACCACTTTGGGAGGCTGAGGAGGGTGGATCACTTGAGACCAGGAGTTAAGAGACCAGCCTGGCCAACATGGGCACCTCTGCCTCCCGGCTCAAGCGATTCTCGTGTCTTAGCCTCCCAAGTATCTGGGATTACAATCGTGGACTACCACGCCTGGCTAATTTTTGTGTTTTTAATAGAGACAGGGTTTTACCATGTTGGCTAGGCTGGTCTTGAACTCTTGGCCTCAAGTGATCCACCCGCCTTGGCCTCGTAAGTCCTGGGATTACAAGCATCAGCCACTGCACCCAACCTGTTTGAATTGTTTTAACATGTATGTGCTGTCATTAGATTAAAAATGGTTTTTGTTTTTGTTTTTGAGACAGAGTTTCCGAATTTTTGTTTTTGAGACAGAGTTTTTGTTTTTGAGACAGAGTTGTTGTTTTTGAGACAGTTGTTGCCCAGGCTGCAGTGCAATGATGTGACCTCGGCTCACTGCAACCTCTGCCTTTTGGGTTCAAGCCATTCTCCTGCCTCAGCCTCCCGAGTAGCTGGGATTACAGGCACACACCACCACATCTGGCTAATTTTTTGTATTTTTAGCAGAGACGGTGTTTCACCAGGCTGGTCTCAAACTCCTAACCTCACGTGATCTGCCCACCTCTGCCTCCCAAAGTACTGGGATTACAGGCGTGAGCCACCGCGCCTGGCCTAAAAATGGGTTTTGAACAACAAGCCGATGAAAGAAGGCAGTTGCAGCTTGTTGAGAACTTGGAGAGAAAGGGGCAGTTTTATCTGTGGGAACGGCAGGTCAGTGAGTCGGGGAAATGAGGGTCTCAGGCCTGGGGGTATCAAGGAGAGATTGTGAATGACTTTGGTTGCAATCATGACATCTAGAAAAAAAAGCTCAAACCCATGGAGGACTACAAACCCCATTCACTCTAACAGGATCCAGGGCTGTTTTACTGTCAAGAGTGATGGGTGAAGGTCCCAGCCAAATGAACAGCAAAACCAGATTTGGACAGAAAAGACAGGTAAGCCTGAGTTGTTTGAAGATGATACTCATCACAACAGTGACTACGAGGGTGGAAGAAACGGGCAGGGGCTGTCTTTTTTCCAGACTCGTCCTTCCTTTATGAGCCCCCTACCTATCTGGCTCCCAGAGTTTAGAAATGCAAAGGAAAGGCTGAGTGTGGCGCCTCACACCTATAATCCCAACATTTTGGGAGGCTGAGGCAGGAGGACTGCTTGAGCCCCAGAATTTGAGATCTGCCTGACAACATGGTGAGACCCTATCTCTACAAAATAGAAAAAAATAACTAGGTGTGATGGTGCACACCTGTAGTCCCAGCTACTCAAGAGGTTGAGGTGGGAGGATCATTTGAGCCTGCAAAGTTGAGGCTGCAGTGAACCGTGATCACACCACTGCACTCCAGCCTGGGCAACAGAGTGAGACCCTGTCTCAAAAAAAAAAAAAAAAGAAAGAAAGAAAGAAATGCAAAGGAATGCCGTGGACCACATTGGCTGTGTCTGCTTTTTTTTTTTTTTTTTTTTTGAGACGGAGTCTCTAAGCTCTGCCTCCCGGGTTCACGCCATTCTCCTGCCTCAGCCTCCTGAGTAGCTGGGACTACAGGCGCCCACCACCGCGCCTGGCTAATTTTTTGTATTTTTAGTAGAGACGGGGTTTCACCATGGTCTCGATCTCCTGACCTTGTGATCCGCCCGCCTCGGCCTCCCAAAGTGTTGGGATTACAGGCGTGAGCCACCGCGCTGTGTCTGTTTTCATTGCTCCCACAGGCTGAAATAAAATCTCAAGTTGGGCCCCAACTTCAGGGGACAAAGTAAAGCATGATTTGAGGGAAAGTGTAGGTGGTTCAGGGGACAGGTGTGCTGAGAATCAAGGCCAGAGACAGAAACGGGAGGAGCCACAGAGCTGAGGTGTAATTGGAGTGGAGACACGGAATCGTCATTCACTTATCTCACCCCTGGTTTCTTCCTAGATGGGGTGAGTGGGGGTTAGGATACGAGGTCATAACTTTCATCATTTCCTGATGGGAAAACATTTGCCTCTGAAGCCAAAGTTCTCACAACCCCCAAATGGGGGTTGGTGACAACTCTCTATAGCCAAAGTCAGAAACGAGATTTCTGCCTTTGGAAGAAGCCTCAACAGAGCCCTGAGCGGCCCCCGGCATGCTGAACTAGTGAGCCAGCCTTCTGACAGATACTTCTTCAGTCCCTGGAGCTACGATTCTAACTGCCAAGATCAACAGTAAGAAAATAATAATGTAAGAAATTGGTAAACTTGTAAATGAAATAGTAGTTTGGCCGGGCATGGCGGCTCACACCTGTAATCCCAACACTTTGGGAGGCCATGGTGGGTGGATCACTTGAGGCCAAGAGTTTGAGACTAGCCTGTTCAACATGGTGAAACCCCTTCTCTATTAAAAGTAGAAAAATTAGCTGGGCATGGTGGCCGGTGCCTGTTATCCCAGCTACTGAGGAGGCTGAGGCGGGAGAATTGCTTGAACCTGGGAGGTGAAGGTTGCAGTGAGCAGAGATCACACCACTGCACTCCAGCCTGGGCAACAGAGTAAGATTCTTCTTTAAAAAAAAAAAAAAGTAGTTTGGTTATTGTTGCTGGGGGGCAGGTGTGAAAAGTAAATTTGAACTGAAACCAGAATGCACAAAGCCTTGGACTGCTGAGTGTGAGGATAAGGCGGCTGTTGAAGCCTGCCGGCCACGGATTCAGAGCCAGCGGAAATCACTTCACAGGGGTAGGACTAGGGTCACTCTGGTCTTGAGATCTCAATTCAGCTTGCCCAGTGAGGCATTCAGGGCTAGACTGCAGGTCTGGGAGGGTTTAGCCCTTGGATCTGATATCACAGTCCCAGGCGATTACAGCCCTTGATTCTTTTTCTTTGCTGCTAATATGTTGAACTACATCTCATGCTTTTCAAATGTCAAGCCACCCTTGCTGTCCTGGGATAGGTCCCACCTGGTTGTGGTGATAGCCTGCATTACTGAGTGCTGACTATACTGATCTTATATGTACTGTCACAAACCTAAGGAGGTAGGTATGATATTTAAACCCCATTTTGAAGATAAGGAAAGTGAACTCTGGAGGGGTTTACTGCCCATGGCCACAGATGTAGACAATATTAGAACTAGTGTTTGGACTCCAGTGGGAAGTCGAACTGTTTTTGTTTTGTTTTGTTCTACTTTAAGTTCTGGGATACCTGTGCAGAACGTATGCAGGTTTGTTACATAGGTATACATGTGCCATGGTGGTTTGTTCCACCTATCAACCCGTCATCTAGGTTTTAAGCCCTGCATGCATTAGGTATTTGTCCTAATGCTCGAACTGGACTGTTTCTTATCCTGGACACCAGAAACCACCAACCCCTAGTAACCAGCCAGCATTGTTGACAATAATGACCAGTCCCTCTCCTAGCTCTGTGCACCCCCAGCACTAAGTCCCAGATCTAATTATGTTCCTGTGTCTCTTCTGACCTCCAGGACTGCTATATGCGCCAAGGTCTGCAATGGTGTCCAGCTACCGTGAGGGGCTGATCTCCACCTAGGCTTCCTCTCCAACCTCACCCCTTGGCACTCTTACTCCATCAGGTTATGTTCCAGCCATGCTGGCTTCCTGTCACATGCTTTGAAAACTGTACAGTGTTTCTGGTATCTGGAATGCTCTCTGCTATGACTCACTTCCCTGACACTTCTCATCCTATGGTCATGTCACTAATAACAAGCACTTTATTTATGCCAGTCATAATTTATTTATTCATTTAAATTTATTTATTTATTTATTTATTTTGAGACAGAGTCTTGCTCTGTCGCCTAGGCTCTGGAGTGCAGTGGCGTAATCTCTGCTCACTGCAAGCTCCACCTCCTGGGTTCATGCCATTCTCCTGCCTCAGCCTCCCGAGTAGCTGGGACTACAGGCACCCGCCACCACCCCCGGCAAATTTTTTTGTATTTTTAGTAGAGACAGGCTAACACACTGTGTTAGCCAGGATGGTCTTGATCTCCTGACCTTGTGATCCGCCCGCCTCGGCCTCCCAAAGTGCTAGGATTACAGGCGTGAGCCACTGCGCCTGGCCTAATTTATTATTTTTTTGAGATGGAGTCTCACTGTCATTCGGGCTGGAGTGCAATGGCACAATCTCGGTTCACTGCAACCTCTGCCTCCCAAGTTCAAGCAGTTATCCTGCCTTGGCCTCCCGAGTAGCTGGGATTACAGACATGTGCCACCATGCCTGGCTAATTTTTGTATTTTTAGTAGAGACGGGGTTTCTCCTTGTTAGCCAGGCTGGTCTTGAACTCCTGACCTCAAGTGATCCACCTGCCTCAGCCTCCCAAAGTGCTGGGATTACAGGTATGAGCCACTGCGCCCAGCCTGAAGCACTTTACATTAATAGAAAATCTTGTGTAATCCTTACAACAGCAGCCTTGTGAAGTAGATACTATTGCCATCTCATCTCACAGGTGAGGAAATGAAAACAGAGGAAGTGACCTGCCCGAGGTCACACAACCAGTAAGCAATGGAACTGGATTTATACATAGGCCACTTGGCTCCGAATCCCTGTTCTTAACCACAACACTAACACCAACTGTCAAGTTACTTTTTGTGAGCTCGTCTAGTGTGGATTCCTAACAAGTACTTTGTCATCCCGCCCCCGCTTTGATCTGTCAGCAAACCCTGTGAGTTCCACCTTCAGAATATGCCAGGATCTGAGCTCTCATCTCCGCGTCCACTGCCGCCACCACCATCGCTGGTCTGGACAATTGCAGCAGCCCCCTCTCCTCAATCTGTCCTCACGGCAGCCAGAATGATCCTGTTGCAACCCAAGTCAGCCCAGGGCTCTCCTCTGCTCGGAGCCCTGCCGTGGCTCTCATCTCTCTCAGAGAAAAAGCCAAAGTCCTCTCCGTGCCCCACGAGGCCCTCCGGACCCTCCCTGACCTCACCACCTGCCACTGGCCCCTGGCTCACTCTGCTCCTGCCCCACTGGCTTTCTTGGTGTTCCCCACACACCAAGCAGCTCCCTCCTCAGGGCCTTTGCACCTGTTTGCTTTTCCCTCTGCCTTTAATTCTCCTCTTCCAGATGTCGTAGCAAGGTAAGGCTGACAGGTTTGGCCGGAAACGAAACGAGCCCTTGTTACATTCGGATGTTATATACATGGACCACGAAAGCAAGAACAGCCACAGATTCTGGCTCATGTCTCTTGGGCCGGGCAACACCAAAATGAAAGGGGCGAGATGACCACACCCCAGGTGGCAGGACACCTTGTTGCTGAGGAGCTCATTTCATGCTGCAGCTAAGCAGTTCTATAACCCAGAGGTGAGGGGTAGAAAGCCTCAAACCCCACCAGAACCTCAGGAGGTGGGGAGAAAACTCTCACAACAGGCTACTTGGTAGATAGGGAGGTGAATGGTAAATGGCCTCGTGAGAGCTCCCCACAAACCTTCTGTGCTCTGTGTTCCAAGGATTACAGGGCGTTCTGCCAAGACTTACATCAACTTACCTGCGTGGCCTGTGTGGAGACGTGCAAGGGAGCCAGAGCACTGTGGAGGAACCATTCCCACGAACTAGATCACTGGATATCCTCCTTGACTGCTCTCCCTTGAACATCGGGTCTCTGTTGAAAGGCACCTTCTCAGAGTCACCTTCCCTGACTGCCATGTGTAAACCAGCACGTCTCACTCTCCACCCCAACCCTGCTTTATTTCCCTTAATGCTTCCCACTCCCTAACATTACATTACACAGCAATGTTTTAGCTTATTGTAGGTGGACCCCACCAATGCATGATTCCTGAGGGAAAGACATGTCCTGTCTACTGTGGTGTCCCTGTTGTTGTTATGTGACACACAGAATAAATGCTAACATTGACTGACTCCGTCCCAACTACCAGACACTGATCTAGGTATTTCCATGTCTTAACTCATTGAATGGGCTACCTTTATTATCTCCATTTAACAGGCGAGGAGACTGGTGTTTAAAAGAGGTCCTGGGTTCGAGAGGAGAGAAATAAGGACTTCTGATGCTCAGCAAAAGGATGGTCTTTCTGCCTGAGGAAGCCGGGGGGTCCTGAGGGCTGTCACTGGGGAGGGGAAGCAAGTAGGGTTCTAGAGCTAGTGTCTGGAAAATGTCGACTTTATTTATTTTTATTTTTATTTATTTAGTTTTTCTGAGACAAAGTCTCAAGCTGTCACCCAGGCTGGAATGCAGTGGCGTGATCTCAGCTCACTGCAACCTCCACCTCCCGGGTTCAAGCAATTCTCGTGCCTCAGCCTCCCGAGTAGCTGGGATTACAGGCACACGCCACCACGCCTGGCTAATTTTTGTATTTTTAGTAGAGACGGGGTTTCACCATGTTGGCCAGGCTGGTCTCAAACTCCTGACCTGAGGTGATCCACCCACCTCGGTCTCCCAAAGTGCTGGGATTACAGGCGTGAGCCACCGCGCCCAGTCAAATATCAACTTTATTAATGAATGTCAGATATCGGGAAATAGAAGGTAGCAATTATAGAACAGGGCTTCTTGAGGCCCTTGGAGTAGAAACGCCTGTAACTAAGGAGAGGGCTGTGGGAGACACAGTGAGCCTGCAGAAAACACCTGAGGGTCTGCACTGCCCACACCAATGTGGAAGGGGAACAAACCACATCCCTGATAGCTTTCTTTTTCACTCTTTTAATGGAAAATTTCAAACTTACACAAAAGAATAGTATTGGTATAATGAACCTTCACAAAATCAAGTTTTAACAAGTTTAAGAAGAATGAAATCATATCAAGAGCCTTTCTGACCACAATGGTATAAAAGTAGAAATCAATAAAAGGAGGAAAATCAGAACACTCACAAATATGTGGAAATTAAACAATACTCTTCTGGCTGGGCACAGTGGCTCACGCCTGTAATTCCAGCACTTTGGGAGGCCAAGACAGGAAGATGTGTTTGTGCTTTGTTTTTTGTTTTTGTTTATTTGTTTTTCAGACGGAGTCTCACTCTGTCTGGAATGCAGTGGCGCTATCTCTGCTCACTGCAACCTCCGTCTGCCAGGTTCAAGTGATTCTCCTGCCTCAGCCTCCCAAGCAGCCGGGATTACAGGCGCCTGCCACCACGCTCGGCTAATTTTTTGTATTTTTAGTAGACACGGGGTTTCACCATGCGGGCCAGGCTGGTCTCAAACTCCTGACCTCAAGTGATTCACCCACCTCGGTCTCCCAAAGTGTTATGATTACAGGCGTGAGCCACTGCACCCCGCCAGGAAGATCTCTTGAGGCCAGGAGTTCAACACCAGCCTTGGCAACATAGTGAGACCCTTGTCTCCACAAAAAATAAAAGAATTAGCCGGGCATGGTGGTGTGTGCCTCTCAGCTACTCGGGAGGCTAAGGTGGGAGGATCCCTAGAGCCCAGGAGGTACAGGTTGCAGTGAGCTGTGATCTTGCCACTGCACTCCAGCCTGGGTGACAGAGCAAGACCTTGTCTCAAAAAAAAAAAAAAAAAAAAAAAAAAAAGAAAGAAAAGAAATAAAGATCTCAAATAAACAACCTAACTTTATACCTCAAGGGACTAGAAAAAGAATGAAGTTCAAAGTTAGCAGAAAGATGGAAATAACAAAATCAGAGCAAAAATAAATGAAATAGATGAAAAAAACCAGAAAAGATTAATGACACTAAGAGTTGTTTTTTTGAAAACATAAACGAAGTAAATAAAATCAGAAACATTACAAGTGAAACCACAGAAATACAAAGGACCTGCCAGGCACAGTGGCTCATGCCTGTAATCCCAGCACCTTGAGAGGCTGAGGTGGGAGGATCACTTGAGGTCAGGAGTTCGAGACCAGCCTGGCCAACACGGCGAAACTCCATCTCTACTAAAAATACAAAAATTAGCCAGGCGTGGTGGTGTGTGCCTGTAATCCCAGCTATCCAGGAGGCTGAGGCAGGAAGGATCACTTAATTCTGGGAGGTTGAAGCTACAGTGAGCCGTGACTGTGCCACCGCACTCCAACCTGGGTGACAGAGTGAGACCCTATCTCAAATAATAATAATAAGCCTACTAAAGACTACTATGAACAACTGATACACAAATTGGATAACCTAGAAAAAATGGACACACTCCTAGAAATATACACTCTACCAAGACCGACTCAGGAATAGAAAATCTGAACAGACGGTAACAAGCAAGCAGACTGAATCATTCATCAAAAATCTCCCAACAAAGAAAAGCCCAGGACCAAGATGGTTTCACAGTGATATCTGCCAAGTATTTCAAGGAGTACCAATCCTTCATAAATTCTTTCAAAAAATTGAAGAGGAGGGCCAGGAGCAGTGGCTCACGCCTGTAATCCCAGCACTTTGGGAGGCCAAACTGGGCAGATCACCTGAGGTTAGGAGTTCAAGACCAACCTGGCCAACATGGTGAAAACCCATCTCTACTGAAAATACAAAAATTAACCGGGCATGGTGGTGGGTGCCTGTAATTCCAGCTACTCAGGAGGCTTAGGCATGGGTGATGCATCCCTGTAATTCCAGCTACTCTGGAGGCTGAGGTGGGGGGATTGCTTAAGCCTGGGAAGTCGAGGCTGGAGTGAGCCAAGATCACGCCACTGCACTCCAGTCTGGGTGACAGAACAAGATGTCATCTCAACCAAAAAAAAAAAAAAAAAAGGTAAAAAGCGAGCCGGGCGCCTGTAGTCCCAGCTACTCGGGAGGCTGAGGCAGGAGAATGGCGTGAACCCGGGAGGCGGACCTTGCAGTGAGCCAAGATAGAGCCACTGCACTCCAGCCTGGGCGACAGAGCAAGACTCCATCTTAAAAAAAAAAAAGAAAGAAAAAAGAAAAAAAAGATTTGCTAAACAAGCTTATAGTAGGGGCATTAATTGATCTTATAGAATATTGACAGATGTACTTATGCGTTTTTTTTTTTGTTTTGAGACAGGGTCTCGCTGTTACCCAGGCCAAAATGCCACTCACTGCAGCCTAGACCTTCCAGGCTCAAGCAGTCCTCCCACCTCAGCCTCCCAAGTAGCTGGGACCACAGGTGTGCACCATCACACCTGGCTAATTTTTATTTTGGTTTAACAGGGGCAGGGGACAGGTGGCAGGTGGTGGGTGCCTCACTACGTTGCCTGGGTTGGTTTGGAACTTCTGGGCTCAAGCATTCCTCCTGCCTCAGCCTCCTAAAGTGCTGGGATGACAGGTGTGAGCCACCGTGCCCGGCCCCACGTCATGCTTCTAAGTTCCCCCAGTAAAGCACCCTTTACCAACAATTTTTGTCTGCCTTGTTTCTTGGCTCCTTCGGCATTTGGAGGTTTGCGTACAAGGCTCTTTCATGGGAACAATGAGTAAATGGATATATGTATTAAAAAACGAATAGACTCTTTCACAGCATATTAGAAATGTTTACTAAGAATAACGGCATGAACTGCTTTTAACAATTTAGAAAAGACCACCCCCACCCCCTCGCCCAGCCCACAGATCCAGGGCACATCCTCTAAGTAAACACAAATATTTTTGTAGTGAACTGTATGCATATTCCCACTGAGTAAAGGTTGTAAGAAGCCTCAGGTCAGGTCTTACCATCAAACTTGAAAACACTTGGAATGCAGCTGGGCAGGGACTTGGGCAGGTTTTGTCTTGATAAGCAGGTAAGAATGGCAGAACACTGGCTGTCAGTCAATGTTTTTTTTTTTATACACATGAAGTATTCACAGCAACTTATTTTAAAAACCTTTTTAAAAGTTCTACACCTTCACCCCCCCAACTCCCCAATCCAGAACATGGAACAAGAGTGTGGAGCTGTTTGATGAACTTGGTCTGCTCTTAACATTTTTTTTTTTTTTTTTTTAGGTAACACTTTGGTTTTATTTATAATTTTACTTAAAACAGTTTTTTTTTTTTTTGAGACCGAGTCTCACTTGTTGCCCAGGCTGGAGTGCAGTGGCACAATCTCGGCTCACTGCAAGCTCCGCCTCCCGGGTTCAAGCCATTCTCCTGCCTCAGCCTCCCAAGTAGCTGGGACTACAGGCGCCCACCACCACACCCGGCTAGTTTTTTGTATTTTTAGTAGGGACGGGGTTTCACCGTGTTACCCAGGATGTTCTCGATCTCCTGACTTCGTGATCCGCCTGTCTCGGCCTCCCAAAGTGATGGGATGACAGTCGTGAGCCACCGCACCTGGCCTGTTCTTAACATTTTACATTTAATACTCTTAGCCCCTAGGTCAGGCGCGGTGGCTCACGCCTGTCATCTCAGCACTTTGGAAGGCTGAGGTGGGAGGATCACTTGAGGTCAGGAGTTCGGGACCAGCCTGGTCAACATGGTGAAACCCCATCTCCACTAATACAAAAATTAGTTGGGCATGGTGGCAGGCACCTGTAATCCCAGCTACTCGGGAGACTGAGGCATGAGAACTGCTTGAACCCGGGAGGCGGAAGTTAGTGAGCTGAGATTGTGCCACTGTACTCCAGTCTGGGAGACAGTGAGATCCTGTCTCAAAAAACAACAAAACACTCCTAACCCCTGTGGAGTGGGTGGTTATTTCCATTTTATGGATGTTAGTTTGAAACTGAGGCAGAGATTAGGAAGCAAGGATCTGCAGTGATTTCTGCCTAGGTGGGTTAGGAGGGGTGGGGCTTAGGACTTGAAAGCCTAATTGAAAACCAAAAGCCAATCTCTTTATTCTGGACCTTGACAAGAGATCTGGTGAATGGTTTAGATTTTTGGTACAGACAAGTTCCAGGGCTTGAAAGTGAAAGTAGTCACAGGCCATGTGTTTGGTCTTTGCAGGTCTTGGGATACATGTTCTCAAGGTACCTTGAGTGTTTGGGGGGTTTCTAGCTTCAGTGGGTTCTTGACAGATGTGCATTAGTTGGATGCTGAGGTCAAACCAAAGTAGACCAACAAAGGTGGTGGGGGGTTGACCTCAAATCTGGAACTTTATTCATCAGGGACTATAGAAAACCGTGGGCTCTCTTCCTTAGAGCAGATAGACAGCCAGAGACTGGGACTCCCTGGGCTGGATGATCAGAAAGCACACTGTAAACACAGCAGCGCAGAGCAGGTTGAGAACTGTTATACAAGTAAATTTTGGTCTTTATTGATTTCACTTAGGGGGTCATTTTGTTGCAGGAATATTACTGATTATGGATCCTACCTCAGCTGACACTGGGGGTGAGAGGTACATTGCTGTCCTGAGAGGTGGGGAACAGAGGACCCCTCCAATCCCCCGACCTAGAAGGCATTCACAGTCCTCCCACCAATTCTCACTACCTTAGCTCCCCAAAGGCCCAGAATAGGATGCCTCCTCAGACCAAGTATCCACCTGGTGGGCTTAGCCACAATGCCCCACAGCCTAGGCCTGGTTTAGTGGGTGAGGTGGAAGTTCCCGAGTCTCCATCCACCTGCCAAAGCAAATTCATGACTGGGTTACAGGAAAAAGGGATATTGGGGCCTGTCCCAACTAGCTGGGAAACTCAGGAGCCAGGCCTCCAGGACTGAGACTCACAATACAACGCAACAGCAAGGGAATAGGCAGCTCAGGACAATAATGTCCTGGAATTTGCGACCTGGTGGTAACTTGGCTCAGTATTAGCCAGGTGAAAGCCATGAACAGATCTCTCTGTTCCAAACTAGAACAAATGGAGGGATAACGCCTATGGGGCCTCAATACAGCCACTAGAAAGAATCATGACTAAAGGGAGCAGAACTGAGGAACTAAGACCAGCTAGAATTACAAAATCACCACCAACTTACCACCCAAGACAAACACACACCAAAAAAGATCAAATCTCCGTGACTGAAAGCTTTGCCAACTCTTCTCAGTGGCTTTATATGCCAATTAATCTAACCCTCCCCAGAAAATGTAAAATGGTATGAAGCTGAAATGACTCACCCAAATACCTGGGAAGTAGAAGAGCCCCACATAAATCTTGGTATATGAGCTCTTAGCATTCTGTTTTCAAACCAGGCCTCTCTCATGGCCCTCATACACAAAGATGAGTCCAGTGCACCTCTCCCCAATCCCCATCATTTCAGGGAAAGGAATAAACTGGTACCACTATTTATGATAGGGATTAGCTCACGCCATGAGATCAGGTGCTTATGGTCTCAGAACAATCCTGTGAGGACAGTGCCCATCTAACGCTCAGAGAGGCTAGAGAGATTCAAGCCCAATGATTAGACAACGGGACTAAGCTAAGAGACCAGCTTAGGAAACCCAATTCCAGCTGGCCTCAGGCCTCAATGTACACCTAACCCCCTTGCAGTCCCTGCCCACCCATCAACCAAATATTCTCCAAGCCTCCCTCTCACTGATGTGCCCCCATTATTTTCTGAGACAAGAGTCTTGTTCTGTCACCCAGGCTGGAGTGCAATGGCATAATCTCAGCTCACTGCAACCTCCACCTCCTGGGTTCAAGCAATTCTCCTGCCTCAGCCTCCTCAGTAGTTGGGATTACATGCACCCGCCACCACGCCCTGCTTTTGTATTTTTAGTAGAGACAGGGGTTTCACCATGTTGGCCAAGCTGGTCTCGAACTCCTGACCTCAGGTGATCGGCCCACCTCTGCCCCCATTTTTAATTTGGAAAGTGGGCTGAGTAAGAAAAAAGCAGGTTTTCAGGTTTCATCTTTTTAATAAGCTCTGTGAAAGACATCCTAAGCACTGTATGAGACACAACAGAATATTTTTTCTTCCAGTATTTAAAAAAAAAAAAAAAAAAGACATTTGCAAACATTTTAAAGCAACTCTTCTATATAATCAGTTTGATTATCTGAATTAGAAAATACCCCTGGATAATCATGTTATTGATACACTTTTCTTTTTTTTTGAGATAGAGTCTCGCTCTGTTGCCCAGGCTGGAGTACAGTGGCGCGATCTCGGCTCACTGCAACCTCCGCCTCCGGGGTTCCAGCGATTCTCCTGCCTCAGCCTCCCGAGTAGCTGGGATTACAGGTGTACGCCACCACGCAGGACTAATTTTTTTATCTTTAGTACAGATGGGGTTTCACCATGTTGGTCACGCTGGCTTGACGCACATTTCTCTTATAGGTATGTTTGGAAATTGCTTCCTAACCACAATAAACACTGTGTACAGGTTTTTAAAATGTCCTGGATACACATTAATTTTCTGAAACCAGTCTGGCCAAACTTGCCAGAATCAATTATTGCTAGCTCCAATAATCCTGAGAGGTCTAACTAAAAAACTGGTAAAAAGAAAAACACTCAGGCTCTACAAACGTTCCATAATTTGTCTTTAAATAGGCAGAAAAAATTTTTAAAAAGATGGAACTGTTAAAGATCTTTAACTACCTTGGTAGGTCAATTTAAAAACAAAAGGTTGATATGCTATAAAATAAGATGCTTCAGTGCAGCTCCAAAAACCTTTATAAATACAGCCATTTGGAAGGACGATCCTGGATCAGAAATTATTCCTTGTGTATCTGAGAACAGCAAGAGGGGGAGAATTGTGATGTCATGAAGGAACAGCTGACAACATGCTCACCTCCTAGAGCTGATGCAGATGCTGAGGGTTGGACAACAGGGACACCCCTTCATTTCCTCCATCCCACACAAGACTAGAGGATTACAGGAGATGGGTTTTCAGATCCCACCCCCTAGCAAACGTGCTCTGACATGCACCTGAGAGCAAGGAAGGCCTAGGAATGGTGTTTGGTAGGTTGGCTGGATGAGGTATGAGGGCAGCAGAAATGCAGAGCAGTCTTGCCAGAAAAGGTGAGACAGTCATGACAGAGTGTGACAAACAGGTTTACTCAATGCCGATATCCAAGTCTCACCTACATTATGTGCATGTCTCATTTCAGTTGTCATAATTGTCTCTGTAATTTCCTCCTGAGTAGCGGTCATAACCACCCTGGTTTCTGGGAGAAAAAAAAAACACACACACACACAGTTTTCTGGGACTGCATTATACACCACTGTCATTAATTATATGGGTCATGTTTTATAGTATGTGTCATAACATAAACCTTAAATATCAAAAACACGATATGTTAAGCATGAGTATCATAGTAAACAGTTTTATGGCATACAATGTATATGCAGTATTTAAATCATAATACACGTTAAAGCAATATAGTTATATAACCCACGCAGCACAACATATGTATACTTTACCATGTTACAACCATATGACCACACAATTAACTCAAAATGCTGAATTTCATACTCGTTTTAGGCACACATTAGTAACAGCAAGATGTGGTATGCATGAAAACCTAGGCGCTGAGTTCTTAAGGAGAGGGAATCAATAGCAGAACATCCCAGCCCCTTGGCTACCCACCTGCCATTATAGTCTCTGGAACGTCCATATCCATATCCATACCCTCCAGGTCTACTGTCATAATACCTGCCACTCCCATAGCCCTGGTCCCCACCACCTAGAACAGAAAAATATTTAAATGGCAGTTGTCCTCACCTAGGAAACTCTCCCTCTCACCCCATGATCAAAACTATCACTGCACTCACCTCTAGAGTAGCTGCGACCACGCCCATGGGCCCCAAAGCCACCTCCTCTGGTTCCCCGAGCAGACTTGCCTGCATGATCCACACGGATCTGACGACCATCCAGGGACTAAGTGTGGGAGACACAAGGAGGATGGGTTGGCAGTCAGGGCAGTGGTGAGGGAAGAGCAGGCAAGGGCAAGTGGGCAAAAGAGGCCAAAAATTCCTGCTGGGCACCAGGTTCTGGGTGCCATGTTCCAGAATAAGCTCCTTTACCCCAGAATGGTTTCATCAGGAGCTATAGAATCCCACACAAAATGACCTGAACGCACCATGTTCCCCTTGCTACTACTTACATCTTGACTGAACTCAGGCTGAGTTCTCCTCCCCACTCCTCTAAGCTGCCCGACTATCAGGGCTAGACAGACACCTCTCTTGGTTTGAGGCTTCAGAGTCCATGTCAGAAGACTCACGAGGTCCTCTCCGGGCCAGGCCCACAGGTCTGCAGACTCTACTACCTAAGCCCAAGGCAGGTCAACCATCCACAGGTGGCTTCTCGGCCTCATGCAGGACCAGTCGTCGCCTCCCAGGCGGCCAGGCTCTGTCTGCCGCTGCCCTCCACCCCCTAGAACAAAAGGCAGTCATGCTCCTGTGAGTGGGCACTGCGGGGCTTGGTGGCCACGCTGCCCCGAGCAGACACAGAAGGAAAAACAAAAAGAATGAAGGAAGCCGCAGATGGGGACAAGGTCCCTCTGCAGATAGGAGGCCCCACCTCTCCGTTCATGGCTCTCATGGCAACTGAAGCATGCTCTGGGTTGGTGAAGGTGATGAAACCAAAACCCCTGGACCGCTGAGTCTCCCGGTCCTTGACAACGACCACTGTGAGAGGGAGAGAAGAAGGAGCGATGTGGACCAGTCAGCACCACAAAGGTTAAGTAGCAAAGGGTGGTCCGAAAAGGAGATGGCGGTAGGTAGGGAAAACGGAGCCCTCCCACCAATCCCGAAGACGGTTCCCCTCATCCTTAGTGGACACCATAGGCTTAAGAAGAAAAAGAACATGGAAGCGTGGGTCCTAATTTTTCGGTTAATACTCCTTGAAATGCAAGGATCCCAGACTTTCTCTCACCAACCCCCATTGAAAGTCTGGCCCGTCTCACCCTCAGAGATAGGTCCGAAACTGCTGAAGTGGTCTTCCAGCGCTTGCTCGTCGGTGTTAAAGTTGAGCCCTCCCACGAAAAGCTTTCCTTCTTCAGAGGACATGGCAGTTCAAGTCCTGTGGGAAGAACATGAAGAATGGTGGCAGGAAGGAGGAACAAAATGGAGACATGAGAAAACAGCGAGAGAGAAAGCGGAGAGAAGTACAGAAAATAAGAAAAAGGAACAAAATGGCTGGGCGCGGTGGGTCACGCCTGTAATCTCAGCACTTTGGGAGGCCGAGGCGGGCGGATCACAAGGTCAGGAGACTGAGACCATCCTGGCTAACACGGTAACAGCCCGTCTCTACTAAAAATACAAAAAAATTAGCCGGGCGTGGTGGCGGGCGCCTGTACCCCAGCTACTCGGGAGGCTGAGGCAGGAGAATGGCGTGAACCCGGGAGGCAGAGCTTGCAGTGAGCTGAGATCCGGCCACTGCACTCCAGCCCAGGCGACAAAGCGAGACTCCGTCTCAAAAAAAAAAAAAAAAAAAAAAGGTAGTAATCTGCGGAGCTGGCTCAGCGCAGCCACCATTAGGGGGCCACCATTGCGCATGCTCACACATCCACAGCCGCCACGCCCGTCATTTTGTGTCACTGCGCAAGCCCAGAACATCCTTGCGTTCCCTCAACGCCGGCAGAACAAGATGGCGGCGGCCACGTGGGATAAGGAAAGCAAGTGTTGGCTGTTGCGTGGTCACTGCCACCACCGACGCCACCCAGTACCTCCCGAGGGGCCTCACACTCAGATACAGCGCGCTGGCCTCCCACCAACCGAAATGTTCACCTCCCAGCACGGGACCCGCCCGCCCCAGAGAAAACCAAGCCTACGTGTCAGCGGCCATTACTCTCCCCACTCACTATCCCCCGGTCTCGGCCGGCGCGGCGCGTGTGTGGCGAGGAGCCGCCGTTCCGCAGGCCATACGCAACTTACCTGGAAATTAAAACGTAAAAAACCCGGACAGACTGCGAGCTCGGAGGAGCACAGAAAACAAGGACTGGTCTGCGCGGGAAGACGATTGATAAAGAGTACGTAGCAAGAACGTCCCGGAACGTTCCCCTTGCGCGTCCCGGCGTGCATGCTGATTGGCTGAGGCTAGCAGGGGCGGAGTGGCGGGGGAGAGGAAGGGACAGCAAAGTGAAGGGAGCAGTATTCTCTGCGAAATGGGGTGTTTCCGGAAATGGGGTCGACTTTTGCACAGATGGTGCACTCTAAACGTCAGCATCCCCCCCACAACCGGCTGAGCTGCCTTGATCCCTTCCACACAGGAACCTTCTCACTCTCATACTACTTGCCGTCCCTGACATCATCCTCCCGTCCTTGCCATCGTTTCCCCCGCTGGATCTGATGTCTTCCTCACCATCGCAATCGTCTTCCTCACCATCGCAATCGTCTTCCTCTAGGTCCCTGCCATTCTCTGATGTCAACCTCCTTCACCTTCTAGTTCTTTAACCTCGTACCCTTTAAAGGCCCGACATTTTATCCCCCACGTCACTGATGTCATCACCCTTCACAGTCCGTGATGTCAGACCGTACGTTTTTTTTTTTTTTTTTTTTGAGACGTTGTCTCACGCTGTCGCCCTGGTTGGAGTGTAGTGGCGCGATCTCGGCTCACTGCAAGCTCCGCCTCTTGGGTTCACGCCATTCTCCTGCCTCAGCCTCCTGAGTAGCTGGGACTACAGGCGCCCGCCACCGCGCCCGGCTAATTTTTTGTATTTTTAGTAGAGACGGGGTTTCACTGTGGTCTCGATCTCCTGACCTTGTGATCCGCCCGCCTCGGCCTCCCAAAGTGCTGGGATTACAGGCGTGAGCCACCGCGCCCGGCCCAGACCGTACGTTTTAAGGTTTGACCCTGACTCCTACTCTTTCTCCTCTGTGCTCAACATCTAGCCGCCTGTCATGCGACATTCTTCCCTGGCGTCATTCCTTCTCATCTCTGACTTCAGCCCTCACCCTTGTCGGACTGCCCCCGTGAAGCCAGCCCCTTAATTTTCCCACCAATAGACTGCCTGAGATGGCTTTTACAAAACAGGATGCTGGCCGGGTGCGGTGGCTCACGCCTGTAATCCCAGCACTTTGGGAGGCTGAAACGGGCGGATCACGAGGTCAGGAGTTCGAGACCAGCCTGGCCAACATGGTGAAACCCCGTCTCTACTAAAAATACAAAAAAAAAAAACCCCCAAAAAACAACAACAAAAAAAACAGCCGGGTGTGGTGGCACGCGCCTGTAGTCCCACCTACTCGGGAGGCTGAGGCGGGAAAATCGCTGGAACCCGGGAGGTGGAGGTTGCAGAGAGCCGAGACCACACCATTGCACTCCAGCCTCGGTGAAAACAAAACAAAACAAAACAGGATGCTGCGATCTTCAGAGGTTGTAAATCCCAGTCCTTAGAGCAATTTTTGCTCTCTTCGAAAGTAACTGAGCCCTTGCCGGGCGTGGTGGCGCACGCCTGTAATCCCAGCACTTTGGGAGGCCGAGGCAGGCAGATCACAAGGTCAGGAGTTTGAGACCACCCTGGCCAATATGGTGAAACCCTGTCTCTACTAATACAAATAATAATAATAATAATAATAATAATTAGCTGGGTGTGGTGGTAGGCACTTGTAGTCCCAGCTACTCGGGAGGCTGAGGCAGGATAATCACTTGAACCTGGGAGGCAGAGGTTGCAGTGAGCTGAGATCATGCCACTGCACTCCAGCTTGGGCAACAGAGGGAGACTCTGTCTCAAAAAAAAAAAAGTAACTGAGTCCTTTATTCACAGAAGGGACTTTCGCAATACACAATAGACTTATCCCAAACAAGTAGTGTCTGAGCCCACTGTTCACAATTTGGTCTTCAGTGTCTTGGCCACTTTTACAATAAATGGATTTGACAGATTTTTCATTTCTGAATGCCACATCATTGAAGAATAGGTTTGTCCTCAGAGGCTAAATTTCTTATCGATAGAATGAATTTGCCCAACACAGACCAAATTTGCTAACATACAGAATACAGTACATCCATATTCCTGTTGGGGTAATTCCCATATTTATCTTCCTGTTGATTGTCAGGGATTCCTCACATAGTCTCATTATTAATCCCTTAGGTGTTGGAAATAGCCTCTCCAGCTCTGGCATTTGTGTTATTAACTCTGTAAATGGTAAACTTAGTTGAATAAAGATCCATAATTTTGATATAATCATTTTTTCCCCCTATGGTCTGTGCTTTTTTTGGAGACGGAGTCTTGCTCTGTCCTTCAGGCTGGAGTGCAGTGACGCAATTGCAGCTCACTGCAACCTCTGCCTCCCAGGTTCAAGTGATTCTCCTGCCTTAGCCTTCTGATTAGCTGGGATTACAGGCGTGCACCACTATGCCCAGCTAATTTTTGCATTTTTGTAGAGACAAGGTTTCACCATGTTGGTCAGGCTGGTCTCAAACTCCTGACTTCATGATCCGCCTGCCTCGGCCTCCCAAAGTGCTGGGATTACAGGCGTGAGCTGCCACACCCGGCCTGGTCTGTGCGTTTAAAGAAATAATTCTCTTCCCCAGGTCACAAGATGTTCCCCTACAGTTTCTTTTTTCTTTCTTTCTTTTTTTTTTTTGGACAGAGTTTCGCTCTTGTTGCCCAGGCTGGAGTACAATGGCACTATCTCGGTTCACTGCAACCTCCGCCTCCTGGGTTCAAGCGATTCTCCTGCCTCAGCCTGCTGAGTAGCTAGGATTACAGGCGTGTGCCACCATGCCTGGCGAATTTTTGCATTTTTAGTAGAGACAGGTTTTCGCCATGTTGGCCAGGCTGGTCTTGAACTCCTGGCCTCAAGTGATTCGCCCGCCTCGGCCTCCGAAATTGCTAAGATTACAGGCATGAGCCACCGCGCCTGGCCACATTTAGGTCTTTAATTCATGTGGAGTCCGTCCTTGTATATGGTGTGAGATAGAGCTACAATTTTATTTTTCTCTCTGTGATGAGCCAGATGCCCCATCACCATCTGTTAAGCAATCTGTCCCATCCCTGTGTGTTTGTTACCATCTCTATCATATATTAAGTTCCATAGATATATGGGTCTGTCTCTGAGGTGGTTTGTTGCTGGTTTTGTTGTTGTTGTTGTTGTTTTTAAGAGATAAGCCCTGGCTGGCTCCTGGCCTCAAGCCTTCTCCCCAACTCAGCCTCCTGAGTCACTGGGATTACAGGTGAGGACTATCGTACCTGACTTCTGAGTTGTTTTTTTTTTTGTTTGTTTTTGTTTTTTGACAGAGTCTCACTCTGTCGCCAGGCTGGAGTGCAGTGGCACGATCTCGGCCCACTGCCACCTCTGCCTCCTGGGTTCAAGCGATTTTCCTGCCTCAGCCTCCTGAGTAGCTGGGATTACAGGTGCGCACAACCACGCCCAGCTAATTTTTGTATTTTTAGTAGGGATGGGGTCTCACCATGTTGACAAGGATGGTCTTGATCTCTTGACCTCGTGATCCGCCTACCTTGGCCTCCCAAAGTGCTGGGATTACAGGCGTGAGCCACCGCGCCAGGCTTTCTCTTCTAAATAGGTCTACTTCTTAGCTCTTGGGCCAATATAGGTTTTTTTCTTTTTTTCTTTCTTTTTTTTTTCCTTTTATTACTAACGCCTTTAGTATGTCTTAATATCTAGTGGGCAAATCCCCATCATAACTCTTTCTTTGAAGGCTGTCTTAGCTGCCCATGATTCATTAGTATTCTAAATTCTAATATAAGTGTATTATAGTTCTAAAAAAAAGAAGTAATGAGGCCAGGCATGGTGGCTCACGCCTAAATCCCAGCTACTTGGGAGGCTGAGGCAGGAGGATCGCTTGAACCCAGGAACTGGAGCCTGCCGTGAGCTATGATCGTGCCACTGCACGCCAGCCTGGGCAACGAAGTGAGACCCTATTTCAAAACAACAACAAAAAGTAATGGAAGTTTTATTGAGATTGCATTGAATTTTTACATTTTGGGAGAAATAATGTCTTTTTTTTTTTCTTTTTTGAGATGGAGTTTTGCTCATGTTGTTCAGGCTGGAGTGCAATGGCACGATCTCAGCTCACCGCAACCTCCGCCTCCCGGGTTCAAGCAGTTCTCCTGCTTCAGCCTCCCGGGTAGCTGGAACTACAGGCACCCACCATCATGTCTGGCTAATTTTGTATTTTTAGTAGAGACGGGGTTTCCCTATGTTGGTCAGGCTAGTCTCAAACTCCCGACCTCAGGTGATCCACCCACCTCTGCCTCCCAAAGTGGTGGGATTACAGGTGTGAGCCACCGTGCCCGGCCAAAATAACATCTTAATAATATTAACTGTGGAAGTTTTAAGATATGGTCACACTCTGATACTGCACTTGTCAGGAGTTGGAGCCTAACTCCCTTCCACTTGCATGTGTGCTGGACTTAGTGACTCAATTGTAAAGCACAGAATGAGGTGGAAGTGATAGTGTGTCATTTCCAAGACCAGGTTGTAAAAGGCACATCTGCTTCCTGCTGTCACGCAGATTGCTCACTCTGTGGGACATTAGCTGGTATGTCATGAGCAGCCCTGTGGAGGGATCCAGGTGGCAAGAAAGTAAGGCCTCTTGCCAACAGCCATGTGAGCAAGCCTTCTTAAAGGTGGATCCTAGCCTTCAGATAACTGCAGTCCTGGCCAGCATCCTGATTGCAGCCTCATGAGCAGCTCTGAGTCAGAACCACCCAGTTAAGCCACTCTCAGAATCCTGACTCTCCGAAACCGTGTGAGATAATAAATGTTTATTGTTTTAAGCCACTAAGTTTTGGGATAATTTGTTAAAAATAACTTACATATTACCAAAATCTTTCCAGCAAAGAGCATGAAATGTCTCTCTTTTATTCAGATTGATTTCTATTGTTAGAGTTTAAATTCTTTAAAATAGAGGTCTTTTGCATTAAATTCATTCCTACTTTTTTTTGTTGTTGTTGGTTGTTGCTGCTATACAGAAATGCTTTTGATTTTTACAGGTTGATCTTGATTTTGTATTGCGAAACCTTGCTGAACTCTTTTTTTGTTTGTTTTTTTTTGAGATGGAGTTTTGCTATTGTTGCCCAGGCTGAAGTGCAGTGGCGTGATCTCGGCTCACTGCAAACTCCACCTGCCGGGTTCCAAGCGATTCTCCTGCCTCAGCCTCCTGAGTAGCTGGGATTACAGGCATGTGCCACCACGCCCAGCTAATTTTTTATATTTTTAGTAGAGATGGGGTTTCATCATGTTGGCCAGGCTAGTCTCGAACTCCTGACCTCAGGTGATCCACCCACCTCAGCCTCCCAAAATGCAGGGATTATAGGCATGTGCTACTACGCCTGGCTGCTGAACTCTCTTATTAGTCCTGTTAGTTATTTTTGCCTTCTTCTATTTGGTTTTTTTTTTTTTTTGAGACAGAGTCTGCAGCTCGCCAAGCCAGGCGCAGGAGTGACGGGATCTCCGGCTCACCTGGCTCCATGCTTCCCGGAGTTCCGCCATTCCTGCCTCAGCCTCCCGAGTGGCTGGACTACACAGGCATGCTCACCTGCTTGGCTAGTTTTCTTGTGTTTTTAGTAGAGGCGGGGGTTTACGTGTTGCAGAGGCCAGGATAGTCTCGGTCTCTGACCTCGTGATCCCCGTCTGGCCCTCCCAAAGATGCTGGGATTACAGGCAGGCCACCCGCGCCCGACCTTTTTTTGAGGCGGCTCTGTCACCCAGGCTGGAGTGCAGTGGTGCAGTCTCGGCTCACCACAAGCAGCCTCGCCATTCTCTGCCTCAGCCTCCTGAGTGGCTGGGACGGCTACAGGCTGTACCACCACACCCGACGTTTTGCTTTTTGGCTGAGATGGGGTTTCACCATGTTAGTCAGGATGGTCTTGATCTCCTGACCTTGTGATCTGCCGCCTCTCAGCCTCAGTGGGATTATGGGTGTGACCACCGCGCTGACTCTGTTAGTTCTTTTAATTAGTCCTCCTTATCATTTTGCAGCTGAGTTTTTATCGGATTCTACAATGTACCACCTCATTTCTTTTTATATAGCATTAGCTGGTTTATATTAAAGTGTGATGACCAGGTGAACATTCACCATGGGCTCAGATCTTAAAGGGAAGTGTTTAAAAATTCTCCTATTAAGCCCGGGTTTGGTGGCTCATGCTTGCTCAATCAAGCACTTCCAGGAAGCGAGGAGCCAGTGATCACCTGAGGTCAAGAGTTTTAGACCAGCCTGGACAACATAGTGAAACCCCGCCTCTAATAAAAATACAAAAATTAGCTGGGTGTGGTGGCGGGCGCCTGTACTCCCAGCTACTTGGGAGGCTGAGGCAAGAGAATTGCTTGAACCCGGGAGGTAGAGGTTGCAGTGAGCCAAGATCGTGCCATTGCACTCTAGCCTGGGCAACAAGAGTGAGATTCCATCTCAAAAAAAAAAAAAAATTCCCTATTAAGCATTTTTGCTGTAAGATTTTGCTATGTATGAAGTTAAAGAAGTTTTCTTCTACTTCTGTTTGCAAAGAGTTATTTATTTTTTTCTTGTAGAGATGGGGTTTTGCCACGTTGCCCAGGTTGGTCTCAAACTCCTGGGCTCAAGTGATCCACCTGTCTCAGCTTCCTAAACTATGGGGATTACAGGCATGAGCCACCATGCCCAGCACCCTTTTAAGTATCATAAACAGGCACTGAACCTTATCAAATTCTTCTGATTTGAGATTATCATATAATTTCCTCCTTTATTAATATGGTAAATTGCATTCACTAATTTTTTTTTTTTTTTTTTTTTTTTTTTTTTAAGACGGAGTCTACCTCTGTCACCTAGGCTGGAGTGCAGTGGCACGATCTCGGCTCACTGCAACCTCCGCCTCCCAGGTTCAAGCGATTCTCCTGCCTCAGCCTCCTGAGTAGGTAGGATTACAGGCACCTGCCACCACGCCCAGCTAATTTTTGTATTTTTAGTAGAGACGGGTTTCGCTGTGTTGGCCAGGCTGGTTTCGAACTCCTGACCTTGTAATCCACCCACCTCAGCCTCCCAAAGTGCTGGCATTACAAGTGCGAGCCACCACGCCCAGCCTGCACTCACTAATTTTCTAATTTGGATCAACTGTATTCCCGGGATAAACCCTACTTACGATTTAAAACAAAATGCACTATTTAATTCAGGTAGCTAATATTTTATTAGAATTTTTGCATCTATATTCATAAGTCCAGTGGGTCTATAACTTTATTGTTTAGTATTTTCTTTATGTGGTTTTAGAATCAAGACTATTTTAGCCTCATAAAATGAGGTATACAGCTTTTTCTCTTTTCCTATTTTCTGGAACAATTTGTATAAGATGGGAATTACAGTTCCTTGAAAGTTTGATAGAACTACAATCTGCAAAACCATCTGGGGCTGGGTCTGAGGCTCTTTATTACAATAAGATGGGGAATCTTTGATTATCATTTTAATTTTTCCTAAAATTTATTGTTACATTCAAGTTATATTCAAGCTTTCTATTTCTTTTTGCATTCATTTAACCACATTTTAATGTTTCCCAAAATTTTTGCTTTTCATCTGTGTTTTCAAGTGTATTAGCTTACGATTTGTAGCCTTTTTGTATCTGTAATTTTCCTTTGTTACGCATTTTGCATTGTGTTGTTTTAAATCAGTCTCGGGAAAGGTCTATCATCATTAATTATTTTCAAAGTACCAGCTTTTTTTTTTTTTTTTTTAGATGAAGTCTCGTTTTGTCACCCAGGCTGGAGTGCAATCTCAGCTCACTACAACCTCTGCCTCCCAGGTTCAAGTGATTCTCCTGCCTCAGCCTCCCAAGTAGCTGGGATTACAGGTATGCACCATCACACCTGGCTAATTTTGTATTTTTGTTTCTCCATGTTGGTCAGGCTGGTCTTGAACTCCTGACCTCAGGTGATCTGCCCACCTTGGCCTCCCAAAATACTGAGATTACAGGCGTGAGCCACTGCACCCAGCTAATTTTTTTTTGTATTTTTAGTAGAGATGGGGTTTCACCATGTTGACCAGGCTGGTCTCAAACTCCTGACCTTCAAGTGATCTGCCTGCCTTGGCCTCTGAAAGCACTGGGATTACAGGCCTGAGCCACTGCACCTGTTTTTTTCTTTACTTTACTTTTCTTTTTTTTTTTTAGTTTGTTTTTTATTTATTTATTTTTGAGATGGAGTCTTACTCTGTCACCCAGGCTGGCGTGCAGTGGCACAATCTTGGCTCACTGCAACCTCTGCCTTCCAGGTTCAAGCAATTCTCCTGCCTCAGCCTCCTGAGTAGCTGGGACTACAGGCATGTACCACCATGCCTGGTTAATTTTTGCATTTTTAGTAGAGACGGGGTTTCATATGTTGGCCAGGCTGGTCTCGAACTTCTGGCCTCTAGTGATATGCCTGCCTTGGCCTCCCAAAGTGCTGGGATTACAGGTGTGAGCCACCGCACCTAGCCTATTCTGTTAATCTTTATTATTACTTAACAATTCTCTATTGTATCTTTTTCCTTCATTATATTATTTCCTCCATGACTCAATCCTTCGGGTTTGTTCCTCTGCTTTTTTATCAACTGTTTTTCTTTTTGAGAGTCTCCATCTCTGTCACCCAGGCTGGAATGCAGTGGCACAATCTCAGCTCACTGCAACCTCCGCCTCTTGGATTCAGGCGCTTCTCCTGCCTCAGCCTCCTGAGTAGCTGGGTTTATAGGCACATGCCACCATTCTAGGCTAATTTTTGTATTTTTAGTACAGACAGGGTTGCACCATGTTGGCCAGGCTGGTCTTGAACTCCTTGCCTCAAGTGATCTGTCCGCCCCGGCCTCCCAAAGTGCTGGGATTATAGGCAGGAGCCACTGCGCCCAACCTATTTTCTTAGCTATTAGGATAGCTATCTTAGCTTTCTTTGGGCTTTTAGTGTGCTATATCCTTTCATTTTCTGTCTTTTACTTTTCTTTTTTTTTGTTTTTGAGACAGTCTTGCTCTGTCGGCCAGGTTGGAGTGCAGTGGCCTGATCTCGGCTCACTGCAAACTCCGCCTCCCAGGTTCACGCCATTCTCCTGTCTCAGCCTCCTGAGCAGCTGGGACTACAGGCGTCTGCCACCACATCCGGCTAACTTTTTGTATTTTTAGTAGAGATGGGGTTTCACTGTGTTAGCCAGGATGGTCTCGATCTCCTGACCTCGTGATCTGCCCGCCTCAGCCTCCCAAAGTGTTGGGATTACAGGCTTGAGCCACCGCGCCCAGCCCATCCTTTCATTTTCAACATTTCTCAATCTTTGTGTGTGTGTATGCTGTTGGACTTTTTTTTTTTTTTTAGTTCAATGAGGGTCTCTGTGTTTCAAATATTTTTATAATTACTACTGGGACATCTCATTCCATATTCTCCATTTACACTTTTTAAAAAAATTTTTATTTTTGAGACAGGGTCTTGCTCTTGTCACCCAGGCTGGAGTGCAATGGCACGATCTCAGCTCACTCCAGCTTCAACCTCCTGGGCTCAAGTGATTCTCCCGCCTCAGCCTCCCAAGTAGCCAGGGCCATAGGGATGCACCACCACACCTGTATTTTATGTAGAGATGTGTTTTATGTAGAGATGGGGTTTTGCCATGTTGCCCAAGCTGGTCTCAAACTCTTGAGCTCAAGTGATGTTCCTGCCTCAGCCTCCCAAAGTGCTGGGATTACATGCATGAGCCACCACGCCGGGCTGTTTTGTTTTTGTCTACCATCATACTCACACCTAACATTTTTGGGGGTCCTTTTTATAATCTCTAGTTCCTGTTTTATATTTTAATCTTTTTTTTTTTTGAGACAGCATCTCGCTTTGTTGCCCAGGCTGGAGTGTAGTGGCTCACTGCTCACTGCAACCTCCGCCTCCTGGGTTCAAGCGATTCTTCTGCCTCAGCCTCCCAAGTAGCTGGGACTGCAGGCGTCTGCCACTACACCTGGCTAATTTTTTGTATTTTTAGTAGAGATGGGGTTTCATTGTGTTAGCCAGGATGGTGTCATCTCCTGACCTCGTGCTCTGCCCACCTCGGCCTCCCAAAGTGCTGGGATTACAGGCGTAAGCCACCACGCCCAGCCCTATATTCTAATAGTTTTTATTTATTATGTTTATTTAAAATTTTTCATCTGTTTCAATACTTCTGCTTCAGATATTATACGTTACCCAGTGTAGGAGCCTGCCTCCAATATAGCCCCCGATGATTCCTGCCTCATGGTATTCATGCCCTGTATAGTCCCCTCCCATGTTGTGCTAGGGTTGGTCTATGTGACCAATAAAATACAGTAGAAGTGATGGTCTGTCTTTTCTGAGGTTATGATAGACATTGTGGCTTCTGTCTTGGTCACGGTCTCACCTGCTCGTTAGGATGACATGTTGTGAGGAGCCCACGGAGATGCTCAGGTGGTGACAAACTGAAGCCTCTTGCCAATGGCCCTGTGAGTGGGCCATGTTGGAAGTGGGTCTGTCAGCCAAGTGAAGCCTTCAGCCGACTGCAGTCCTGGCTGTCAACTTGAGTAAAACGTCAGGAGAGACCGTGAGTCAAAACCACCCAGCTAGGCTGCTTCCAGATTCCTGACCCTCAGACACTGTGATAGTTTTGTTGTTGTTGTTATTGTTGTTGTTTTGAGACGGAGTCTCACTCTGTCACCCAGGCTAGAGTGCAGGGTCACAATCTTGGCTCACTGCAACCTCTGCCTCAGGGTCACAATCTTGGCTCACTGCAACCTCCGCCTCCCGGGCTCAAGCAATTCTCTTGCCTCAGCTTCCCAAGTAGCTGGGACTACAGGTGCGCCACCATGCCCAGCTAATTTTTTGTATTTTTAGTAGAGATGGGTTTTTACCATGTTGGCCACGCTGGTCTCAAAACTCCTGACCTCAGGTGATCTGCCTGCCTCGGCCTCTCAAAGTGCTGGGATTATAGGCGTGAGCCACCGTACCCACCCCAGAAACTGTGATGTTTTAAGTGGCTAAGTTTGGGGTAATTTATTATCCAGCACTAGAGAATGTCCAGTTTATTTTTCTTTGGTGGAAGTCATACTGCCCTGGTGTCTGGTTATTTTGGTGGTGAACTTACACACCCCTGTAATTATCTGCTCTCCTGACTGATAGAACATACTGAGGAAAGGCTGAAGGCCAACTCGAGTCAGCTCAATGACCTGGAGCTCCAGGAGTAAAAGGATGTGTGGGAGAGGAGCCAGAGGCTGAACAGCCACAGGCACCACAGAAGCACAGTTATCCCGCTCACTTGCTCTTTGGACACCTGACAATCCCCCTAGCGTGGGGTTCATCTTTAAACCGTCAGGGAAAAACCGCTTTAAGAGGTGGCAGTCTTGGCTGGGTGCGGTGGCTCACGCCTGTAATCCCAGCACTTTGGGAAGCCGAGCCGGGTGGATCACCTGAGGTCAGGAGTTCAAGACCAGCCTGACCAACAAGGTGAAACCCTGTCTCTACTAAAATACAAAAATTAACCAGGCGTGGTGGCAGGCACCTGTAGTCCCAGCTACTTAGGAGGCTGAGACAGGAGAATTCCTTGAACACAGGAGGTGGAGGTTGCAGTGAGCCGAGATCACGCCACTGCACTCCAGCCTGGGTGACAGAGCAAGACTCTGTCTCAAAAAAAAAAGAGGTGGCAGTCTCCTTAGGTGTAATCCACCAGCCTGGGTGTCTGGAGTGGGAGAAGTGGAGGACTGATTTCCTCTGGCTGCCTATTTCTTTCCCCTGCAGGGCCCTTGCTGCCCTGATCCTAGTTCCCCAGACATGTGTACCAGTGGTTTGGATGACTAATGCAATGAAGGGGGCAAACGACGACCTCCCCAAGGCAATCTAGGGGAGAGGTGAGAGCCAGAACGTAAATCTCTTTTTCCCTAACCTATCCTCTGTTTACTGCCTCTGGCCATCCGCCCATCCGCCCGTCAAAACACACACCAGTGAAAGACAGTCTTCCATTTCCCCATGGGTCTCTCATTGCTATGTTGCAATTTCTGGAACCCATGTTTCCCTCTCTAGTTTCTCCAGAGTTGGTTTCGGGCAAAGGAATCAGTAGCTTGTGCTGTCTGCCATCTTTGCAGGAACCAGAAACTCCAAGTATCCTAGAGGAATAGTAGAGGTTTCTGCCTTTCAGGGTATCTGAGCCTCCTATTCACAGAAAGGACTCTTCTGTCCCTCAGAGGTCCCAAACTACCATCCACAGAATTGGCTTGTCTGGTCCTTCAAACACCTGAGCTCATTAATCACAGAATGCATCCCAGAGGGTATTAGCTGTTTACTGAAAAGAGAGACATTTCAGGACCTCAGAAGGCCAGACACTCCCATAGGTTGGATGGCCCTTTGGGGAGTCTGAGCCCATTTCCACAAAAAGCACTCGTAAGACCCACACACAGTGCTTGAGCCCCCTAGACACAGAATAGTC
This sequence comes from Papio anubis, assembly GCF_008728515.1. Taxonomy (NCBI): domain Eukaryota; kingdom Metazoa; phylum Chordata; class Mammalia; order Primates; family Cercopithecidae; genus Papio; species Papio anubis. The sequence goes on from NC_044996.1 coordinate 96,857,940, forward strand.
TTGTCCTGCTCTTCAAGGGACTGGGCTCTCATCTGAGGAATAGTCAGCTTCCCCCCAATACTGGGGGTGACGGGAGCCTTTTAAGGGTCATCCCCAGGTTTGTATGGCATTCTTGGGGCAAACAGCAGAGGGAATGACTGCCCTGATGCCTCCTTATCTCTGGCAGCATTGCCTAGTGCAACAGCTCAGGCCAGAGCTCAGCCCGGTTTACAGCCATACCATCTGGAACATGCCAGATCTTGTCTGACCTCTGAAGCTAAGCAGGGTCAAGCCTGGTTAGTACTTGGAAGAAGCTGGTGTGGCTAGACCGTGACCTGAGAAGCCCAGTTATTTCACCCATCCTTTGTGGATGACAGCACCTGGCCTGTGAGAGAATCCCATCCTCTGAGCATGTCAGTGGGAAAAAGGACCTTTGTTTGATCATTATCCTCCAAATAATGAAGTGAATTCTATTATGGCCTGCGTTTTATCAGTGTTTGATGTTTCTCCATATTAGTGAGATGGAGAAGGTAAATAAGTGGTTTCTATTGCTGAAATGGTTAAGACAGGTGCTGTGAGCTGGAATCCCAGTTTAGGGCCCCTAGGCATGGGCTAGGCCACAGTCCTTCAAACTGGCTCCAAAGCAAGTGACAAGAATAGGAGCCCTAGATCCTTTTGTAATTCAACAATGTGATGATTGGGCTTTCATGCTCATGTGTGAGACGTGCCTCCCTCAAACCTTGTTCACATCTGCACGGTACCTGTCTGAAGTGGAAAACAAAAAGGAGGCTGAGGCCCCTGCCCAGGGCTGCCAGCATTGGTGCATAAACATCACAGAGAGGTCAAGATCCTAGAAATGGTGACGTGAAATGCCAGGGGTGGCTGGTCCAACATTTCTAAGTAGCCCATACTTCCCTATCTCAGTAAAGAATCTTGTCCTTTTTTGAGCCAGGAACTCTCTTATCTCTCATCCAGGGTGATGTCCTGAAAACATATATTCACAGCCATAATACAGACCCTTACAGGCAGATGGATGTACCAAAAAAACAGACTCAGGCCTTCCTCAAGCAATGCCCCACCTGGGCTCACCTTCAGGAACCGATTCTCAGCATCCACTCTCCCTATCACAAGGGGGAAGCTGGAGCCTCTCTCCACCAAGTGAATTATTTCCCCTCCATCAGGTAAAGGGCCCCTGAGGACTCCATCTACAGCAAAACCCAGGGAGGAGGCAGAGAAACACACAAACCACAGTGACCTTCATGTGTGCAAAGTATAGTTGTTAAAAACAAAACAACAGAAACAGAATAAAGAGGCGTGGCCTCTGTGGGGCAGTGCCTAAGCAGAGCTCCACATACTTAGACCTGGGGAGGAAGGGATCTATGCTCCAACAGGTCTAGGGCTGGCAGGCAGGGAGGGAGGTGGGGTCTCATGTGTTGGCCCTCATGGCAAAGAATGGAGATCTGGTAGAGCCAATGGAGGGCTGGAGAAAGCCTGATCAAGATGCAGCTGTGGCCTCAGCCCCCTCCTCCGAGTCCCACACCTCTGACTGCAGGTAATCAGCAAAGAGAGCCCTGGCCCGGCGCAGGACACGCCCCAGGTGGTGTTTTCGCACGAGGCGGTCAAAGTGCATGGCCAGCTCGTTATAATCCAGCCCATTGCGCATGATGTGGTCGCGGTGCTCCAGCAGGATGGCCAGGCAGAGGAACAGCATGAATGGGTTCCCCCGGCCAAACTCCTGGGGTGGGGGCAGGCCCATTGGTGGTACAGGTGGCAGGGACTTTCCAGGGTCTTTCGGGGAGCCTACCTCTCGCATCAAGGGGGATCCTACAGCCATATCACCAGTGGGAGAGGGCTCCTGGGTGGATGGTGGAGATGAGGAAGATGGGGAATCAGGGTGGGAAAAGGAGGAGAGCAGTGGGTCTGGGGAGTTCAATAAAGGCTCGGAGAGGGACTTGGAGCTGATAAGGGCAGCTGGGTGGGGCAGCTGGACCAGAGGGTCCCTCCTGGAGCCCATGTTATCCCTGAGTTGCTGGAGGCCATCCAAGCTGGCCTGTCTCAGGAGACGCCCCCCACCACCAGGCCCCTGACTGGCTGTGGCCAGGTGGTCAACAGCATCTTCAAAGGTACTACCTCCTCCACCAGCAGGCCTCAGCATGTGCCTCTGTCGCACGGGCCACCCCCTGTGGCCACCAAAACCAGTGTCTGCCACTTGGCTGGGGGGTCCAACCAGCTCTACCTCATGTTCAGGAGGATCAGGGGGCAGCGAACTCCAGGTGACCTCAAGCATGCGGAGGGCGTCATCAAAGGCAAACTCACGCTTGAGCTCCAGCAGCAGCCAGCGGTAACAGAAGAAGAGGTCATCAGCACCTGCCTCTTGCAGGTATTGGTAAAAGTCAGGGTCAGCGTGTCGCAGCAACAGCTTCAAGTGTGCAAACTTGGTGGCCATGGCGCGGCCGTCAGGGTGGAAGTTGGCGGCCAGGCGCTTCATGATGCCACAAAAGCAAACAAAGGCATGGCCCTCATGGTCCATGACGGCAAGGATGGGTGAGGCAAGGTCACTCATGCCCTGGCAGTAGGACACCTGTGGGTGGGTAACGGCATAAGTGGTGAGCAGGTCGTGCAGCGCCCGTAGATGTGGGCCATCCTCAGGCCCCGCATAGTAGGGGTGGGCCCGGTCAGTGCGCAGTACATCCTTGAGGACTGTGCTGCGGATGAACTCCAGGTCCTCAGGGCTCGCTCGCTGGGCCCACTCGCTCTTGAGCTGCTCATACTCGCGGCTCTTGCGTTTCATGTAGTCCATCCGCTCTCGGCCTGTCAGTCCATCTGGATACACGTTCAGCAGGTACCGCCACACCACCTGGCCAGGGGTGAAAGGGATGAGGCTGGAATTCTCCAGATGAGCCACACCCCAGTGTCTATCAGTCGCCACCCACCCACCCTCCTTGGGCCTCTGTCTTCCTTCTGATAAGTCTGCTAGGCCTCCAACTGCTCACCCCTCCCTAAAGAGAGCTTCGTGCCCTGGAACATCTCCACCCTCGCCCACAGCAGTGTGGCTGACTGCATGTGTCTCAGGAGCTGTTAATGAGTGCAGCAGTGATGGACTCAACAGATGACTGAGGATGCTCACCTTTCGCAGCGAGGGCTCCACACCGCCATGATAGATCCGCAGGCGCAATTCCTCGGGTCGGGAGAGTTGGCCCTCGTGGTTCAGGTACGTGTGAAACTCAGCATCGCTCAGGGGTGGCTTGAAGGGCTTGACATCTTCCCCATACGACCAGCTCAGCACTTGTTGGACCTTAGACAAGGTACGGCCCACCTATGAGAAGGAAGGAGGGATCAACTGCGTGGAATAAGGGCAGATGCCAGCCAGCATTCTGAGAACCAGGGTGCCAGGTAGGCTCTGCCCTCCAACCACAGCTGGGTCCCCAGGGTCCCTGAAAACACCTGAGTGAGGATGGACTGTGTAAAGGGCAGGGCAGCAGTCGTCAGTGATGACCGTTTCTCAGCCAGCAACACATCGGAGCCAATGACATCTTTGGGGCTGATAATGTCCCAGTCTTCCAGCAATGGGCCTGGGCAAACAGAACAAAGTGCTATGAGAATGGGGATGATAACCCAGACCTCAGGGCCAGTTTCCGCTCCTTCTACTGAAGCTGGGCTACCTGCAGGGGAACAAACGACTCCCAGTCCCTCTTCCTGTATCATCCAAATCATGTAAAAAACAAAATCAAACCATGAACAATTCTTTTGTAGTAGATGTCTCAGGAAATGGCTGGGCAGCCTCTAATATTTTAATGATATAAAGTAACATTTATTGAGCAGTTACTATGTGCCAAGCACTAGGACAAGTGCTCAACAGCAATATAGGGAATAATAATACTAGCTAATGCTTCCATAGTGCTGTGTGCCAGGAACTATTCTGAATTCTTTGCAAATACTGACTCATGCAATAGTCACTTCAGTCCTATCGGTTGAGTACTACATTACCGTGACTCTCTTTGAGGAAACAGGCACAGTCACAATAAGGTACTTGCCCAAGGCCCCTTAGCTAGTGAGTGAAAGAGTGGAAATTTGAAGGCCAGGCCCAAAGCTCAAGAGCCCAAACTCCTACTCTCATATTCTTGCCAGTCCTCCTCCCACAAACAGTGCACACTAATATTACCATTCTCATTTTACAGATGATGACAAAAAGGTTTGGAACAAACAGTAAGTGACCAAGATTCTACAGCCAGGAAATAGTAGGGCTGGGATATGAACTTCATTCACCCTAGTCCAGAGCCCAGACATACTTTAGAAATAAAATATTTGTGCAAAAGTGGAACAGGTATGCAGTACATGCTTTTTTTTTTTTTTTTTTGAGACAGAGTCTTACTCACCAGCTAGAGGCTAGATGCAGCCCGTTGTGAATGTGGCTCACTCTGCCCTCCCTGGTTTCAAGAGTGATTCTCCTGCCTCAACTCCCAAGAGTAGCTGGGATTACAGGTGCCACCACCACCATGCCCAGCCAATTTTTCATATTTTTAGTAGGCGGTTTCACCATGTTGGTCAGGCTGGTCTTGAATTCCTGACCTCAGCTGATCCACACTTACCTCGGCCACAGAATTGCTGGGATTATAGGCGTGAGCCACACCATGTGCCTCTTTTTTTCTTTTTTTTGAGGCCGGGTCTGCTCTGCCCAGGCTGGGGTGCAGTGGTGCGATCTTGGCTCACTACAAACTCCACCTTCTGGGTTCAAGCAGTTCTTCTGCCTGAGCCTCCCGAGTAGCTGGGATTACAGGTGCCCACCACCAGGTCCAGCTAATTTTTTTTTTTTTTTTTTTTGAGGCGGAGTTTCACTCGTCGCCCAGGCTGGCGTGCAATGATGGGATCTCGGCTCTCCACAACCTCCACCTCCTGGGTTCAAGTGATTCTCCTGCCTCAGCCTCCCGAGTAGCTGGGATTACAGGCATGTACCATCACGCCTGGTTAATTTTGTATTTTTAGTAGAGACGGGGTGTCTCCATGTTAGTCAGGCTGGTCTCGAACTCCCAACCTCAGGTGATCCGCCCGCCTCGGCCTCCCGAAGTACTGGGATTACAGGCGTCAGCCACGGCACCCGGCCTAATTTTTGTATTTTTACTAGACACAGGGTTTCACTGTGTTGTCCAGGCTGGTCTCGAACTCCTGACCTCAGGTGATCGGCCCGCCTTGGCTTCCCAAAGTGCTAGGATTACAGGCATCTTTTTCTTTTTTTTTTTCTTTTTTTTTTTTTTGAGACAGTCTTTCTCTGTCCCCCAAGGCTGGAGTGCAGTGGTGTGATCATAGCTTACTGTAGCCTCAAACTCCTGGGCTCAAACGATCCTCTTGCCTCAGCCTCCTGAGTAGCCGGGGCTACAGGCGTGTGCCACCATGTCTGGATGATTTTTTTTTTTTTTTTTGGTAGTGATGGGATCTTACTATATTGCCTATGGTCTTGAACTCCTGGGCTTAAGAGATCCTCCTGCCTTGGCCTCCCAAAGTGTTGGGATTACAGGTGTGAGCCACTGCACCTGACCGTTTCTCTTTTTCATTTTGCCTCGCATCCTTTCTTCCCACCTCACATAAAATGTGGTGGTTGAAGCAGCAGTGGCCATCTGAGGGTAAGTTCGAGAGGATCTTCAGAGATCCTCTCCTACAGCCCTGACACCAGAGGGCTACTAAGCCAACAATGGCAATGTCCAGTGGCTAAGTTTTTTTTTTTTTTGAGAAGGAGTCTTGTTCTGTCACCCAGGCTGGCATGCAATGATGTGATCTTCGCTCACTGCAACCTCTGCCTCCCAGGTTCGAGCAATTCTCCTGCCTCAGCCTCCCGAGTAGCTGGGATTACAGGTGCCTGCCATCATGCCTGGCTAATTTTTTGTATTTTTTGTAGACACAGGGTTTGCCAGGCTGGTCTCAAACTCCTGACCTTGGGTGATCCACCCGCCTTGTGTGGGGAAAAGAAAGAGAGATCAGATTGTTACTGTGTCTATGCAGAAAAGGAAGACATAAGAAACTCTATTTTGATCTGTATTAAGAAAAATTGTTCTGGTTTGAGATGCTGTTAATCTGTATGTAACTTTAGCCCCAACCCTGTGCTCACAGAAACATGTGCTGTATTGAATCAAGGTTTAATGGATTTAGGGCTGTGCAGGATGTGCCTTGTTAACAATATGTTTGCAGGCAGTATGTTTGGTAAAAGTCATCGCCATTCTCCATTCTCTAATACCAGGGACAAAATGCACTGCGGAAAGCCACAGGGACCTCTGCCCAAGAAAGCCTGGGTATTGTCCAAGGTTTCCCCTCACTGAGACAGCCCGAGATATGGCCTCATGGGAAAGGAAAGACCTTACATCCCGCAGCCCGACACGCATAAAGGGTCTGTGCTGAGGAGTAGTGAAAGAGGGAGGCCTCTTTGCAGTTGAGATAAGAGGAAGGCTTCTGTCTCCTGCTTGTCCCTGGGAATGGAATGTCTCGGTGTAAAGCCAACCATTCGTTCTAGTCTGAGATAGGAGAAAACTGCCC